>NW_028227256.1:128052631-128532631 GCF_978045245.1 Mus caroli
TATTTTTTCTGTTTTTCCTCCCCCTGCCCCATCCACAAGGTAGGATATATGATTGAAGAAATCTAAACAGCTCAAATAGTTCTAGGACATTAGATTCAAGAGAGTTAAAAGAGTGTGTGAAACAAATACGAATCATTTCTCACTTGCTGGGGAGCTCTATCATGCTGGGTCATCAGTACTTGTCCTTAAGAAATGACAATATTAGCCGGGCGTGGTGGCGCACGCCTTTAATCCCAGCACTCGGGAGGCAGAGGCAGGCGGATTTCTGAGTTCGAGGCCAGCATGGTCTACAAAGTGAGCTCCAGGACAGCCAGAGCTATAAAGAGAAACCCTGTCTCGAAAAACCAAAAAAAAAAAAAGAAATGACAATATTTATGTTTAATCTATGTTTAATTTCAAGTAACATTATGGAAGGGAGTGGGCTTTTTATGCAACAAAGAGGAAAAATGCAGAAGTGTGGTGACATGCATTATGTCACATCCAACCTCAACTCAGACAATAGTTCGATTTAGTTTTTGAATAGATTTTGGCTATGAGTCTAGCCTTTAATGTCTAAGGCATCTCTCCAGCCCTGATTTGTAAATGTTTTTAAAGTGCTTAGCATGTGCTGGAAGCTGCACACATGCAAATAAAGAGGGCAGATATATGCAGAGAAGCAGAAAAGGCTTCTGGGAGGTGACTATATCTAAGCTGAGCTTTAAAGGATAGATAAGTTTACCAAGGAAGAGAACCCAATTCTAGGAGAGGACAGAACATGAACAAAGCATGCCTTAGCATGATAGTACAGAAACTAGCGACAGTTAAGTTCCTCAGCAGTATGAAATGTGAGGAGGATAGATGGGAAATAATGACTGTAAACAACCTTACATGTTATGACCTAAGCAGAAGAATGAGTGTTTGTTTGTTTCTAATCACTTTGGTGATTTATCAAGGTCAAACTTAAAAACTATTTGTAAAAGAAAGTATATTTCTAGATCATCCTTTTAGTCATTCATCATCATAGTCAATAAATATTCACTAAAATCTACCATTTCAGCTATAATCATATTCTAGGCATCTTTCCTATGTGAAAGGACTCATAATAAGAGCTATTTATTTAGCATTTAATAATTGTCATACATTGAGTTAATATTTTTATAGTACACTTGTAATAACAATAAGGTAAGCCTTCATTCACTATATATCACAATAGAAGATGCTTGGAACAGAACTTCAGTAATGAACAAAAAGGTGATATAAGACTCCATCACCTAAGTAATTCCAACACTTAGACTCTTTGCGTTATACAAGACAACATTGAGACATTTCTACAAGCTGTTAGGGTGGCAGACACCTTTAATGCCCACACAAAGAAAACTAAGGCAAGAGAATCATAAGTCTGAGGCCAACGTGAAGACCCTACATCTCAAAAGGCAAAGAGGGCGAGGGAGATAGCTCAGTAGTCACAGCTCGCCTTATAAGTAAAAGGACCAGAGTTCAGGTTCCCAGAACACATATCAAAGTTGGGTGTATGTAACTGTAGCTGTGAAAAACAGGTGATCTAAGGAGTTAGTCGGTTAGTGAGACTAGTTATATCTATCAGCAAGCTGTGGGTTTAAGAGATTATACCTAAAGAGAAAAAAGCAGAAGAGCAATCAGGAAGACTCCTGACATCAACACACTAACACATGCACCCATTCACGCACAAACACATATATAAATTTATCACACACACAAAAAGAAAAAAACAGTAACTCCTGGTAGAAGACTGAAATACAAGTATTCAAAACATAAGACAGTACAGTACAAAATCAGTCTCCTGGGAGATCTATTGAGAAGTACTATGTGGGTGAAATAGAGGAGTCTTTCTGGTTATAATGACCACAGAAGGCATCCCAAATAGATGAGACTAGAAGGGTGGGATTTCAGCAGATGAACATGTGGGGCTGGGTAAGAAGAGAGGAACATTCCATGAGAGCAATCAGAACTCAGACTCTGATGACAACCAAAGTTCTAATGCCTGTTTGCAGGGGGACCGAACATTCACAGGGGGCAGACTCTGGGTAAGTCACCAAATGAACTAACTATACCTCAGTTTCTTCTTTAACTAAATGTGATGGCAGTAATATATTCCTTGTATAAGGATTATGAAATATGAAGTATTTGGGATAATGCTGAGTGCAACAGTAATCCCAAACAATATTGTAGCTAGTAGTGAATACATTAAAGGAACAACAAGCAGTCCAAACAGGTCCCCAATTCTCTGAAAGAGCAAAAGGCCAGCATAGCTGGAATGGTAGGTGTAACCAGATGAAAGACAGAGTTCATAACCTACCTAAGAAAGCTGGGCTCTATTCAGCAGGCAATGGGTAATCAGCCATTAGGGGAAATGCCATACCCATAGCCTTCAGAGAGAATCTCCCATGGCAGTCCCCTCCCCTTGTCATCTAGCTCACTTGTGACCCCTTCTATGAGGTGTAATGCCCTCAGGACTAGTTCTAGCAAGGTCTATAGGAAAATAGATATTGTCATTTGTCTGCTCCTAACAAGGCCAAGACTTTCCTTCCTTCTCTCTCTGTTGTACACTCTCTCCTAAAAATAAAATAATGGCTGAGATAAAATTATTAACCCAACCCTCTAGAAACAGTTCACTTATCATTAAGGTTAAACCAATTTTCTCAGAGCCAGTTTCAGTAACTTGCAGTATTATTTATTACTTTTTAAAACTTGATAATTCCTAGCTTTTTAACTTTTTGTCTTCTCTTATCTTATTTGTTTTCCCATGCACGGTTATTACAGTTCTCTTTTTTAAAATATTATATTATAAAAACCATAAGGGTATATTATACTAACATTTGATTGTATTCACTATCTTGGCACTAATAGTTCCATAGATATATATAATGTAGCGTTCACTGGAGATCAAACTCAGGGGTGCTAAGAATCAAACCCACAATTTTAATGAATATGAGGCAAGCATTCTGCAACTAAACTACATTCTCAGCCCTAAATTTCATGCTTTAAATATGTACAGCCTATTAAATGCCTTTTAAAACTTGAAAACAAAGCCAAGCTAGCAATGGTAACATATGCCTGTAATCCCAGCACTCAGGAGACAGAGGCAGGAAGATCACTGCAAGTCTGAGGCTAGCCTTGTATATACTGAAAGTTCAAGATCAGCCAGGGCTATCTAAAAAAACCTGCTCTCTAAACAAACAAAACAATTCAGCAATTGTTTAAGACATAGAAAATACATTAATTAATATAATTACTAAAAAAGTATAAAATTTTATTGCTAATAAAACACAATGCTCATATTAAGAACATAACAAAAATATAAATGCATATATTAAAACTTTAAAAGTTATTGAGATAGTGATTATAAAAATATGGATGTGCAGACTTATAAAATATTGGTATAGAACATGTTTTAAGAAAGAGAATCTTAGCCAGGCAGTGGTGGCACACGCCTTTAATCCCAGCACTCGGGAGGCAGAGGCAGGTGGATTTCTGAGCTGGAGGTCAGCCTGGTCTACAAAGTGAGTTCCAGGACAGCCAGGGCTACACAGAGAAACCCTGTCTCAAAAAACCAAAAGGAAAGAGAGAGAGAGAGAGAGAAAGAGAAAATCTTAGGGGCTGGAGAGATGGCTCAGCTCCTTTTCCAGAGACCTCAGTTTGACACCCAGTACCCACATGATGGCTCACAACCTTCTGTAATTATAGTTCCAGGGGATCCAACACCCTCTTCTTGCCACTGTAGATACCAGGCACACATGTGGCGCAAAGACATACATGCATGCAAAACACACATACACACAAAAATAAAAATGTTAAATTTTAAAAATAGAGTAAGAAAACACCTATGTCCATTGCAGCATTATTCCAACAGGTAAAGGGTAGAACTAACCAAGTGCCCATCAATACATGACTGAAAAACAAAACATGACAGATACAGTCACACAGTGAGTATCATTCCACCTTAAACACATGACAACATCGATGAGCCTTAAGGAAAATAAGTCAGTCACAAATGGGAAGTGCTGTATGATTCCACTTATATGAGGTGCCTAGAGTTGGAGACAGACAATAGAGGGGTGGGGGCCTGGAGCAAGAGATGGAGAGTACAGGGTTACTATTTGGTGGGTTCAGAGCTTCTAATCTGCAAAAATGAAAAGAGTTTTATGGATAGATGATTGATAATGGCTGTAAAACAATGTCAACATAGTTAATGACACTGAACAGTACACTCAAGAACGGTTAATATAAGAAACTTATGTGCATTTAACCACAGTTTAAAAAAAAAAAAGAAATGAGAGTTCCTACACATTGTCATCAAAGGCATTTGCCTACAATTTTTAAAGCTCTTATTTATTTTCAAACTAAGTTTCTTCAAAAGTAACTTTCTGAGATTCCCCACTGAAGCTAACAGTTCTCTTGAATTTTATTACTAGAAATCATACACTAACTGGTTTTCCTTTCAGGACAACGGCATATTTTCCTAATGTAGCCATCAGAAGTCTAGGATGTGGGGTAGACATGACTCCCCTACAAAAAGGCTTTATTGCAGAAGGGGAGCTTTACAGGGACCACACTGGGCAGACAACAGGATTTGAAAAGTCAGCATCTGGGAGCTAGCTGATGCTGAAAATAGACCAAACCAGGTCATAGTCTATAAACTTCACAAGGGCTTATCTTTAGCTTTTAGCCTGAGTGGTATAAAATCAATGAGATCCCAAAGGGCTTCTCCCAAGGAAATGTCTGTCCTATCCTTCCTAGAGATGAGTGCCTGTCATGGTAAAGGTAAGGAGTATTGCTAGGCAGCTCCCATTCACTGCTGTTTTGCATAGTCGTATGGCATAGCCTAGCTCCTAGGTTTCCTACAGGGTCCTGCAACTCTGGGTACCTGAATTTTCCCAAAGAGTTTCATTTTCTTTTAGGAGTCCACATTATTGCTGAGTTTCTATGTTCCCTAAATGAGGGAAGAGCACTCAGTCATCTCCCAGGAAGGTGATAGCATCTGTTCGAGGATTCCAAAGAGATGGTTTACTGCAGCTTTTCACAAACTGATTATATTTAAAGTTCCCTTGGGGTGTAAGTGAGTGGAGGTTGGGAGGAAAGACACTTTAGGGAAAAGACCTTTGTTGGCATAAGCTAGGAACTTCTTAGCCCTCCCCTGAGAACAAGTCTGTTTAATACCCCCAATTGGCATTCCCAAGCATGAGTGCACACACAATATGGCTAGAACTGAAATCTCATCTCCAGCTCCCAAAGGGTACCAAAGAGTTAAACTGTTCCAGAAAACTGATTTGTTCTTTTCCTATCAAAATGCTCCATGAGCAAATTATAAAAAGTTCATCTCTCTCTGTCTATAATAGCATACACTGTAATCCCAACTTTTGGGAGGCTAAGATAGGAGAATCACTGTGAGTTCGTCCAACCTGAGTTATATATAGTTAAGACCCAATCTAGGCAGATCTCTGAGTTTGAGGCCATCCTAGTCTATATAGAGAATTCCAGAACTACATAGGGACACCCTGTCTCAAAAAAAAAAAAAAAAAAAAAAAAAAAAAACCAAAAAAAAAAACATAGAACAACAACAAAAGACCCTGTCTCAAAACATAAAAATGATAATAATTTTACTTCTTAGCTTTATGGTGCACAAAGTTGAAGTAATAGAGGGGAGGGGGAAGACAACCTTTAATACCTAATTAAGGAAGTACCTAGAGGTATTGTGCACAGTAATATGAATTCACCCAAGTCCCACCCAGACAATTACCTCTATTCTATGTCCCACTCTTCACTATGCAGTGTTTAAGTGCCAGCAAAGATGCTAACAGGCTAGAGGTCAAATGTACCAGTTTCCAATCATGAATCTCATCAAGGTTGTCAAGAATTTCCAGAAATTCCTGTACATAAAAGTACTTTATAAAATAAAAAATAGAAATAAGAAAACTATGCAAGAAGACTAAGAATATTAGTGCTTTTGGGTTGGACACTGAAAGACATGAACTTTTCAAAGGAATCCAAACACCCACAAAGCAGAAACAGTGGTTGTTCTTACATAGCCACATAGCAGACTGATTAAGGGAGCATTGCTCCTGCCCCTGAAAACCATACTGAGGTAGGACTGCTACTGAAATCTCAGAAATTCCTCAGAGCACATGCAAGCAGGTGCTTTTAAGAAATAATAGCATGAGAGAACAAAATCATAGAAGAGAGTCCAAAGTCTACTGAAAGTCTACTTGGTTCAAACAATTCTGACTAAAAAAGCAGAGATACATACAATATTTTCAGACAGTTTGCCTATCATGCATAAAAGGAAATTAATGTTCAAAGAGTATGGGAGATTTTTAGTGGAGATGAATTTGTTTTGTTTTTGTTGTGTTGTGTTGTGTTGTGTTGTGTTTCTGAAACAGGGCCTCACTCTACTCCAGGCTGGCCTCAAACTTCCAAAGTTCTTCTACCTCAGCCTCTCAAGTACCAAGATTACAGGCATTTAAATGACAGGCACATGACACATTTTGTTATTCCCCAACAAACTTCAACTAGAACTGATTCATTCCTACTATGGTTTCCTATCATTTAACAGCTGGTGCTTAGAGAGTGAACCCTCAAGGCAGCCTGACTAATTGGCAAGTAGACTATACAGTCACTGAGTACTCACAGGTGCCAGATACTGAGCTACAAGAAATCTGCAGACTAGCGAGCTCCTTTATTCCTCATAGGAATAGGAAACACACACTATTTTGCCAATTTTCCAATTAAGAAACCGAGACTCAGACAAGACATGTAACATAGTAGAACAAAGGTTTAAACCTGGCCTCTCTGCCTCTAACACTTTTACTTTTAACGGGCACACCAAATTGATAGCTGTATAACATTAAAAAGAAAATTCTTGGCATCTCTGAGAGAAGTAACTCTGGCAGCACCATGGGCTACTTCCACAGAATTCATAAAACGCGGAAACTCTACTGTAGAGGGTAGGGGCTCACACCTGTCTTCCCACACTCACAAGTCTGACTCAGGAAGACTGCCATAAATTCAAGGTCAACCTGAATTACAAAGTGAATTCTGGGCTACCACAGCCTACACATTGAGACCCTGTCTCTAAGAAGCAAAATGAACAAACAGAACACAATTTTTTGAAAGCCCAAATTCTTAATTCTGACAGGTGAGGTAGTAAGTCACAGTGCCAAAGCCAAGATCCTTTGAATTCAAATTATAGAGTCTTCCACCATGTATGGTTCTAGAAATGTAAGCACCATAGGGGTCTAGCATTCTGTCTTCTTGGCTGATGTAGAAAGGCCTAGAACACATACTAAGCACTCAACAAATAATAAATAAAACAAGGAAGGCGCCACTTTTGACTGTGTGACCTTGAAAGGGTTTTTTCCCTCTCATAACCTCAGTTTCCTTAGATGACAATACTTCCTGGAGAGAGGTGACAATTACATAGACCACTCACTGGGGTGCCATGGTGCATGATGAACACCCAAAGTAAACTGTTAGCACACGGCTGCTATACATCACTATTACAGATCACACACACTTGCCTTAAGAATTGTTTTCACCATGAACAGATGATATTTTTACTGGGAAGGTACAGAAGTCCATCAAACTACTCCTACCTTCTACACAGCTACCACCTAGCTGTGTGACCTTGAACAAACCTCTCCAGTTCTCCACCTCCTCCTCAGCTGTAAACTGAGGGACTAAACCAAGTCAGTTCCAAAAGCATTCATGGGCACCTCCTCCAGCGAGAACTCAGGGTCAGCCACCTACCAAATTCTACATTCCTGAATAGTCAATGGAAAAATATTGACACACACACACACACACACACACACACACACACAAAACAACGGTCTCTAGTCTGTGGCAGGGTTGAAGAGAAACTCCAAATAGCTAAGTGCATTACATCATCTCAATGAGCAATATTTGTAAATACGCAAAGTATTTAATTTTTGAGACACTCATAAGAAGCCTATTACCAATTTTTTAAAAATCAGCAAATTCTGATACCTGTTAGCCCTGAACCTTAAAAAAAAAAAAATCACCAACATATAAAAAAATCACTTTTCATCTTAGTCAAATGTGTGCTTATGGAGAACCACCTGGGAAAGACAAAGTTATTAACACTCCCTATGGCAACAGTTAAGAATAGGATGCATTTTTTTAATGATATATCTGGTTAAAACCACAGGGAGTGCATTACAAGAGCAGAATGTGCTGCATCTGGACAGGACATAGAGGCCAGTGGCCATTGTTTACAAAAACAGGCTGGGATTATGAATAATGACAAGAGGCCAAGACCTCAGTTATAACTCACAACTACACCTCTCTCAATTCCAATCCAACTGGAGCTCTCAGCATTCAACTACCCCATCCTTGTAATAAATCTGACCAATATTTGCAGTCAAATGGATTGAAGGTCCCTTAGGGCATCTCCTGCATTGACCAAACTGATAATATATATTCTTAAAAAAATCCTGAAGACACAATGATGACTTCAAACTGCCTTTCAACCTTCTAAGAGATAAAAGGGACTACCCATTTCACACTCTCCCTCTAACCCACATCCAAGGCAATCATCAGAGGGGAGACATGGTCTTTACCAAGTCCTCTAAGATAGAAAAAGATCTCCTTGCATTGGTGCAGGGAATGGAGTAGGGGCCCCTCCCTCTCTACTCTGAAACAAAGGAAAAACCCAGAGTTCCAACCATGTGGTGTAACATTCAAGGCCACCCACCTCTCCCACTTCCCAGCTAAGGTCTCAATGAACTGTAGCCACATGGCTCTTCCCAGTGACTGGTCAGAAAGGGGCAGTGCCTTGCACGAACACAGGCTAGGGCTCCTTCACTGGCATGACACCTCTTATGGGAAATGCCCGAGAAGGGAAAGCCATGTGGGTATAGGTTTTGATTTGAGAAGCCAATTTAAGCAGTGGACTAGATGAGGAGACAATACTTGATTTCCCCAGGTCCACATTCTGCCTTATCCCTTCACATTTTTGCTGAAAGGAAATGGACCTCTAAAAAGCATGTATTCTGGAGCAGAGGGCGACAACGCAGAAGGGTTAAACAATTATGTCTTCCTATTTTCCAGTTTCAGCACCACTCTGAGAACCTAACAGCCTAACTCTGTTAAGGTTTAAGTGAGGGGTGGAAACCAGTTTGGATGGCCTTATTCTTTCTGGTCTGTGATCTTTGATTGTATGCAGGGTGACCACGGGCCAGGCAAGTACTAGGTACACCCAATATGGCTAGGGACTTCCTGAATCCAGTGTCTTGGCAAATCTCAAGCTTTAATACAGTACACCAGAAAAACCCCACCTCTCCCAGGTCTCTCCAAATGGTATCCCCTTCCCAAGGTTGCCTTTCCACCTGGACTTCTCTACAACCTTTGAAATAAATATCCAAACACCTGTCAGATTTCAGCTGTCCTTCAAGGAAGCTTGACTCAAGACACCCAAAGGCAAATTGCAGCTTTTTTTCTCTCTCTCCGGAGAACCTCCTGCCCCTCCCCCACCCTGCCCAGCCTTTGGGAAAAAACTGCCAAATTAATGGTCAGCCCCACAAAGATATTCCTAAAGCCCTCTTCCAGTGCCTGTGGCCCCTGACACTGCTGATCCACCTATGAAACCACCTCTGGGGTCAACTTGCCACCTGCTCCACCCAAGAAACAAACGCCCTGAAAACTGGGGTGGAAACGCATGCTTCCACCAGTCTGCAGAACATATGCTTTATGCTAATTTTCAAAATCCTTACCTTTGACCTGAGTATCGTACTCTGCGATGATCTCCTTATCCTTTTTGAATTTGGCTGGAGACGTCATGTTTTCCTTCTTTCTTCCAAATCCGAATTGTGAATTGATAGATCCACAGGAAAAATCCAACCACTGATATCAATGCCTCCAAGGCCACTTCTCCCACAGGCAGAGAAATGCCCCGCGGTGGTATCCAGAGCTCCAGGAGAACACGAGCGGCGAGATGGGCAGCCGGCTACTGCACACACATGCAGACTGTGGGCGCTGAGGCCGGGGGTGGGGAAGTGGGGGGCGGCGGCGGCTGGCTTAAGTACTAAAGCCCTAACCACAACCGCAGCATTAACCAGGAGAACTGCAGCGCCCGGAGGCTGGCCTGGGGTCTGACATCAACGACACAGGCTGGGAGTGGAAGTCCTTCCGCACGACATGGTGTAGGGGATGCGGGGGTGTGGACGCGCCCAGCTGTGTCCCTAGGAGGGAGTGGGTTTGTCTTGGGGTGCCAGGGGAGGGCTAGGCGTTCTTCGCGGGATTGTGTGTGTGTGTGTGTGTGTGTGTGTGTGTGTGTGTGTGTGTTACCAGCTCAAAGATTCTGCAAATCAAATCCCAAAAGGGTGCCGCTGCAGCGCAGAGTGGGTCGGAAGTCTTTGCTCCGGTTCACTAGCCTGTAAATGCAAGAAAAGGGGGGAGGGGGCGATCAGTCCGAGGGAAGATCCTAATCGCAACAGGGGTGGGGTCGGGGATGACACTCCAAGTCCAGCTTTGGCCCATTCATCTTGGCCTAACAACGCCCGCTCCGCCCGAAGACCCAGCGTGGCGATCGATGTAGGGAGGAAAAATGTTCCCTCCAGGTTTTAAGGCAGAAAGAGAACACTTTGGAGCAGCCGGCAGCGCGTGCTCCGGGCGGAGACTGCGGCGGGAAAGCTGAGCTGCGGGTGGGGACTGCGGCACCTCGGCGCTTTCCCAACCCAGCTAGCCCAAGAGGGGTCCTCCCGCCTAGCCCGCGACGCGGCCCCTGACCTCCGGCTGGGGCACCTCCCAGACATCTACAGGATCCATACCAGAGGGGACAACCAGATGGGCACAACTTTTCTTCCCCTGCCACCCTTCCTCCCAGTTGTTTTGTTTTTGGTAACTAGCTTCTCCTGGCAGCAAAACGGGGCGGGGGGGTGAGGGGGGTGGAGGGGGGGACGCTGCAGGAAGGGCCCGCTCCGCACGGGACATCCAGGAAAACAATGTGGTCGGCAGAAGCAGGAAACGAGCTAGAGGCGAGGGTCTAAACCGGGAAAACCCGGAGATGGGAGGCGGCAGGCGGCAGTAGCCTTCCCCAAGCCAGGTATGAGGGTGACTCTAAATGGCACCCCCAGTATTTTTTTGTCCCCCAAGCCTAGGGATCACAAATACCGCACCCAATCCCAGTCGGGTGGGAGGCATCAGTGATAGTCGCTCCGGGAGGCGCGAGAGACGGCGGCAAGGAGGCTGAGGGAAGAGCTCCAATGCTGCGGCGGGCCCCTGCCTCTTAGGCCGCCCTGTCCCCGCCGGCGCACAGGCGGCTCCAGGCAGTGTCGCCTACTCCCGGCGGCTGGAGGAAGGGCCGCGCGCAGGAAGAGCGAGCAGAGGCCGCGCGGTGCGGGAGGACAGGAAGCAGGAGGCGGGCGTGAGGTGGGGTCCCGAGGCAGGAGAGAGCCCGGGCCAGCTCGAGCCGCCCAAGCTTGGACGACCAGAGAGGGCGCCGGCCGAGAGGACGGCTTTGGGGGCGAGGCAGTGAGGGAAACCGCGGTGGACTGCTGCAACGTGAAGTGCAGGATGTTGGCAACTTTCGGGACCCGCATGAGGTTTGGGTATCAGAGTGGGTGGAGAAGCCCTGGGAGACAGACTGGAGGGCTGGACGGAGAAAGCACCCTGCAAGCCGTGAGGAACACCCCATCTTTCCGGGTCCTGGGCTGGCAGCCAAGGCTAGGAGACCAGGGACGAGGCCAGCGGACCGTTACGGCGAGGCCCCTAGGTGGACCCGGCCAACCGTGTGCAAAGGGGCTGCGGGAGGGCGGTGTCGCCGCGTGAGGACAGTCCTCGGCAGTGCAGGGATGGGCGGAGAGATGAATAGTCCCGAGAAGTATTATGGGCTGCACTGGGGGATTTGGAGGGCCGGGGAGGGCGGTATGAGGACCGCGGGCGGCGGCACCGCTTAAGGCGGCGCCGAAAGCAGCAGCATCCGCAACGCGTCCACCCGCCCAGTCCGGGTTTGTTCAGTCAGAGCAGCAGCAGCGGGCGTACGGGAAGGGAAGGGGAGAAGGAGCCTTTACCTGGCTCTGCCGCGACCGGTCCCAGGCCCAAGGTTCCGCTTCCCACTTAGCGTTCTCCTCCCCGCCACCCTCTTCTACGCAGTTCGGCCCCCCAGTTCCCTAAGGAGACTCCGCCAACTCCGCAAGACCCCGCCGGGAAGCTGAACCCACCCCTTTGCCAATCACCGCCCGCCTAATAGCGACTGACGGGGACTGTAGCCAATAGGAACAACTGATCCATAGACGCCAGGAGTAGAGGCGGGGCTGACGAAACTTAGAGGTGTGGCGAACACTAGCTGCCTAAGCGCAGTCTTAGAGTGAGCTCCTCCCCGGCCTGTGGAAGCCTAAAGTAGAACTGATGGGCGGGATAAAATGGAAGCGACAGCCAAACACAAACTCTCAAGAGAAGACGGGACCAATCGGGCCGGGAAAGGGAGGAGGGAAGTTCAGCCAATAAACAGTAGAGAACGGCCTGGACCTTAGTGTATCTACCAATAAGAAACTCGGGGTGTGTCTTCCAAGTTCACAGGGGGGAGGGTTTAAGCCAAGCAGATGCTGGCCAATGATATTAGAGGCTGAGCTAATATTAACCAATCAGAGAGCCTATCTGATATCGGCACCGTTACTGGGGCGTGGCCTCTGAGCTCACGTCAGGAGAAGGCCCTTGGCCTTCCAATGTGGGTCTGGGGCAAATTCTAGTCCTCCCAATCCCTGCTCGGCGCAGGCAATTCAAACTGACAGCGGGTTAGAAAAGCAGAGAAAGCGGAAGAAAGAGCAAAATTCGGCGTGTTCGCTGACTGACTCCAGCTCCAGCGCGAACTGAGCCTATTCCGAGGCCTCTCCCCCTCCACCTCGCTACACCGCTGCTCACTTCGGAGCGACCGCTGTGGAAGAGACCTTACGGGTTACGGGCCGCAAGTGCGAGAGCTCGGCCGGGAGAGGACGCCGAGGGCCGTGGTGCAAGGGAGAAAGCCCACGGGCGAGCTCCGAGAAGAGGGCGCGGGACGGGGCCAGAGCCCGCGTGGAAAGGGCTGAGGGGCGTTGAATCCTACGAAGAAGCCGCGTGGAGCTGAGCAGGAATTGGAGCGCTCTGCGGGCGGAGCTCGCGCTGGGAGTGGTCAGAGAGGCGAGGCTTTAAAGGGAAGAAGCCCGCTGGGAACTGGGAAATCGCCCAATTCCCGAGCCGGGGTCGGAGCTGAAGATTCTTGAAGACCAGAGAAAGTAAAACCTGTTGCGGAAGTTTCCCTTCAACTCCACTTGTCTCTCCCCACCTTGAACTCCATTTCCCTTCCCTCCCCAAGTCAAAAGGAAGTAAAATTTGCTCTTCCTACTCAATAAATACTAAGTTTCCCTTTCCACCAGGAAAATAGGACTCTCTTCCCAGATTTAGAGCGTAGAGAACGAGAGGCCTTCCGTCTTGATTGTTAGCCTGAGGAAATCAAAGTTTCCCCTTTCAAAATTCTGCACCTCTTTCAACGTGGGACGCTAGCTATGTCTACCAACAACTGTACTTTCAAAGACCGATGCGTATCCATCCTGCGTTGCAAATTCTGTAAACAAGTTCTCAGCTCTAGGGGAATGAAGGCTGTTTTGCTGGCTGATACTGACATAGACCTTTACTCTACAGACATCCCTCCTACCAAGTAAGTCTGACGGGTGACCCTTTAGCTGGACAGTGGATGGCATGGGTCCCTGGGAGTCAAGGTTATCATTTGGGGTTCTAGCCACTCCCACCAGTCTGATGATTCCCTTAGAGTTTATCTAAGTGGGCAGACTGTCTGGACAAAGCCTGTGGTTTGCCCAACGTGGTCAGTACTGAGGTCACTCTTCCAGGCCCTTAGAGTCATGTGTCTGTGCATCCCGTATGTTGACTCTTAAGGCTCAATGCCATGTCCAAACACCCTTCCTCACTGAAGCAAGTCTTTAACAGCCACTTGGAAAGAAGTGTGTAATGATTCATTTAAAGTGAAATTCATAATTAATAAAGATAGCAAATTTGAGCATTTTAAAACATAAGGAAGTAAAACTATACATAGAGCCTCTGCACCCCTTTGAAATATTTTGTGAAATTGCTTATGTAGTCATTTATTACCGAGGTAAATGAGGTGTTATTTTGTTTGTGTAGGCGCACTTGTATGATGAAATAGCAGTAGATAATAAAATCGTAGAACCAAATGTCCAAAAGGTTCTATGATCGATCCCAATGTTGTTTTAGTTAGATATGCTCACACGAAAACCTGAAATATTCTATCTCTTCAACATAAAACTGTGGTCATAAGGAAGTCTCAGGTTGGGTTGTTACATGTTGAAGTCTAGCATAGAATCAGGTTTTCTGTATTGCTTGTTTTTCTCTGTTGGAATTATAATCACAGTGGATTCATGTGCCAAGATGGGTGTGAATCAGTGAATGCATTGATTTTTAAGATTTATCTTATTATTTTGTCACTCTGTGTACGTGTGTGTAGTTTGAGGAGGGGTGGATATGGAAGGTACCCTCGAGGCTAGAGATGGAAGGTCCTCTGGTTTGGGCAGTTGTGGGCTTCATGATATGGGTGCTGGGAAGTGACCTGCAGCTCTCTGCAAGAGGAATAAATCTGCCAAATGTCTATAGTAAGCACAAATATTACCCAACTCTTACAAAATTAACTATGGTTATAGTTGAGAGTCTAATTCAGCTCTGAATTTATGAAATTTGCACCAAATCACAACTAAGAGTGTCATTGGGTACTGTGGAAAAATCAGGGCCCTGGCTGCAGGAATGTGAGATGGTAAAGAATTCAGATGAGCATCTTGTATTTATAGCAGCAGCACCCACAATCTAAGAGATAGAAATCATCTAAGTCCCCACTGATTCATCTTGTAAGTGGGTACCCAGAAGGTTGCCTTAAAGGAAAGAAATCTTGTCACATGCTGTAATGGAGTGAACCTTGAGTACATTATGCTAAATGGGACAAACCAGTAACTAAACAACAAATACTGTATGGCTCTGCTTATTTGATGTATCTGAAGGACAATAGTGATAGCTAGAAAGTGGGGAGAGGGGAAATTGGGGCTTGTTATACAGTAAGTAAAGAGTTTCAGTTTTGCAATATGAAAATGGTCTGGAGAGTCATCCCACAACAGTGTGACGATATTTAATACTTTTAAACTGTACATATTTAAAAGAAAGGTGGAGTTCTTGGAATATAGCTCAATGATAGCATGATTGCCTAGCATTTATAAGGTCCTGAGTTCTATCCCTACTGCCACACACACACACACACACACACACACACACACACACAATTTTTAGAGAGGACATATGACAAATTTTTATCTCATTTTAGAATTAGAAGTCTTTGTATATTTGACTGTCTGTAAACTTTTTTATCCTCCAGCACAGTGGATTTCATTGGAAGATGCTATTTCACAGGAATCTGCAAATGTAAACTGAAGGACATCGCATGTTTGAAATGGTAATTTGTGGCACTGTTGTCCATAGCCTGACATAAAAACCCACAGAAAGATTCTGTAGGCTGCATCAGCATTGATATAACTTAGGCATTGAGCCATTAAAAGAGCATGTGTTTTATAGAGCTTTTTTTGTTTGTTTGTTTTGTTGTTGTTGTTGTTGTTGTTGTTGTTTGTTTTTTGAGACAGGGTTTTTCTGTGTAGCCCTGGCTGTCCTGGAACTCACTCTGTAGACCAGGCTGGCCTCGAACTCAGAAATCTGCCTGCCTCTGCCTCCCGAGTGCTGGGATTAAAGGCATGCGCCACCACGCCCGACTTAGAGCTATTTTTTAATTATATTTATCTACTAATGTGCATAGGTATGTATGTGTAACGTGCGTGCCATGACATTGTGAAAATTTGTTCTTTCATTCTTCCACTGAGAATGTGGGGATTGGACTTAGGTCCTCTGGTTTAGAAGCAAGATCCATCTTAGACCCATTGAGCCATCTTGCCAGTCCTAGAACTATTGTTTTGAAAGAGTCTTTGTGATACTTTACAAATTTGATTTGTGGCTTTTCAAAGTATATTTGCAAATATCTGCTCCCCAATAAACCTGTGTAATCTAAAAGATTAAATCAATTAATAAATTAAATCAATGGGATTTACACTCATAAAAATCAGAGAGCAAAGGAGATGGCTCCACTGGTAATGTGCTTGCTGTGGAATGTGAGGCTCTGAATTTGACCTGGATGTAGTAGCACACACTTGCAGTCCCAGCCCCCTCTGGGGATCTGGAGGCATGAGGATCTAAGGAGTTCCCTCAACACCAGCCTAGCCTAACTGACAAGCCTAAGGCTTCAGTGAGAGGCCCGTCTCAGAAAAAAAAGGTGCAAGGCTCCTGAAGAACTGAGCCCCAGAGTGACTTGTGGTTTCTGCATGCACACACATAATCATACTACCTGACCCCACATATAAATCAGATTTGAGCCCCACCCTATCCTTGTTTTCTGCATGATCTTGAATAAACCCTTTAAGCCTCTCAAGTTAGGAAACTTGTAGAGTTAGGATTTTATTTTATTTGTATTGGCTTGTTTGGTTTTAGTGTTTTAAGATAAGGTTTCTCTGTGTAGCCCTGGCTGTCCTGGAACTCAATTTGTAGACCAGGCTGGCCACTGACTGTCTCTGCCTCTGGAGTGCTAGGATTGAAGGCATGTGCCACAATGCTCAAAATCTTTTTCTTTTGGGGGCAGGATCTTACTCTGTAACTCAGGCTGATCTTGAATTCACTGTATCACTCAGAAGAGCCCCTAATTTCTGGCAACTCCTTTGACTCAGCCACCTGAGTGCACCAACCACCATACCAGCTCCTTATTTAATTTCTGTCCTCCTCAACTCTCCTCTTCCGCCCTCCCTCACACTCCCCACCTCACTGCTTCCCTTTACCCCTCCCTTCCTTCCTTGTTTGAAACACTGCTGCTTTGTGCAGCCAAGCCTGGTCTGAACTTCCTATACACTTAGCTTCCAATTCATACTCATCCTGCGTCCGATTCCAACTCCTAGGGTTACATGTGTGTGTCACCATGACCAGCTCTTTAATTCTATTTGGATATTTGGTTTTATAAAGATAGGAATTGAGAAGCAATCTGCATTTAGCCTCTGAAGCTGTGAGCTGGAAATGAGTGGCTGAATGTTAAAAGCTACATGGAGTGTAGGTGGAAGGTAGATGAGATCTGTTACTAATATCTCTGATAGAAGAATGAAGTTGTGTCATTCCATTACAGAGACGTTGAGAGTTACAAGTCAGCAGACCTTTAATGTGTTAGTGGCTATTTGACCTTACCAATTCAAGCCATGCTTGTATTGAGGACCTACCATGTGCCAGTTACAGCTGTCAAGACTGGAAACCTAGGATATCTATCCATAAGATCAAGTTACTGATCTCTGGGCATAATATTCTAGTGGAAGCATGATCATTCCAATCTGATGCTAAGATAAATAGGGTATCTACTACAGTGGGAGTGCTACAGAGAAAATAGCAATACATGATAGGAAATACCAGAAATTGAGAAAGAAAGTGTCGTTTTAGACATCATTATGAGGGAAGAGAGTTGAGTCCTAAGTATAAGAAGAATGTGCTGAGCAGAGGGAATAGCACATTGCAAAGATCCATGGCAGGAAGAAATTTAACATGCCCTGTGAATATGTTAAACTGTTTGGCCAGTGGGAAGCCATTGAAGGGGTTGGCAAGGGAGTAAAATGATCCACTATAAACCCACTGAAATGTTTGTGCCATAAAAACAAGGGCTTGGTTTTGTTCATTGATGGATTTTTTTTAACACCTAGAACAGCACCCAACATATAGTAAGTGTTCAACAAATATTAGTTACGTGGGTGAATGGATAGACAAGTGAATGATTGTAGGTAATAACTGAGTCTGTATATTCTTGCAGCATAGCCTTACAAATAGCTGGTAGTTCTGGTCCAACAATAACTTTGATTTTCACTTACTTGCCTGCTCCCTGTGTTGTGATTGGAAGACAGGCTGGTTTTAGTTTACAGTGTTCTTTGTAAGGTCTTGTGAAAGCAACAGCTCACCAAATCTCACAGGGTACTGAGCTATAGTAAGAATGTTCAGCAGCAGGGTATAAACAATTCATGGTGCAATTCACGGGGAAGCAAGTCATTCTCCGTGTTCACTATAGTTAGCGTGAGGCTTGGGGAAAGAAGCTGTAAGAATGAGAAACCTGGTGACCTGCTGAAGACAGTAAAACCATGTTCAATTTTCTCCAGGGGCTGGAGATTTACTTAGCTTCCCAATTCCTCCAAAATCACTGCAGCTAAATGAGAGTCGCCATCTTACGTTTAGTTTAGCAGCACGTGCCCTCGCCTACTTCTCTGCTTTGTTGAAACTATTTTTAAAAGCTTGGACATATTAAAAACTCACCTTCTCATAGTCCCATGGCTAGCAAAATCCTTTAACCTTGAGATCTGTGTTCATATATTTTCTCTGTATAGCATCTTTAGTTTTAAGTACTTTCTAGAACAAAACTAGCCTTCAATGAGAGCAAAAATAATGTAAGCGAAGAAATGCAGAAATATGTTAGTACTGTTTCACTAACAGGCCTGTGAGTGCAGTGGTCATTTAGAGGAGAGGCGTGAAACTTACATGGTCTGGTTACCTTAGCAGACAATTGCTTCTGTGGTCCAGGTGTTACCTACTACAGGCACCATATGTTAACAGTTCCTTTTTTTTTTTTTAAGTGGGAACATTGTAGGCTACCACGTGATTGTTCCATGTAGTTCCTGCCTTCTTTCCTGCAACAACGGACACTTCTGGATGTTTCACAGTCAGGCGGTTTATGGTATAAACAGACTAGATGCCACTGGTAAGAAACAACTGATTCATACATTTCCTTGTAATGTTTTTCTGTCAGTACCTGAGGGGAACCCCCTGCAACATTCACAGCTAGATTGGATTAGCAAGAGTGAACCACTGGTCCCTTCCCCACACACACATTCAGTTATGAAAAGGATCAGCCAGAACTCATCACCACTTATCATTGAGTTGAGGGAAGGCTTCCGGTTATCTACATTTCTTAGGCTTTGTTGTTGTCCTTTTGGTTTGGGGTTTTTTTCGGGGGTGGGGGGGGGGGAGGGGGTGGACATAGTCATACTAAGTAGCCCAGGCTTCCTCTAATGCTCAGTCCTTCTACCTCAGCCTCCAAAGTGATTATAGACATGAACCACCACACACTGTCTTTCTAAAGCAACAATTTATTTCTGTGAAATCGTACACTAATATACATTCTGATTACAGACAGCTTTTGAAGACACTACACGGATAGTCAAGGGTGTGTGTGCATGAACATGTATGTGTGTGAAGAGAGGAGGAAAGGGTAATGGCAGTGAGGAATAGGAAGAAAACTGAGTAGCCTCTCTTTAGCAATTCTCTGAGATGAATACATTTCCAGGGATAAAGGGATGGCTTGGTAGTTAAGAGCCTTACCACCCTTGCAGAGGACCAGGGTTCGGTTCTAAGCATCCACATTAGGCATCTTACAACTGTCTGGAACTCCAGTTCCCGGGGATCCAGTGCCCTCTTCTTACTTCCACAGGCACCTGCATGCTTGTGGTGTGCACACAGACAAGGAGGCAAGCACACATACACATAAAATGAAATTAATAAATTGTAAATTATATATACATATATATTAACATGTATATCACTGAGTTACAGTAGAATTCTAGCCGAGAGAAATATTTAATTCTGATGTGTTATACAAATTATTTTAGTAATAAAATATGCTAAGGGCAAGGGAGATGGCTCAGTGGATAAGAGGGAGCTGCACAGGGGTGGAGACTTGAGTTTGAACCCCCAGCACCCATGTGAAAGGTAGACGTGACTGAGTGTACCTGTACCTGTAAGCCTTCACTGGGACAGGAACAGGATCTCCCTGACCACCAAATGTAGCCAAAATAGCAAGCTTCCACCTCAATCAAAGACTTAAGTAGATAGTAATACAGCTGGACACCCAATGTCACCCTCTGACCTCTGTACATATGCAATGTGTATTATAGACACATTCTACTTTAACATCTTTATTACATTTTATTTAGAGTGTGGTGTGTGTATATATACATGTGCATACACAATGGCATGCATATGGAGAACAGAGGACAACCCGTGGGAGTCAATTCTCTCTTTGCTCTGTGTAGGTTGCAGTCAGAAAACTCAGGTTTTTACTTCTTTTTAGACAGGGTTTCAAGTAGCCCAAGCTGGCCTCAATTCACTCACTAAGCAGCCAAGGATGGCTTGACCCAAGCCTAGTTTTATGAGGTCCTGAAGTTTAAACCCAGGGCTTTGTGTGCCAGACCAGTACTTTACTGACTGAACTACATCTCTAGCCCAGCATGCTCCTTTAAAAGGGTGTGTGTGTGTCTGTCTGTCTGTCTCTGTGTATGTGCGTGTGCGTGAGTGCGTGTGTTTGTGTGTGTGTGTATGTGTCTCTGTGTATGTGTGTGTGTGTGTATGTGTCTCTGTGTATGTGTGTGTGTGTTTGTGTGTGTCCCTATGTGGCTGTGTGGTTGTCTGTCTGTGTCTGTGTGTATAATTTACTTTGATAGACCAAGAGATCATTTGAAACCCTCCAATTATGCTTGTGTTTTCAAGACTGATTTTTTTTTCTTTGACTGCCTGGGATTCAACAGTGGCTTTTAGCCTATCACTTTGGCCTTTTAATTTAAAACTATATATGTTAAGATTTCAAGCAAGAACCCCTCTAACTCCCCCAAGTAAAATATAGGCTCCCAATTTTGGTTTTTCACTTTATATTTGTGTTGCCCATGGGACACATTAAAGAAAGTTTCTGCTTTGATACGGTTTTTCCTGCTTCACAGGATTCAAAACACAGGGTGGAGATTTTTCAGTTTTGATTTACTTTAGAATATTGGTCAATTTCTCAAACATAAAAGAGCAGCATTCTTTCATTTGCACTGACTCTAATCCATGAGAAACAGATGTATCGCAGGATTTCCTTCCTCCTAACAGAGAGAGGAAGGTGGTTCTTCTGTCAGATCCAATCTCCTCCTTTATTTTTTTTCTCCTTTGAACCAATTGTGCTAAGCTGCTTCATGGTTCCTGAGTACAGACTCCAAGAATATCAAACTTCTCCTTTGTAATTCTAATACTGTGATTTAAAGTAAGAGTTCCTAAATGCTTGTCAAAAGGAGATTTCTAATGGCTGTGGGACTGTCCTTGAATCACCTAAATAAGTAGACTAAAGGAATGCATATACAAGTTATATAAAATTCTAGAATGTTCAGGCATGAAACTTCTCTAAAAGGTTTATGTCCTAGGTTAGCCTACACATATCAATCTAATTTCCCAGAGCTTTCCCAAATACACTTGGGAATCAGCCTAGATTCCCTAGACTATCTCCCAAGGCATTCAGTTTACCTTTATGGATTCTAATTTTTACTTATATTTTTTTTTGGCCTAACAATTCTTTGCAATCTGGTCAGCCCCTCAGCACATGTTACCAGGAACAGATCACCATTTATTCTTGGAATGGGTGTTAGGAAATGTTTTTTATACTAAGCAGTTCAGGCACAAAACCATTAAGGAAAAGAACATAATACATATCTCTAGATTCTGTCACTTCAAATAAGGACTAACTTCTTGCCTGATTAGATCGCAATATCTCTGTCCAGCAAGATAAACGTGTTTATTCCCAGTGCTTCAACCATGTACACATCTTTCATACGCTGAGGCAAATTTGGCCCGGCAATGGCAGGCTGAATTTTCAACGTATTTTAAAAGATTTAGACAGATGAGGTGGCTCAGCACATAAAGGCACCTTGCTGTACATGCCTGATCTGAGTTCAATCCCCCAGTGAGAGTTAGAGACAGGAGAATTGCCTGAAAGTTCACATACCAGCATAGCTGGAACAGTGCAGTAGAAACAAGGAAGACCCCCACCTCAACAAGGTGGAAGGCAAGACTCCCAAAGCTGTCCTCCAGGGCTTCACTTGTACACTATAGCATATGCCCTGCACACCAGTTACATTAAAAATAAAACATTTCAATAAAATACTCTGCAGAATAAAAAAGTAAATAAGGTAAAGCTGCACCACATGTCAGACAGATAAAACTCAGAAATAAGATGATTGAGATAAATTAGAAAAATACATACAGAATAATACCAGTCTATAAAAATTGTAGCCAGATATATTGGCACATGCTTGTAATCTCAACACTTGGAGCATAGAGGTAGAAAATTGGGATTCTAAGGTCATCCTCAGCTACATAATGAGTTAGAGGCTAGCCTAGGCTGCATGAGACTATCTTAAAAAGACATAACACACAACAAAATTTTAGATAACACAAAGCAGTAATCTCTATCTACAGTTGTATACACTTGTATAAAAATGCTAATGGTGTATAGATGAAATATTATATCAGTCTAGTAAGAGACTGTGATTTTAACCTATCCCTTGCAAGTGATTAGTGGTCACTGTGTGTTCAATATGGTAGATATGGAGAATAACTGAGTCTACATCTGGGCAGAGGAAAACAATGCCAATAGTGGCAGAAGCTAAATTCAAACTGATCTGTAAGCCCTGGCTCATTCTGTGCCACCACATGGCCCCTATCAGTGTAGAGCAGACACCCTGAGCTGGTCGGTCTTCCTTTTACTCTCACTGCCAGCTAGACAGCTTGAGATTGTCTCAGGATGGTTTTGATTCTTTCCTAATTTAGTACTTTTAAGTCATCTCATTCTCCTCAGTATGTTTGACCTGACTTGTGCTAGGCTAGTTGACATGAAACTGATTATTCCCTGTCAGTGCTGCTTTAGAGTACCATTTGTTATAGTGACTCCTGGAACCCAGGTCTAAAGTCTGCAGCTCTGCCTTGATAGCCTGTAATCTAAAGCCCACTTACGTTAAGAAACTACATTATAACTGACTGCTTACCAACGTACTAGGGATTAAGCCTCAGACCTCACACTTCCCGGGAAAGGGCGCCACCACTCAGCTATCCCCCAAAGTCTCTTACTTTTTGAGACAGTGTCTCAGTAAGTTGTCCAAGCTGACCTAAAACTTGCAATTACCCTAACAGCTGAGACTAAAGCCTATACCAACAGGCCCTTCTTGTCTTGATCAGAAAAATTATATTAGCTACTGCTCCATATATTGAGGAAATGACTCATTTAGAAATCTCCCTTATACCCTACAAGAAGGTACTTAATCTAAAAGAATCTTGTGCATTCTCTATTCTAAAAATTACTGAAATATATTTTTAAAAAGTATCAACGTAGATTAAGAATGGAATTGTGTGGCTGGAGACAGAGTTGGAGCAGATGGGGACTCCAGAGTTCCTTTTGAGGTCTAAAAGTCTGACATTCGAGCTTTTGCTTAAAAGAGTCTTTACAATGTTCATGTTGGAAGCTGGGGAGATGGCTCAGTGGTTAGACTGCTCTTCCAGAGGTCCTGAGTTCAATTCCCAGAAACCACAGGGTGGCTCACAACCATCTGTAATTGGATCTGATTCCTTCTGCTGTGCATGAAGACAGAGCACTTATATACATAAAATGCATGAATAAGTTAATCTTTTAAAAAAGATCAGGTAAAAAATGCTCACGTCATAGATGGATAATAATAGTTTTATTTGTAAGACATCTTTCTCGCCACTGTCTTCACTAGTGATGCCAGAGTTTACACGACAAGCTTGGCATATAAAGTTTTATATGTCGTGTTCTGAACTGTAGTAATAAACTCTAAAGAATTTTATGGCCTTTTATTTTCAGGTGTAAACCTTCTACTTTGGGGCAATTTGCCAGAGACAGAAGAATGTACAGATGAAGAAATGCTAGAGATTTCAGCAGAAGAGTATATTCGATGAAAGAATTATGATGTATATTGAAGTATTTTATAACTTTTCTATTTAAAGTATTTAATTGGTCAATTTTAACATTGCTAGTAAAGATTTGCCGGTGGTTTAAAATGCCAGTGGAACGTTTACTGTTTTATTTGCGATTTCAAATCAATGACTTCAATTCAACTTAAGCCAACTCTTTTCTTCTATTTCTACTGCTTACTCTCCCCTAACTCTCTGCTCCGATTGGTATATTCTTGACTTCAAATAGGAAATTTCACATGTTACTCAGCTACCTTCCAAATGGAGAGTTTTTCTGTAACTTGATGCCAGATAGCATGATTCTATTTTCCTGAATAAGAACATTAATAGCCCCTCCTATATCAGCTACCGAAAATAAGAGGCTCAAGTGCATATAATAAGGATTAAAAAAAAAAAAAAAAAAAAAGACCAGGCAGTCAGGTTTCCATGGGTACTGGTTATCATATGCTTTATTAATAATGACTACTCTAGTATTGACAATGGTGTTAGACATGAGTCTGACAGAAAATTATCTATGTTTGCTGTTCCAAATGCTAATTACTTACATTCTTCTGAAGCCATTATAGATGTTGCACCATGTGAGCTGGTAAAGTCAACCTTCATCTTTAAGTTATCCATTCCCTAGGGATTTTTCTGTGAATAGCAAATTTTAGATGAGTAGTCTAGATCCAAAGCCTACAATAGAAATAAACTAAAGAAGTGATTACTTAAGCCAACACACATTATAAAAGAGTTTTCCCTCTTTTCCCATTGTTTTTGATTTTAAGACTAAGTCTCACTGTGTGGCCCTCACTGGCCTGGAACTCACTGTGTAGATCAAGCTGAGCTTAATTGTACAATCCTTTGCCTCAGGAGCTAACACTACAGACCTATAGCCAGGCCTGGCTTGCTCTTAGAGTCTTTTATTCTTCTTTGAGAATTTCATATCATGCACCCCAGCCCCACTCATCCCCCCTGTCTCTTCACACCCACCCTCACCCTTGCAACCCCCTCACCAAAAGAAAAAAAAAAGAATCTCATGTAGAAGCTGTAGCATGTCACAAGGTGCCCCACTTCTTTACTTACAAATATTTGTTGCAATGAGTCATTGGTCTGTTTCCAGGCCTCTGGCTTCTGCAACACCATCAATACTGGCTCCTCAGCTGACACTCCTCTCAGATCTCCTGTAGTTGCCCTGTGTTATGGAGCTCCTGCAGCTTTGGATCTGTAGGAGTGGAGCCCTCACATGTTCAAGCAATTCATAGATAGGGTAGATGTTGGGTCGCCAACTGAAAGCCCTGGATCTGAGCCTGGGCAGTGGCTGAGCTGGTCAGCTCACCAGTTCTCCTGCACCCACACCCAGAATGAGCTCTGCAGCACTGCCCTGCTAACTCACCCAATGCCGCAGCCCGCTAGGGGCAGGCTCTGCTCTCCCACTCTCATGGCCTCTTATATCTTGTACTGGAAAAAACATGGATACTTGGATAGGCTTTAAGACAACAAAAATGATGTTTATAACACATTATATACTCTCCAGTTAAAGAAACAGTTTATGCTAGAGTCGAGAATGTTAAAAGTCAAGGCTAACCTTCACTAGAATTCTTCTGGTTCCCCATTCAGTGCAGGTCTTCATATGCTTTATTTGACTTCTGTGTTCTGAAGAGGCACACTGACTGAAATACACCAAAATGCTCCATTATGACTGGACAGTATTTCAGAGTACTCAGCTACTTTTAAATGACTTTTATATAGGAAAGTCCATTTTAGACAGCAAATGAGCTCATTCATACATTTTTACCTCAAGAAGTACATTCATGATGCTTATTTTTTAATTTTTTTCCCCTTTGTACTGGAAATTGTACCTGGGGCCTCGGGCATGTTAGACAAAGGCTCTACCACTAAGCTACCTTTTAAAATAAAAGCAAATTACATAGTCTGGAAAGGCCAAAGCAGAATCATGGATGTGTGTAGCATATGATTTCTGGTCCTGGCATAATTGATAGTTTTAAAACCGTCTATGCATTTGTCATCTTTTAATAATCTACTCAACAATTTACATTATGATCCTATCATGTGGCAAGAACTGCATAATTGTCTGCTTGCACGTGACTTGAGGGAGACTGCAGGGGTCAGAGAGAGGCTCTAATTCACCACAGCAAGTAAGTGAACAAAGCACACTTAAAGTGCCGTGACTTCAGAGACAAAGCACAATCGGACCGACTAAGAGGAAAGAGTGGGAGTGGAGAAATTCTTAAAGAAAAAAATAATTCCTGAGACAGACTTTGTGCCCAGGAGTTTGCCAGCTGGGATAAGAGCTCAGAGCAGAGAACATGTGAAGAAGTGGATGGGGGATGAAATGATCTTGCTTACTTGGGGAATTATAAGTGCCCCCCCCATCCCTTGTAAGGAAATATTAAGGATTAATTCAAGATAAAGCACAGATTGTCAGCATCAGCTTAGATTTCACCCAGAAGCAATGGAATTGTTGGAGTTGTTAAGAAGAGAATACAATTACCATTTTCAAGGACAGTGGTTCAAGAGAAAAGCTTTAAAAAAAGCATAATCAAGCTATAGTTTTCTGATATCCTTTCCTTGAAGGGCTTCACTTGACTGTGAGAATGCTTTCTTCACCCTTTAAACACGTGGAATTCCTGAAGCTCCCTGACTCTCTTCTTCCAGAGAGCCCCTGCCTTTTTCTCCTCTCCAACTCACCATTCCTGAAGTCCAAAGTAGGGACAATGAGTCATCTGCCCATTTGCTGTGGATTTTGCGGCCACTTTATCTTATCCTCAAGCCCAGGCTCTGTGGAGGCATCTTGGGTGCAACCTAATCTTTAACTATAATGTTTTTAATAGCCCCTGGCTCTAAAACTCAGGTCCTTAGATATTAGTATTTTAATGAGGTTACCCATTAAGAACTGATCTTTTGACCTCTGAGTCACATGGGACTGATTAAGAATTATCTATATTTACTTTCCTTTGGTAAGAAGGCAGTGACAATAATATCTAAACCATAATATAGAAAACAATGAGCTATGGAGAATCTGAACAGTGGATGCAGAGGTAGGGAGGAAACGGATTGAATGTTCTTGCTTCAGTAGTGAATTACATGATGATGGCTCTATATTTTAACATTCATGCTCATAAAAGGAAATATTTTCCTTTTCTGCCTCTCTCTTTCTCTCTCTCCCTCCCTCACCCTCCCTCCTTTATAAGCAGACTAAAGCATAGTTTCTTTCTTTCCTGGTATTGAGTGTATGCCAAATCTACCCTAAACTGCACAGATGGAAAAAATTAGTCTATGTCTGTGGTACCTCTGGGGTTGAATATTTTTAGTACTTAAATTTTTAGCGAAAGGTTCTTTCTTCCAATGTTAAAGAATGATTTTATTGTTATTGGATGTACAAACTTACGGGTGTAAAAATTGACAGTGTCACCTTGTTTTATATTTTATTGAGAGCTGTCACATGTCCTGTAATTCTTGGAATCCCTTTGGAGTCATCATTTCATTTCCACTTCACAAATTAAGAATACCTCCTCCCCACCTCCTAAGGCCTCACTGGTTAGCACAGGTTGGCCTTGAACTTGCAGCAATCCTCTTGCCTTAGTTGATCAAGTACTCAGATTACAAATTTGCACCACTGCCCAGCTAAGCTAGAGAAAATCTTAATTCAAATACCTAAAGAATTAAAAGATTCTAAACTAGATTTGGGGTCCCCCCCTTTTTAGGGATCTCTCTTACCTTCCTAAGTGAACCTGAAAGCTATTTTCCTCCCAAGCTTTGAAACCTAGGACAAGTTTTCTAAGTGTGCTTTCTCCCCACCCCACTCCCCAGCCCCTGGGGATCAAATTCAGGGCCTCATGCACACTAGGCAGGCACTCTACCACTGAGCTACAACCCCCTCCAAAGACAAATTTTCTCTGACTTTCAATATTCAGTTACTTTAGTTCATCCATTCAACAAATAACTGTGGACCTTCTTGTGCACAAAACAGATGCTAGAAATACAGCCATGTTATTTGAGGAGAAGGAAGAAAACAAGGACCCTTCACTGAGTGTTTATTGTGTGCCAGCTGTCACTCAGAGCACTTTCTTTGCACATAAGCCCTAATGGATAGTTCCTTATTACCCTTGCCATAAAAAAAAAAAAAAGAAAAGAAATAAACAGACTGAGGCAGAGAGAGGTTTTGAAGAAATACCTTTCCTAAGCTGGCGTAGCAACTAAATAACAGCACTGTAAAATACAGAGGGGTTTATTCTAGTTGATCGGCTTCCAGCTATGTTTCCTTATGCTCCCAGTACCATTGACTTCCACTCAAATAAGTCAAGTTCTCCATTAGCAGTCTTCCTGTGCACGTCTCCCTGTTATCCTTCACTGAGTTTGTTATAAATTGAGATGAGAACAGTATCCCACTTTTTAGCAAGAGGGCCTTGTTTAACTACACTTGATAAGAAAGCTGGTCTTATATGTTATTGGAGTTGGGCATTTCCCAATTCCCAGCCTTGCTATATGTCTATCTGGAAATGAAGTCGTTTTCACGAGTTTAGACTTTCATCTTTCAAGTAACAAAAGTTCACGCTACAATAAATGCTTTAACATATGTGTAGTTCTCGAAAACAGAATCCAATGACCACCTTTTGCAAATGTCCCTAGTCTCCATTTTCTTATAAGCTTACATTTGAAGTGTATTTATGTATAATTTTAGAAGCTGTCTTGCTGTAAATGAGTACTGCTTGACTTTCCTACAAGATTATGCATGTATTAAAAAGCAAAACCAGGTATCAAATCTATGTTCAACTTGGCATTGTGATATTTATGGCAGAGTGCCTTGACAAACAGCTAACAGTTCATTGGAGTTGCCACGGATGGGCTCAGCTGAAGTTTGCCACCAGAATGTGTCTCTCCACCTCCGTTCACACAAATCATTTCCTCTGCCAAGGAGCCCCCGGCAGAAGCAAGCGTATGTGAGTGATTCACGTAGGGGAAGCTGTACCCAGAATATCCCAACAGTTTGCTTTCTGCTTCTCTCTCATTGCCATATTTTTTTTCTCCCCGGAGGAAGCACCTGTTATTATGGCTATGACACCTGAAAAGCAGCCTGAGTATTGCAGGAGATTGCCCGTGCGTGGGTGGATTCCCAGGGTGTTCAGTGAAATTTTTTTAAAATTTTTTTTTTAGGGAGAAACATTCTCAGTCATTGGAACATTGCCTTGTCTTATCAAAATGGCTCTGTAACCACATTCACAAATACCTTAGAATACTGAGCTACAGATGGAATTCAGTAGAAGACATACTGAGCTAATTTCCTTTGTACGACATTACCCAGAGAAGCCAAGCTGTCAGGATCCTCAAGAACAAGCCTGCAAAGGATGATGGCAAAAGCCACGGGAGGCATGAGAAGTTTGGCCTTTGGGAACTTCTGTCCACCCTCCCAAATTGTAATAAGGATTTACTGCAAACAAACAGATCAAGCATGTTTATTTTAAGATGAGTATATCGTAGTAGCAATGGTAGAAACTATTAGTCTGGAATAACGTTGACTCAGAAAGAATTCTGAACATTTCTAGGGTATATTCACAAAGGGAAATGACAGAAACACGGGATTCTAGGCATGCAGAATGTCATAACTTGAAGCCATCATCTCTAAATCATACCTTTTATTTATCAAGCATTAGTTCAACCACTTAGCCCACATTTAATAAACATATTTTATATGGGCATTATTTTTTAAATATTACAGTTTTTTTACAACTCATTAAAGGGGGAAAAAAACCTTCAGTGCCTTTTTATAATACATTTTTAAAGCTGTTTTATTTTCCAGACTCCTTTGCAGCTAGCAGTTCAGATATAATTTACTTTTTGCTAGCTAGATGCACATATACATTTGTACAGTCTTGATTCCGGAACCAACTGAAGTGGAGAAAAGGATGGGGACTACACACTGATTACCCATTTTGCTAATCTAACGTAAGTCCTTGATATGGCTTGAAATATAGTCCCTTCCAGATGCCCAGCTCGTGATAAGGTGATACAGTAGATTTGCCAGGAAAGTAGTACACACCTACAATCTCACTACATGGATGGAAACAAGGAAGTCAGGAATTCAAGGACAGGCTCAGATACACAGAAAGTTGGAGGCCCAGCCTCCAGTAGCCCTGTTGGAAAATAAGAAAGCCGTGCATGGTGGTTCATACCCATGAACCCAGAACTTTGGAGATGGAGTAAAGATTATCAGGAGTTCAAGTTCATCCCCAGCTATTTAAGACCCTCAAAAGAACAAAAAGCAGTAATAATAAAATGATGGTAGTAATCGGGCTAGAGAGACGAGCCAATGGTTAAGAGCACTTACTTCTCTTGCAGAGGAACCAAGTGTGGTTGCCACCACCTACATAGAGGCTCACAATAGCCAGCAACTCTCGTTCTGGGGAATCTGGCTTGTAAGGGCTCCTGCATGTCCTAGGTATACCTAAATTCATGTAATCAAACACACATAATGACATAAAATAAATGATAAAGGTATCTTTTTAAAGAGGTGGATGGCTTCTTATTTCTAGAGACTATGCCTCGTACTTGCCTCTTTAGAATCTGCAAGCCTGAAACCCACTGATCTTTCAGTTATCAATTACTGTGTAATAAACACCACCACCCCCAAACTTAATCAGGAGCAGTTCTGCTGATCTCACACGGCCTTGTATGTGGGGTTGTATTCAGCCATCAAGTGTGCTGGTCTAGTGGGCCCTAGAAGATTGGACTCACAAGATGGGATTCCTTAAATGCTAAGCCCTTTTTCCTAGGTTCATCTTCCTACCATTTTGGTAATCTAGCTTGAGGGTTTGTCTAGTTTTTATGTAGTGGCTGCCCTCTAAGAGGTTAAAAATGTGAGCTAAATCTGGAACTCACACTTTTGCCTCATTCTGTTGGTCAAAGTCAATCATAAGGATGGTCTTGATTCAGGGGAGAAAAAAAATAGACTCCATCTCTTTATGGGAGTTGTGGCTAAATCATATTGCCAAAAGTCACACGATACAGGATGGATTCTTGCAGCATCTGCCTACCACAACTATATTTAGTCCTTTGCCCTTATGGGACAAGAGACCATTCCTGCTGGGAAAACCATATACACTTACAAGTAGTTCATACTTTCAAAGAAAGCTATATCCTCCTTAAATACCTGAGAGACACCATTGGTAACACTTTATGAAGTAAAACAGTGGTCAGCAGTTCTTTGTCTTACTTATAAACTGTGTGGGTGTACCTTCCATATGCCAGGAAGAGAACAGCCAGTGTCTCAGAGGGTTAAAAAAAAAGCAATCACTTAGCAGCCTGCTGTAGCATTTACTCTCTGTCCAAAATAATATTGCTTAGTCCTCAGTAAAGGGAAAACAACTATCATTGTCTGTACAATTCAGACAAAACTGAGTTCTTGGTGACATAAAAGTTGTATCTTAAATATGGAAATGTGTAAATATTTCTATTCCTACTCAGTCTGAGACTGTGAATGAAGTGTAATTGATGATCGAATTATATCGATGTGTTTTTTCCTTTTGGCAGTTCATGAGTTTAGTGCCTAAGACTTTTTGGTTTTTTCGAGACAGGGTTTCTCTGTATAGCCCTGGCTGTCCTGGAACTCACTTTGTAGACCAGGCTGGCCTCGAACTCAGAAATCCGCCTGCCTCTGCCTCCCGAGTGCTGGGATTAAAGGTGTGCGCCACCACGCCCCGCTGCCTAAGACTTTTTGAAGGTCTCTGCTGCAGAGTTGAAGCTAGAATCTTGGTCTGAGATTAGAACTCTGTGATCCCAGATGATGGCTGGTTTGGAATCTCTAGCAATGACTTGTGTCAGGTGCTTAACCAGGAGCATCCTTGCTTACTAGTCCAGCAAGCATCTACACCCATTATGAAACATTACTCTGCATCCTTTTGCCCCGTCTCTGATCATAAGAAGCCGAGCTTCTGAACGTGTAGGTGATAAGCCTCTCTGCTGAACCATCCTCAGTGGGATGGGGCTGGACCGTCACCTGATGATGGAATGCTGGAGCCTATGTGCTCAGCCAGAGGTCAAGTTCCCGGGGTTTGCATATTGAGCTTCTATATGTCAACCAGCTAGCAAGTAATCTCCCTACATAGCATATATTTCTATTTGCAAATATTTAGGAAGGTCAAAGACTTAAATACTATTCCCCCAGAAGACGCCAACACTCTGGATATCATCACCATCATTGGCAGATTTTACCAATCATTAACTTAGTTGGCAGAATGTAATAGAACACTGATAGACTGGAAGCTGAGCTGGAAAGGGGACTAAGCCCTAATCACTTTGTGGCCTTGGACGTTATTTCAAAACAAAAGGATTAAGCAATATGCTTCCTGAGATGCCCTTCCAACTCTAGCATTCCACAGATTCATTTCTTCCCCCCCCCCCCCAGAGGACTTCTTATTCATTGGCCGGAATTAATGATATTCCTTTGCAAAGGCTGCTGTGACAAAGCACTCCAAGCTAGGGAACTTAATCAGCAGAGATGTATTGTCTCACAGTTCTAGAGGCTAGAAGCACAAGATCTGAGTGTTGGCAAGCTGGGTCGTTCTGAGAGCTTTGCCGGAAGAGTTTGTTCCTGGCTTCTCTCCTTGGCTTTGTAGATGGCTGCTTTCACATGGTGTTCTTTCGTGCATGTCTGTCCCCAATTTCTGTTTTGTTTTGTTTTAATAAGGACACTAGCATCTATCTCCAAAGAGTCCTTGTTCTGAAATGCTGAGAGTTCAGACTTTAGCGGATGTAGATTAGTGGGGACAAAATTAAACCCAGAAGCTGGGCACGGTAATGCATACCGGCAACCTCAGCACTAAAGGTGAAGGCAGAAGCATCAGAAGATATCCTTGGCTACATAGTGAGTTTGAGGCTAACCTGGGCTACATGAGGCCTTGTCTACAACAACAACAACAGCAAAATTCAGCTCATAATAAAACTTACATATTGAATATAAGCAGAGAACAAAGTGTGATGGCTTGACTAGCTGTGATACTGGTGACAGAAGCTTGCAGGTGACTAGTAAGCAGGTATAGACTGCTGAATTTCTGTCATGGACACTAATGCCCTAAGCCTACGTTGATAGTGATTTTGATCTATGCATTTGGATCTGTGAGTCAGCTGTTCAGAATCCCTCAGAACCTAAGATTCTCAGCATTGCCACACATCTTTATGTTCTTTCATCTGTTTTTATAACTAAGTGTGAAACGTCTTGAACAATAGTCCTATGACTATCTGACCAATTATTGTTCAAAGGAGTCTCTGAAGTACTATATAGGCCATCATTCAATACAATGACCCTATGGAGCTTTGATTGGATTTGGACATCAGAGGATATAATTATGAATGAAATATGCTTTTCTGTGTTGGCTTAAGGCTCCTAATTATATAATGTTATTTCTACAGAAGAAGAAAGAGTATATTCGATTTTGATGACTCACGCAAGCACTCATTCAGATTCAGTGAAAATGCAATCATTGTGCACAAGAGCTCACAGATAGAATCCAGTATTGAAGAACCTGACAGAAGTTTAGAGTTTCCAGCAAAAGCACACTTCACTCATCACAGGTCTCTTTTAGAGCCTCTTCTAGCCTGGAAATCCACTAGGTGGAGCAAAGGACCAGGAATTGCTGCCCAAGAGTATCCACAAGCAAACCAACTAGTACAGCTGTTCCTTGCCTCTAGGTCTAGACCAACGCAAGCAGGAGACTGAGTTCCTGAACTGCTTGAGATCAAATGTTTCCTAGTCATTAAAATAGACAGTAGTCCAAGGAATAGAGAAGCACAAATTTGCTGAGCAGGCCACAGTATTAAGTATACAGAGGGCACACCCATCTGAGACTAGTTTCCCCTCCCCACCCCCATCCCTAGCAGGGTTGGCTCTTATTACAGATTTCCTTTCTGGTTTCCATTGGTGACAGATGGAATTTAGGGGCAGAGCTCTTACCAAGGTCCTATAGCCAAGAGATCCTAAGCTTAGATCATCCACCCCCTTTTCTCTGCCTGCTCTAGCCATTCCCGAGCACTAGTAGCAGCTTGGTTTCCATTTAAATGTGTTTTCTTTGATTCCAGGCCCTTGGATTCTAACACTTCCTTCCTTGGGTTGCAATCTTTCATTCTTTTCTGTGCTTAGAGGTTGGTTAGCTGAACAGAGGCCAGGAACTTGGTTGATTCTATGTGAAGACAGTGTGCCAAGGGAGACTACCCTTGTTTCTCCCCTCCTGTCAGCGACCTCTCGTGGCCCCTGCATTCAAACTGCAGATGTTAACTATCTCATGCCTCAGTCCAAATCTGTTACCAACATTTCATAACACTGGAGTCCAAACACTTATAGAGGGAAGTTTGATGAAAAGGGGAGTTCTCAAATCAAAATAACTCTTCTTTCTTGTTCTGTCTCTGTTGTGGAAATATTTATTGAACTATTAATTACCTTTCTCTTTAATCTAAGCAGGTTAGGTAAGTCTTTAGTAACTTATCACCTTAAAGTGTTTTTTTGCAGAATGATCATGCATCTTTGGATAAAATCTGAACTCACTGAAGATGTGTGTGTGTGTGTGTGTGTGTGTGTGTGTGTGTGTGTGTGTGTGTTATCTATGACCTTGAAAACAGAAGGAACAAGGAAGGAGAAAATTTCCCAAAAAGGTAATGAAATTTTTCATTGCTGAGTGTAGTGGTTCATGTTTTAATCCCAGCACTCACAGGCAGGAAGATCTCTGTGAGTTTTAGGCTAGCCTGGTCTACATACCAAGATCTAGATCAATTAGGGGTACATAGTGGGACTGTGTCTCAAGAAGTAGAGGAAGAGGAGGCTGATTTTCATCTAGGGTAGAATGATGACCTATGGGACTTCTTCTTGGCTTTGGTGTCATGGAGACTTTAGGACCAGATACTAAATTTCAAACTCACTTTGTAGTGAGAGACCAAATCTTTTGGGTTTAGACTCCATCTTAGAGAACCTGACCTAAGGTTGAACTCAAGTAAACAAACACGCTGGTACCTAGCACCAGTTTCCAGGTTACCCCCTAACAAGATCTGCATCTAGCATCAGGTTCCAGGCTTCCTCCCAACAAAACCTGTGTCTAGCACCAGTTTCTAGGTTATTCCCCAGCAAATCTGCACCTCCAGGTTACAAGCCTACCTGGGACACTTCACTTCCTAAGAGCCACCAACCAGGAAGAAAGCAGAAGTTAAGTTTATGGCTTGGCTCCCAGCACCAGCAAATTATATTAAAGGCCATAATGGTTCCCCAATCAGATGTGTACCAGGCTAGATACCCACTTCTTACATCTCTAAATGCTTGCCTAAAACTAGGCTCAGGACTCCACCTTCCTGCTGTGTAGGGGTTGGTGGGGACCTCAAGCTTGAGGTTGAATAGAGACCATAATGCAATTGCATTGGATTCAGCAATTTGGTGGTCTTTTGGGGTTCATGAACATTTCCTGGCATAACAGTAGCAAAGGCTGACCTTGAACACTTGATTCTCTTGACTCCAGTGCCCATATAAATAATATAGCAATGGATATTTTTCTACTATGTCTTTAAACATGCTTGGAATATTAGTGGGATAAGTTCCAGAAGTGGAATTACCAAAGTAATTTTTGTTTATTGGGGGGGGCGTTGTTTGTGTTTATTTGTTTTCTTTTAAGACAGAGTTTCTCTATGTATCCCTGGCTGTCCTGGATCTTGCTGTGTAGACCAGGGTGACTTTGAACTCAGAGATCCACTAGCCTCTGCCTCCTAAGTGTTGGGATTAAAGGTGTATACCATCATGCCCTCCCTTTTCCCCCTCATTACATACTACCCTACTGCTGGCAGGAGAGCTGGCTCTACCCCTTTCAGGCTGTGTCATTGGATGAGCTAGCCAGAGCAGTGCTGGAGAACTTGCCCTGGTGGTGGTGGGTGCTGGAGAGCTGACAGGCTGAACAATTCAACTACCACCCAGGCTTCCTCCCAACAAAACCTGTGTCTAGCACCAGTTTCTAGGTTATTCCCCAGCAAATCTGCACCTCCAGGTTACAAGCCTACCTGGGACACTTCACTTCCTAAGAGCCACCAACCAGGAAGAAAGCAGAAGTTAAGTTTATGGCTTGGCTCCCAGCACCAGCAAATTATATTAAAGGCCAGGGCTTTGAGTTGGCCCACCCCAACATATATAGCATCTATGATCTGCTGGTGCACATGAAAGGGGTGGTCCAGCAGATCCAAAGCTGCAGGATCTCCATGAGACTGAGCAGCAATGAGATATCGGAGAGGTATCTCAGTAAGCATCCAATATAGATAGTGTAGCAGAATCCAGAGGCCTCAAAACAGACCAATGACTCATTTCAATGAACATTTACAAGTAAAGATGTGTGGATAAAAGGGTAAACTGTATGATACACTATGACACACTACAGCTTCACGATGAGATTATTATTATTATTATTATTATTAATTCTATCTTCTTTTCTTTTGGGGGTGCAAGAGTGGAGGTTGGATACGAAGGAACAGGGAGATAAGTGGGTTTGTGGAGCATGATGTGGAATTCACAAAGAATCAATAAATAGGGGTTTTTTTTTTTTAAAGTATGTGCTGGGCTGGTGAGATGGCTCAGTGGGTAAGAGCACTGACTACTCTTCCGAAGGTTCTGAGTTCAAATCCCAGCAACCACATGGTGGCTCACAACCATCCATAATAAGATCTGACACCCTTTTCTGGTGCGTCTGAGGACAGCTACAGTGTACTTATTTATAATAAATAAATAAATAAATATTTTTTAAAAAGTATGTGCCACCATGAAGCTCAAAAACTTTTGTACTATAAAATTTTGATAGATGTTATCAAATTGCCCCTCCTACAGCAAAGTAAACTCCATCACCTTTATGTAAAAATACCAACTGAGGGTTCACTTACTTTTAACATTGTCAATCAGTGGCGACTCACACCTTTAATCCCAGCACTAGGGAGACAGAGGCAGGTAGCTCTTCAAGTGAGACCAGCCTGGTCTACCAAGTGAGTTCCAGGACACCCAGGGCTACACAGAGAAACCTTGCTTCAAAAAAACCAAGAGAAGAAGGAGGAGGAGAAGAGGAGGAGGAAGAAAGAAAGAAAGAAAATTATTGTCAGTCTACTAAGTATCCTCTTGTGATTTTTTTATTTGCAGTTATCATATTTTTATATTTTAAAATCCCTTTTATGTTTCCTTTTTAAAATAGCTTCTGTAAATGGACTGTTCAGAAGTGAAAGTAATCTACCTGCCAGTTATCTGAGGATATGAGGATCCCTTTAGTCTCGCGGCCACCTGGAGAAATGTGTGCCAACACAAGCTGCTGGAGAGATCCATGGTGAGGTGTACTCTGAATTCCTTGAGGTTATCCCTCAGTCCTACACCAGGGAGTGAGTCATCAGGAGAAGAGCATTATTTTATTTTGCACAGTCAGTAAGGGAGGGTCCCCAGGGAGCAAAAGCTGAAAATGAGATATTTCCATGGACACATCACTGGATGCCATCATTGTTTTGGAGAATCCAAGATACAACAACAATGACAAAAAAAAAAAAAAAAAAAAAAAAAGGCTTGGATAAAGCTTCCCCGCCCCATATCAGAAACCCTCAGCAAAACCTTTCAGAGATGAGAAGCAGAAATCTAATTTTACAAAATGTCTGCATAATTTTTAAGTGATGGTTTTGTGCTGTGATGCTCACTACGGTTTTTCTGAGAAAGATAAAAATAGTGACATCACAGTGGATTGGTCAGCTCTCATCCCAGTCTAAAGGACCGTTGGGAAGCCATCAGCCTGGTTCTCTGGGCTGCTACCTCAAAGGGGAGTGGCTCTAAAGAGCAACCCTGCGGAGCCCATAGTAAGGAAGGAGAATTGCTGAGAAGGAGCAGCTCTGCCTGACACCCGCTGCTTCTCTTCCAGAAAGGAAACACTGTGGACTAAGGAAGCCAGATCCTAATTTACAGGCACAATCTTCAGTTTGAAAATTAAACCAGGATGGTTAGGATGCCCTACCCAACACCTTAAGTCTAGCACACTTGCGTGTGTGCTTAGGTGAATAGTTCTCCCAACCGTAAGATGGGTAGAACCGTGGATTTTCCAGGCACCTTTTACAGATGAGTATTTTATGGAGGCCCGATTCTGATCAGAGTCAAGAGGCTTCCCTAGCCTGCTCCTCACCTTGGTGTTGTCCAGGACTCTTTCCAGCAGTAAGATCAGCCATCTTAGTCCACTCTTGGTTGGTATAACAGAACATTGAAGACCAAGTAATTTATAAAGGAAAGAGGTTTACTCTGGGTACAGGGAGGCTCAGGATCCAGTGCCCGAATCTGAGAAGGCCCTGCTGTCCTGTTACAGCATGGCAGATGACATCACATGGCAGGAGTGTCTCTGGAGTGGCAAACAGGCACAGATGCATGAGTAGAGGGGCGGGATGGTGGATATAATACCTGCTCTGCCAAGAACTAATTCAGTTTCATGAGAAACACATTACTCTCCCTCAGGATCCTCCTCCTGAGGTGCTCCATGGGCACACAATCTCCACTCAAGTTTTGGTGAGAGCAAAAAAATATTCAAACCAAACTGTCCTATATCGCTTTTGTAGGATTCCTATTTGAATGCACATTAGTATACTAATCTGTATTCAGGCTGCTATAACAAACTACCCGAGGCTGGATGACTTAAATGATACACTTGCTTCTCACAGTTGCAGAGACTGGCAAGCCCAAGGGCGACATGAGGATAGCTTTGGTGCCAGGAGGGTCCTTGCTGTTCTGCAGACAGCTGTTTCCCTGCTTTGTGTGGTGTGCATAGAACTTAAGCCATCTCCTCTTCATCTCAAGAGGATCTTATCTTCATGATGTCACTATTAATCACCTTCCAAAGGTTCCATTGCCAATTACAATCACACTGGCAGTCAGAGGTCCAACATATGACATCACAATTCAGTCCACAGCAATACATATACATTTGTCGTTGCCATTACTCATTCTACCATGAAGCAAACTCCATGGGAACAGAGACTTAATCTGTTTTGTGGGCTGTAATATTTCCACCACTAGACCAGAGGGATGGCCCTGTAGGTAAAAGAGTAACACCAAGGATCATCCAATTTTGTAGGGCAGCGGTTAAAGCAAAAGGTGCTGAAGGCCAAACACTTTGAATGTGGCAAAACAGAACAGTCTAAGAAGGAACCCAGTGATGGGATCAATTAAAGGGAGACAGTGCTACAGGGTTGGAGTTACTGAGTACACATGATTATGCTAACATGTTTTTTAAGACTACATTTATACATAAATAGGGTTACAGATAGTGATGGATTAAGACAGATTTTTTTCTTTTACTTGAAAACTTTGAAGACTTTTTATAAAAAATTCTTTTTTAATTTTATTTCATATGTATGGTATTTTGCCTGTATGTCTGTGGACCATTTGCATGCCTAGTACCCTTGGGACTCAGAAGAAAATCCCCTGGAACTGGATTTACAAATGGTTGTGAGCCAGCATGTGGATGCTAGATAATGAACCCAAGTCCTGTGGATAAGCACCCGGTCCTCTTAACTGCTGAGCCATCTCTCCAGTCCAACTTTGAAGTCTTTTAATGGTTCACAAGTGCAGTATAGAAATTCACATGAATTTAAAGGAACAATGTTGTACCGTGTTGGTTTTTCTGCTAATATTCTAGTTTCTGAAAATGATTTTTGTATATTCCAAACTGTACAGCTTGAACACAAATTTTATTAGAAAAGTTATACTTAACATAATCATCAACTATTTTCAAGAACAATATTAAACCCAATAAGTGACAAAAGTCGGATTAACAAAATGTGTAACAAGAAACTAATGACCTTGCTATAATCAAATGTTCAACTATCTACAGTGTCTTTTTACAAAGGGGATATCCATGGTTTACAGGCACATTGTATTGAAAGAAAACTGCAAGAGCAATTTTATACAATTACCATTCTCGAGAAACTGAATCATCACAATAGTAATTACAAGTTGAAAATGGTTTTTATTATAACATTGTTGATCCTTCGATCTGAGACCTTTGGCAATGGTGGGGACTGGGATCCCATTGTGCAATGGTTGCACAGGCTGCACTGCAGGGATGCTGTAGTGACTCTGTCTTGTTCTCCTTGTAGTTGAAGGGAGGGATTCTCTCCTACTCAGACTCTTCCCAGCACAACACCACTATTAACTTCTGTTCTCAGAGACTTCCCAATGTTGTGTAATAAGCAAAGTTGTTCATTGAAAATATCTGGTGTGGGAATAGAAGGCAGTGGAGACATTTGTAGTTGCATCAAAAGCAAAACATGACACAGCTAGGCTTTGAGATAAAATGTCATCTTACCAGGAAGACAAAATGACACAAATTCCATGTTCACTATGGACTGACATTTTTATAGCCTTCGTTAGATTATCCTGACTTAATTTTTGTAGGTATAGAAAAGAAACTGAGGGACCATAGCAAGTAAGAGAGGCCTATGATCTATCTTCATAAGAAAACGTACATTCTATAAATTTCACCCATTTCAAATGTAGAATTCAATGATTCTTAGCATACTTAGAGAATTTTACAACTCCTAACATAGTCAAATTTCAGGATCTTTTCATCCTCTCAAGAAAGTAGGTATTCATTAGAAGCTCTGCCACAGTTACCACCTCCCCATGCCCTGGACAACCACTAATCTCTTTCTGTCTCTAGATTTGCCTCTTCTGAACATTTCTTCCAGTGGCACCATGCATTTTGTAGTCTCCTGCGACAACCTCCTTTGACTTAGCATTCTGGTTTTGAGGTTTGTGTATTGCATTTCATTTCTCTTTATTGTCTGCAGTCTCCTAAAAATCAGTCCTTCCTCCAGCTCCGCTTGCCCAGAGCCCCTTTCCTGCTGAGCCAGCTTCATCCTGTGACCTGAGCAAAGCTGGGGAGGGGCCACACAGAGCCTGGGGCCGTTGCTTTCTCCTGGAAGGACAAGGCTCTGCAGATGGCAGACAGTGAATGACATCAGGATCTGCAGTGACTGGAGCTCGTGGCACCAGCTCTTCATTGTTCTATTTTTATTCTCGTGTTAAGATTTTTCAGAGGGAAGGCTTTACTCAAAAACTGCTTCTCTCTCTCTAGCTGCTCCTACAACCCCAGGCTGGACTCTGCTGCCACCTGCTGTCCTTTAGCCAGACACTAAACTGGAATAGAGAAAGCTTTGTTCCAAGTGATACAGTTACATATTGAGTTCTATTCTTGTGTGTGTGTGTGTGTGTGTCCGTCCGTCCGTCTGTCTGTCTGTCTGTCTCTCTGTCTCTCTATATATACATAACATATATATATATATACATATGTCTCTGTCTCTCTATAAATACATATATTATATATACACATATATAATATATGTCTGTGTATGTGTCTGTGTGTAGGTCTGTCTGTCTCTGTCTCTTTCTGCCTCTGTCTGTCTGTGTGTCTGTCTCTCTGTCTGTGTGTGTGTCTCGCTCTCTGTGTGTCTGTGTATGTGTTTGTGTGTAGGTCTGTCTCTGTCTCTCTCTGTATCTGTCTGTCTCTCTGTGTGTCTGTCTCTCTGTGTGTCTGTGTATGTGTTTGTGTGTAGGTCTGTCTCTGTCTCTCTCTGTATCTGTCTGTCTCTCTGTGTGTCTGTCTCTCTGTATATCTGTGTATGTGTTTGTGTGTAGGTCTGTCTCTCTTTGTCTTTGTCTCTCTCTGTGTCTCTCTCCCTCACACACTCTGTGTGTGTGTATGTGTGTGTACGTACATGTATGTTTTCTATCTTAAACACCTGATTCCTTGAAGTTACATCCTAAAAGTGTCCCCACTGAAGTATTGCTAACAGGCAGAGAGTGCAGCAAGGTCCCTCATACACCCCTCTTCTGCTTTAATGAGACACCAGGTGTTAAGTGAACCCACGGACTTCATGTCTTCACTTCTCCCCTCTCCCATTCTATCAGTCTTTTAGAAAAAGAACAGTTTTGAAACAGGATCTCATTATGTAGACCAGGCTGGCCTTGAAGTCACAGAGATATATCTGTCTAGGCTCCCTGAGTGCTGGGATTAAAGGTGAGCTCCACCATACCCAGCCTAGAATTTTCTTGTTTTAGTATTTATCACATACTAGACTCTGTGAGATTGTAACGGTATTTAATGTGAAGCTTTGGGTCATTAACTTTGAAGGAAATTACTGTGGGGGCAGTACTGCCTAGATAGTTAGTTTAGTAGTCTCTTGAGCAGTAAATTCTTAGATATCCCTTACAACCTTTATTTAATTTTTTTACCCACACATAAAATCATATATTCTAATGGACTATCATAAGATGTTTCTGTGAAGAGACACCATGACCATGGCAACTCTTATAAAGGACAACATTTAATTGGGACTGACTTACGGGTTCTGAGATTCAGTCCATAATCGTCATAGCAGGAAGCACAGTAGCATCCAGGCAGGCATGATGCTGGAGTAGCTGAGAGTTCTATATCTTCATCCAAAGGAAGCCAGGAGCACACTGTCTTCTAAGCAGCTAGGAGGAGAATCTCAAAACCCACCCCAACAAGGATGATCGTACTCCAGCAAAGCAATATCTCCAAATAGTGCCACTCCTGGGTCAAGCATATTCAAACCACTACAAGCCATTAGAAGATGTGGCCTTGGAGGAATTGTGTTACTGTGGAGGCAGGCTTCGAAGTCTCCTATGCTCAAGCTATACCCAGTGTGGTACAGTCTCCTTCGGCTGCCTGTGAATTCTAAGGGGTCTCATAGATGTGGAAGATGGTAGTGTAGCAGTAGATCTGCCCAATCTAGGTGCACAGAATGTATTCATATTAATTGAGTCGTGTTTTCATTGCCGGGGCATATTAGGGATGGAGAGAATTACTGCAACAATGACTACAAGATGTAGCACTCTCAACTGCTCCAGCACCAAATCTACCTGCACAGTGACATGTTTCCCTCCATATCTCTCCTCTGAGCCTTTCTCCCCTGCATCCTAGCCTGTGCAACTCTAAGGGCCCCGCCCCATCTTCCTTTACTCAGCCATTGGCCACTGGCATCTTTATTGATAGATCAAAAACCAATTGGGCACGAGGGCCTTTAGTGTTTGGATATGCAGATTCCCAATAGAATCAAAGCATTAGAACCAATCTCCAACATACTACAACATGCTTTTGAAAGTTAGGGGACAACTTGTGAGAGTTGGTTCTCTCTCCATCATGTGGGTTTTGGGGCTCAAACTCAGGTAATCTGTCTTGGTAGCAACCACTTTTATCCACTGAGATATTTTATACGTTCAATCAGATTGTTTATCCATGGTGCACACAGGTACGGGCCTATAAGACACGCAAGGAATACCATCACACAAACAAACCTTTTACAGAGATTTGCAAGATCTCTGAAGATCTACTTCTTTCTGATCTCAGCAAGAGCGGATTGATCTTGGATAGCTAAGGGGATGCTTAAAAAAAAAAGCATGCACTCATGGGCATGTGTGCACGCGCACCACAATACACTGATGTGGATGGGAGATGCTACCCCATCTGGCTTCCTTAAACCCACAATCATTTTCAATGACCCATATGGCTTCCTTATCCTAGATTATTGCTGCTATGACGTCACTTGTGGATTTCCTCCCTCCAATAGTCTCTATGGGGTAACTTGCTGTGCTAGGTCAGGCTCACACTCAAAAGGGAGAAAAGCTAAACTCTTTCCTGCTGAGCCTGCAGCCCACTGGGGCTGGCTTTTTGGTTCTGACAGACTCCAGGCCAGCATCATGGCCCTTGCCTTACTTTTAACCATAGCTGGCTGCTGAAAGTGTAGCAGTCATTGGAAACCATTGCCTGTTTCCAATCTAGTACTCTTCCCTCCCTCCCTCCAAGAATGGAGTTGTAAGACCTTGACCCTTGGTCAGTCCTCACCTCCCCCACCCCCACTCTGAGAAATTTTTACTTAAGAATGATCTTGTGGGTGGAGAATGGAACTTGGCCTAGACTTCACTCCCGGCAGGAGCTGTAAGGAGGGTGTGGGACTGGAAAAGCCCTGAGGGTCACTCGGAGTGGTCAGATAGCAAAAGGAAAACAAGGAAGCCTTCACAGCTGCTTAGAAGCAGGAACTTAAAGGGAAAAGTAAAAGTTCTGAGACCCTCAGTAGGATGCTAATAAAAAGAGGTTGCAGGTAATACAATTTTGCTTAGACTTTGGGGTGGCAACTGAGAGTAGTCCCTTGCAGTGCAAGTCTGCAGGTCAGTGGGAGTAGCAAGCCCCAAAGTCTGGATTTGTAGGTCTCTGAGGCTGTAAGCCTGTATGGTAGCCTGGAGCCACGGGTCTGGAGAGCAGTGGGAACTGGAGGCTGGAAGCAGCTGCAGAGACAAACTGCCTTCTGGAGCTGAGATGTAGTGTCTTGGAGGCAGAAATGGTTGATTGCAACCTCTGGTTGAGTCCTGGAGGTGGACTCAAATGACCATCCTGCCCAGGACAGAAGCCTCGGGCCTAGGGGAATCAGTCAGGCCTCCCCAGATGAAGGCTATGAGGACAGCCTTCTCTCTTCTCTGTTGAGCTCTGCAGTGATTCTACTGGCTGAAGGTCCTCCCAGGTGCTTGAATTTATAAGGGATCACTTAGGCTCCAATTGGCTGGATGTAAGTATGCAAATGAGGTGAAAATGAGACTGACCAGGAAGACTATCAAGTCCAGTGGGAAGAATAAAAACTAAGAATTCTCAATTAGGTTTTCAGGTCCCACTTTCAGCCTCTGCAGTGATAAGGGATCTTCAACCTTTTGGCATTGTGATATGTCATTGTATTTACAAATGTCTCGTGCCACATCTATAGCTGTCCTGGGACACATGCAGCTCATGGGTTGTGGGTTAGATATGCCTGGGAAAGCCTGGGGCACAGTTCATGCAGGAAAGAGTAAGCTTGTCCTAGTGGTGGACTCATTCTTCTATAGTATGAGATAAATATACCTGGGATTGGGCTCGTTTGCCCAACTCAGGGATAGGTAGGAACTCCATATGGAGTTTTCTTAGGTTCAAGCCCTAAGGGCTCAGGAGCCACAAAGAACAGAGGGCTCATAGCTATTGATGCAGCATCAGTTGACAAAAGAAAGAAAAGCTTCAGCTGCATAAAAGCCAGTTGACAGCCAGAACCTTGAGTTGGGGCTCTGTGGTGGTTTGAGTGAAAATGCCCCCCCCAATAGGTTCATAAAGAGTGCCATTATTTAAAAGGGTTAGGACATGTGGCCTTGTTGGAGTAGTGTGTGGCCTTGTTTGAGAAAGTAAGTCACTTGGAGTGGGCTTTGATGTTTCAGAAGCTCAAGCTAGGCCCAAAGACTCACCCTCTTTCCTGCTGGCTGGAGATCCAGATGTAGAACTCTGTTTCTTCTTCAGAGGCATGCCTGCCAGCTCGCCATTACTTTCCAACATGACAATAATGAACTATAAACTTCTGAACTATAAGCCAGGCCCATCTAAATGCTTTCCTTACAAAAGTTGCCATGGTCATGGTGTCTCTTCACATCAGTAGAATACTGACAAGATCGACTCTTAAATTTTTCCCTAGGAACCCCAGCTCAACCCAAATCTTGCCATGTTTGGCTTTGTCCTCCCTTTTAATTATTTTCAATAAGGCCCTACGGAGCTGGGGTGATCAATAGTCATCTCATCCTTGGATGAGTGGGCGTTAACCATCAGGGGTTGGGGGGAGCATTGACCTGATTCCTCTTGTGGGTACCATCATGACCCACAGTCATGGCTCTTGGTATCTTCTGGGGAGGGGAGGCAGAGCCTTAGAAAAATCCTTAGGATAAGGTTGAAAACAGATACCAACCTCCTTGAAAACCAGGTTTATCTCATGGGGAATTCAGAGATGGTCTGTGTTAGACCTTCCCCTGAGGTACTTAGCCTCACAACTCATGCTGGTGCCCATACTGGATTCATTTTATCAAGAGCCAGTATGCACAGGTCTGACTCCTATGCAGCTCCTGAAGGAGAATTATCAATCTCAAGTTCAGTAAGGCCTCTGTCAGCCAAATCAAGTCTATGATAATGAATTTGCAAGGGTCTGGATGCCAAGGAATCAATCTGCCGTTTTATACAACAGTAATTCTGTTAAAAATAAAAGACCCCAAAGTTACTACTAATAAAATGCTTACTAAAGGTCCAAGGAGGGGCATCAAGAGGGTGTACATAGAGGACTTCCACCAGTTATCAGCAGCTGCTGAAAAGCGTTTTCTCTGGAACTCCAACTTAAGTTTATGTAACTGTTGGATTCGTGTTTCCACTATACCTGATTCATTTACATAAAAGCAACATTCTTCTTGCAGAAAGAGACAGGTGCCACCTTTCTCAGCAGTCAGCAAATCAAGTGCTCTTCAAGTCTGTAAGGCAACGTGGGTGAGGGAAGTTCATTGTCTCTGGAAAGAAGCTAATGACTCAATGGAGGCTTCCACTGCCAATGCAAATTGTTGAGATAATTTGGCGGTGGTGAGAAGAGAATGGGTTAAAGATCCTCAAGCCAAACTGGCAACCACAACAGAGGTTACCAAGGGAAAATGGCTTGCTTGATTCTAATATCTGGGGGGGCTATTCCAGCTCAAATACTCGGGGGGAGTTGGCAAGGTCAACTGAGGAACTATTGTCACGGGAAGACACAGCAATTCTTTATTTATGTTTTTGGAAAGAGTTTTAGTAAGGGTACCATTACACCAAAAATGAACCCTTCAGGGGCAATCAGATCCTGACTAGGCGAGCTAGTTTGATTGCACAAATTATCATTGGGACTAGTATAGCAGAATTTAAATTGTTTTTGTTCAGGGATCAAAAACAAGGATACTTCAAAAACTGGGGGAAAAGTTTTATGACTGGCATCAGACATTTTAAAAGGGATGGGATAAGGAACAGCTGTTAATGGAGGATGTCCTAATGCAGCACAAAGGAAGCAGGCTGAGACATTTCTTAATCCAGTAATATTGGCAAGTATCAGTTCCTCTCTTAAGAGAGATAGCACTCAGAGTTCCAATTACTCAGCTTGCTCTCTTATAAAACCCAAGACGACCAGCCTAAGGATGGATGGTACCACCCACAAGAGGCCTTCCCACCTTGATCACTAATTGAGAAAATGCCTCAGAGCCGGATCTCATGGAGGCATTTCCCCAACTGAAGCTCCTTTCTCTGTGATAACTACAGCTTGTGTCAAGTTGACACATAAAACCACCCACTACAGGCTTACACCTTAGTATGCCCCACATTGGGTTCAATAAGAAAGCAAGCTGAGTAAGCCAGGAGAAGCAAGCCAGTAAGTAATATCCCTCCATGGCCTCTGCATCAGCTTCTGCTTCCTGACCTGCTTGAGTTCCAGTCCTGACTTCCTTTAGTGATGAACAGCAGTGTGGAAGTGTGAGGTGAATAAATCCCTTTCTCCCTAACTTGGTTATTGATCATGATGTTTGTGCAGGAATAGAAACCCTGACTAAGACAAAGCCACTTGACCAAAGTGTCCCAGGGGATGATAATTTCCTCATGCTTCCAAGTTAGACATGTACAAGGTGGTTTGTCTATGTGGCAGTTTGGATGAGATGCCTTCCATAAATCTTGGGCATTTAAAATACCTGGTCCCCACTTGGTAGCTATATGGGAGGATGAGGAGGTGTAGCCTGGCTGAAGGAAGTATGTTCTGGGGATAGGCTTTGAGGTTTAAAAAGGTGCATGCTCTTATGAGTTACTTCTCTCTGCCTCCTGTTTAGAGTTGAGATATGTGTTCTCAGCTGCTGCTCTGGATGCCTGCTACCCTGCCTTCACTCTGCCATCACACTGTAAAGCTCTAGAACCATAATCCAGATTAAGTTCTTCCTTTTACACGTTGCCTTAGTCATGGTATCATAGTGCAGCAATAGAAATGAATGCAGAAGTGGGTGCTGAGAAGTAGACTATTGCAATAAAGAGCTAAACCAGGAGTTTGGGGTTTTTGGTTTTTTCTTTTTCTTTTTTTTTTTTTGTTTTGTTTTGTTTTGGTTTTTTCTTTTTTTTTTCTTTCTTTTTTTTTTTTTTTTTGATGAATGTGAAGGACTTTGGGACTTTGGGCTAGAAAAGCATTTGAACACTGTAAATAAAGCTCCATGTTTAATGAGTCTTCATAGTAGGAGCAGAGGCCAGGCAAAGTATGGCAGGGCAGTCCCTGCATGAAGCCCCTGAGAGGCCATGGAAGAAAGCTGTGAAAGCAAAACCTGAGTTGCTTAGGAGACCCCAGAGTATTAGAGTTACCAGAGTCATGTGATATCTGCCAAGGAGAGCTGTAGTCGGGGAATGGGAGCAGTTTAAGAAGATGTTGTAAGGGTCCATGATTCCCCAAAGAATGATACCCCAGACTCAAGTAGTATGCAAAAGCAAAGATCATTTTACTCTGCAGAAGTCCAGCATGTTGGCATCTACCATTTACCAAGATGGAGATGCCCAAGTGAGCTCAAAGGTCCAACTTAAAGCACATTAGGAGAATTCCAGGGAGGGGTAGGTGACCTTTATCTTAATTGGTTGGCTCTATGTGTAAGGACATTCCAGAACCATTGCTGGGGGCTGGGAGGATGGAAACTATTGCTGGAAAAGCCTGGAAACTGTTGCTGACCCATTGTCCTCGCCTCAGGCCAGGTGGTGGGGCAGCTTCTGAAGGTGGGGCAGTTCCTGATTGGCTGCCTGAGGCCTGGGCTTTTTCCAGTAACTGACTTGTCTGGGCTTGCCTAGTTCTGGGAAACAGAGGTCTAGGCCTAGTCTCTTGAACCAATTTGAAGCCTGTCATGGAGTCAGCCTGACTCAGTCCTCTCACTGTATCTTGCAGGCAGCAAAGTTAGAAGGGAAGAACCATCTAAGTAAGCCTTTTAACACCAGACATGGAGCTCCAGAATCTAGAGTTTTCTCTGCTGGGTGTTTTATTGATTTAGACCGGTTTTTCCTCACTATGCTCAACTCCTTCCTTTTACAATAGTGATGCATATCTGTGCCTCTGTATGTTGGAGGTATGTAATTTGCTTTTTCATTTTACTGGGGTTTAATACTATGGAATGGCTTTTAGTCTCAAAAGAGACATAGGCTTTGGGCCATATAGAGACTATGAGAGACTATGGAGATGTTTGAAGCTGGACTAATATATTTTGCATTATTAAATGGCCACAAGCCTATGGGGGCCAGGGAGTGAAATGTGATGGTTTGAATATGCTTGACCCAGGGAGTGGCACTATTAGCATGTGTGGCCTTGCTGGAGTAGGTGTGGCCTTGGAGGGACTGTGTCATTGTGGATGTGGGCTTTAAGACCCTCATCCTCGTTCTCTGGAAGCCAGTCTTCTCCTGTTTGTGTTTGGAACAAGATATAGAACTCTCAGCTCCTCCTGCACCATGCCTGCCTGGATGCTCCCATGTTCCTGCCTTGATGATAATGGACCAAACTCTGAACCTGTAAGTCAGCCCCAATTAAATATTGTCCTTGGAGTTGCCTTGGTCATGGTGTCTGTTCACAGCAGTAAAATCCTAAGACAGACCCTATAAGCTCGAATGTTGGAATAAGTAATTCCTTTATTCTTAGGGAATTAGGACACATGACTTTGTTAGGGGAGTTGTGTCACTGGGTCGGCTTTGAGGTTTCAAAAGACTCATGCCATTCCCAGTGTGCCCCTCTGCCTCGTGTTTTTCCCACTTCCATGCTTTCCCTCCACCATCACAGACTCTAGCCCTTTAAAACTGTAAGTCCCATTAAATGCTGCTTCTTTTATAAGCTGCCTTGTTCATGGTATCTTGCCACAGCAGTAGAAAAGTAATTAAAATAATCTGAGTCAGTTTCCGTAAGTGTCCCACAAGCAGAGAAGTCTTGGGCAGAAAAAGTGAAAGATATATGGTTGGAAGGACAGGTGTTGCTTTTTATTTGCCACAGCTGGAGAGAAAGGAGGGCCAGGAGGAAGTATGTGGTTCATGTCTATTATAAAGGATCAGTTTTCCCCAAAGAGTAAAAAAAAAAAAAAAAAAAAAAAAAACTCCTTAAGTTTGTTTTTCATGCTCATCCTGGTGGCACTATGAAGATCAATTTAGAATGGATTAGGAATGAAAGCTGACATCTGTGGATGAACTTAATGGGGCTGTACATTATATGTACATGTGAATCTATCTATCTATCTATCTATCTATCTATCTATCTATCTATCTATCTATCTATCTATTTGCTGTGTGTGTTCATGAGTGTAGGCCTACATGTGTGTGCTAGTTAATGCCTGTGCCTGTGCATGAGTTTGGAGGTCAGAAGAGGGTACAGGATGTCCTTTTCCAATCTCCATTTATTCTTTTGAGGCAGTGTCTCTCCCCAAACTTGGGACTTGTGTTTTCCCAGCTAGGCTGAAAGCCTGCAAGCTCTAGCAATTCTTCTATCTCTGCCCTGCCCCCCACCCCTAGAACAGGAGATACATGTATGTGTGGGACTACTCATGGCTTTCCCATGGATGCTGGGATCCAGGCTCCAGCTGTTGCCCATAGTTTTTGCTACCCCACCTTATGCTTCTGGGTAGGCTGCACTACCAGCCCAGGAGCTATCTCAGATCCATGAATAGAACACACACACACACACACACACACACACACACACACACACACACACATCAGTTAATTTTAAAATGCCTTGGTTACTTCAAAGGCTGGGCACTCCTAAACCTTCCCCTATTACCCCACTGGCCACTGGCCACTTCCCTGAAAACTCACATGGCTGGCTGGCTTTTTCTCCTGTCGCTATTGCTTCTTTCCCAGTCCTCCTGATTCCTACCCACGCAACTCTCAGTGTCATGCCCCATGCCCAGCCATTGGCTGACATCTTTATTGATAGAACAAAAACCAACTGGGGACAAGGATCTTCAGCAACTAGACACACAGATTCAAAGCATTAGCACCAATCACACCAATCTCCTACATCTGCCCTCAACATTGGGCAGCAAGTGCTCCAAACCTGCTTGAGCCATCACTCCAGCCTGGAACAGATACTTTTGTAGAGTGCATGCCTGTGATCCCTCTTTGAGGAGGTTTAGAGTTTTCATTGTATTCTCAAATGGCTCTATATGAAAGTTGGAAGCAACCATGAATACAATTACTGAAATCATGTACGTATGGTATGGCCACAAGTGTTTGGCACCTCTCCAGGAATACGAGACTGAGGATCGAGTCAAGGTAGACATTCTTCCTCCTTGAATTATTGCTAGGAGAAAAGGTAACATCCCCAGGGTATCACATAGCTGATATCTTTACCCACCGTCTTGCATCTACGTTGCTCCTGATTCTGAGGGTGCTCCTGTCTGCTCCTAAACCACCAGGCTGTGTCATGCCATGATTGTTCTCAAGATCCACAAGTTACTTTCTTGTCTTTTGGCCTCTATACCAATGCTGGTGACACTCCACTCCAATTAAATTACCCCCAACTTTTATAAATACACAACAGCACTGTCCTTCCTCCATTATTCAAACAACAAATATCAAGTGACTGTTGACTGTACTTGGTGGCTTAGGTGTTCATTACCCAAGAGCACAGTAGTGGACTACAGACAGAGTCCCTAATCCTTGGAGCTCATGGCCCAGCAAAGACCCTGGCCATTTAACCAGGCAATGGCAACATACATGTAAGTGTTGTAACAGAGAGTTACAACAGGGTCTGTCAGAGCACCAACAAATGACACCCAGCTCATACTCAGGAGGTCAAAGAAGTCTTCTGGGAGGAACGACATCTATTCTGAACCTTAGAGATTTCCAGATGACCAGAGAGACAAAGCACAGCCAGAGGATGCTGCTGTTAGTTTGAACATTCTTCCGTTGGTGACAGTGCTTGTCCAAGGAGAAGAGCTCAGGCCCATCTTAGCAGTGTCTTTTGATGTGATTGACAGAGAATATGTGTCTCTGCCTTTGGACCCCCACCACCAACTGGTACATCTTAATTCTTCCTTCTTAGGGATATCACTTTTCTACCCAGTAAAAGGACAGTGAGTATTGTTGATGTAAAGCTTCCAAAATATAGGGAGATTCACTCTATTCCCAATTTTCCAGACCCTTTTCTAAGACAGTGACTGTGTCATTCACTTGACTGTGCTTCTTTTTTTTTTTTTTAATTTTTAAATTAGGTATTTTCCTCATTTACATTTCCAATGCTATCCTAAAAGTCCTCCACACGCTCCCCCACCCACTCCCCTACCCACCCACTCCCACTTCTTGGCCCTGTCGTTCCCCTGTACTGAGGCATATAAAGTTTGCACAACCAATGAGCCTCTCTTTCCACTGATGGCCGACTAGGCCATCTTCTGATACATATGCAGCTAGAGACACGAGCTCCGGGGGGTACTGGTTAGTTCATATTGTTGTTCCACCTATAGGGTTGCAGATCCCTTTAGCTCCTTGGGTACTTTCTCTAGCTCCTCCATTGGGGGCCCTGTGATCCATCCAATAGCTGACTGTGAGCATCCACTCCTGTGTTTGCTAGGCTCCAGCATAGTCTCACAAGAGACAGCTATATCAGGGTCCTTTCAGCAAAATCTTGCTTGTGTATGCAATGGTGTCAGTATTTGGAGGCTGATTATGGGATGGATTCCCGGATGTGGCAGTCTCTAGATGGTCCATCCTTTCGTTTCAGCTCCATACTTTGTCTCTGTAACTTCTTCCATGGGTGTTTAAGAACCATTAATTGCTAACCAAGAATGTTCCACAGAACCTTACCTGTCTTTTTTTCTTTTCTTCTCCTCTTCCATCTCCTTTTTTCTTCCTTCCCCACCTCTTCTTCAGTAAAGTCTCTCTATGTGGTTCAGGATGGCCTGAAACTTGAGAATCCTCTGCCTTAGCCTGCTTCCCCATGCCTAGTATTGCAGTATTTAGCAAAGTATGTCCTCCAATCCCATTTTGTCTCTGTTTGAGAATTTCTCATAAAATCACTCTACGATATATTATTAGTGTTGTGTTAGAATCCTAGTGATAGGTCCCTTCTTATGGATGGACAGCTGAAAGTTGTTTAACTGGTTGGATACCCTTAGTCTTGGTTCTTGGGAGATAAGGGATGTAAAGCAACACTACCTGTATCAAACATATGCCCTGATGCAGGTCTCTCTGCTTGCTATGAATAGCTTCCTGGAGGGCCCATCTCTCCCCTATACCCAGAGCTTACCATACCCACATGGACCTGGACCTGTCTAAATCCTCTGAGTAAGAATGGGTGTGGCCTATATGCTGATGCTCAGTTATACTTGTAACCTGGTAGTGGAGGGATGGGAACCTAAGAGGCTAGAGAGAAGGAACTAACAATTCATGCAATAAAAATAAAATACAGTAAAATTAGCATTTGCCTTGCATGTGTGGGGCCTTGGATTTAATCTCTAATGCCACGAAATTTAAATGCTACCATACAAGGAAAAATAAATATTTTACCCATACTAACAAACACTTTCAATTTTAATGGACCTTGTAGTGTTCATAGATCTTTCACAAATTGTTCATTGACCCCCTAAAGACTGCTCTGAGGAATCAGTATAGGTACTATTGGCTACTGGATCCAGACTCTTGGATCCATACATGCTAGAAACAAGACTGGGTCCAGATGAATACAGGCAAGGCTTTTTATTGGGATATCTGCTTGAGTATAACGCCAAATGGAGCTCTGTCCAAGAGCAAGTCAGACCAGAAGCTCCTAACAAAAGAAAAGGAGGTGAGAACTCACCAAAGGCACACATCCAGGTTCTTCATGCAAATAAGAGGTCATGCTTGCAGAGAATTCAGTGCTGATCAGTCAAAGCTCTGTTCTCCATGAAAGGTGAGCTTCAAATTTGCAAAGCACCTTACCTTGGGTCCTCTTAGCATAGTCCCATTATGTTCCCAGTATGTTGTCCTTTGGTACCAGGAGAGATCGAAACTGGAAATACAAAGTTTAAGCACTGGCAGGTTTCCAAAAGCAAGCTTCTGTCCCTAAGGTACTTGCATAGATCCTTTTTGGGGAAGGGTGGGGGTTGTTTAGTTTTATGCCCAGTAGTTTCTCAGCTAGCTGCCATCTTGCCTTCTTGAGACTCTCTAGGCTTGTTTGATATCCTGTCATTTTTCTGGATAAAGAACCTCTCCCACCTTCATATTTAAAAGGGTACAGCTTTCTTTCTTTGAAGTCCTTCCCACTCAGTTACAACAGTTTCTAAGGTTAGATTGTAAGACCCAAAGTTAACCTGTAAGCCCCACCTGCCCAAGAATGAGGATATTCCTGCCATGCTAGGAGTTGTAGTCTAAGCCCACCTGCCCAAGATGCTGGGAGATGTAGTTCTTTGAAAATTACAAAGCCACATGGGAAAATATGATGGTTGTATAGTTTTGTCCTTAAAAGCAGCTCCAACACATATCTCACGGCCACTTACTGTAAATCCCAGAGAATGGTCCTGACCAAAGTCTATCCTGATCAGTATTTAATTAAATCTTGCTTCAAATTTGACTCAAAATTATAAAACTGATTTTTTTTTCTCCTGGGAATCTCAGGATTACCAAGATCCTACACTCTGCTGTAAGAAATAGGATTCCAGGCTGGTGAGATGGCTCCGTGGTTAAGAGCACCGACTGCTCTTCCAAAGGTCCTGAGCTCAAATCCCAGCAACCACATGGTGGCTCACAACCATCCGTAATGAGATCTGATTCCCTCTTCTGGGGTGTCTGAAGACAGCTTCAGTGTACGTACATATTATAAATAAATAAATAAATCTTTAAAAAAATGAAATAGGATTCCAATACTCATGTCTGTTGAGGTTTGGCCTTTTGCCATCTATTGTAATGCTAAGTGTGGGCCCCCAAGACCTGGTTGTCCCAGAGATGAGGGAGTTGCACATACACCTTGACCCGAAGTCATTTCTGATTGGTAAATAAAGATGCCAACAGCCAATGTGCAGGAAGAAGGGGGAGAAGCTGCCATGGGTTAGGAGTCAAGCCCTGAGGTCTAGCCAATTGGAGATAAGAGCAGCCCAGATGAAACAGTAAGTAATAACTAAGAGTTATTGATAAGAAAGTAGAGTATAATAGCATAGAGAGCAGAATATACCCAGCTATTGTGCTGTTTAAGGTTTATTGTAAATATAAAGGTTGTGTGTGTCTTTCATCCAGGCACTTAAACGGTCTAAGGCAGGGTAGAAACCCCAGGTCGGGATTAAATAATTTTGACAACAGTGTCTCATGACATCATAACATCTTTCCAGGTCTGAGATGCAAATTATTCTATTCTGGATTATTCTATGATGTTCCTGTAGAAATAATAATTACTGGTGTACGATGTAACAAAATTTAACAAAACAACCATGGCATGATTTGTCTTTAATGCAATAATTCCCTCAAAGGAAAGAAAGACAAATACACATACATGAAGTGATTAATAGGGCAGGGCAACATGTAAGTAAATGTTAAAAATGGTTCAACTGAGAAGCAGGGACTGAAAGAGCTGAATAACATGGGCTGGAGCAGGCAGTAGGGCACCATAGAGCCTTGAGCAACACTTGGCATGGACAACTTAGAGAATGATGGGGAGACTCAGGCCACAGGTGTTCTACACACAGCAGATGTGGCCCATGCTGAGTCCATGACCTGGTGAAGGGACTCAGTGATGCCCTCTGGGCCTCTCTAGCCCCATCTGCAGCACCATAGTACCAGCTGTTCTAGGTTGGATCCTTCATTGCCTCAAAAGGGTGTTTATTCAATAGCAGAAGCCTCCAATTCTAATTCACACTGGGCTGCTAAGGGATTAGCTCCTAGCTTTAGTATTTAATCTAGTCTCTCATCTCCACTTTATGGGTTGGTTGAGAGCAAATCAGACCCTCCCAGCCTGCTGTCACTTCTTGGAACTAAAAGCTCTGCAGGTTACAACCGGAATATCACATGCATTAAGATAAGGCCTCAACTGTTTTGTTTCTAAATGAACAAACAAGATAAGAGGTTTCAGGTTGCTATTTATAAGCACTTTTCAGCAAATAACACCTTGTGGGTGCGCTAGTAAAAGAGAAGCCAGTCTCCCGAGAGGGTAGCATTGGGTCTACTTGAGCCCTCTTGTACTTGATCTTTCAGGCCAGGTCCAAGGTTTGTTCCAGTTTCAGCCTGTTGGAAACTCTAGAACCAATGGGGGTGCCTTGATCAGGGGAGGCCTCTGCTTTCCTAGTTTAGATCAACATTTTTGTTGTTTTGTTTCTTTGTTGTTGTTGCTGCTGCTGCTGTTGTTTTTTTGAGACAGGTTTCTCTGTGTAGACCTGACTGTCCTGGAACTCACTCTGCACACCAGCCTGGCCTCGAACTCAGAGATTCACCTGCCTCTGCCTCCCGAGTGCTGGTGCTTCTACTACATCACTATGCCAGTTTCATACTTTTTCCTCCTGTGGTCCTAGAGTTTAAACCAGGTTCTTACACATTCGTAGTCAGCAAGCACTGCTACATCCATTCATTGATCGGTTCAACCATGTGATGCCATTTCGACAGTGTCAAGTCCCAAAGAAACTCAGGACAAATGTCTATATGAGGTGCTTATTAGTGTACCAGAGTGCATGCTGGCCTCCAGGCTCACTCAGTACCTGTGGCTGGCTCCTCTCAGTTTTTCTCTCCCAGCCCAGTACCCTAAACCTCATTAGCTCATGGGCTTTGCTTCCTAACCCCCAGCTTCTGATTCCCACATAACCCTGCCATTTTGACCATGTGTTCTCTTGGTCTTCTGCTCTCTCTGTCTCTCTCTCTTCTCCTCCTTTCCTCCCTCCCCCCATCATGGCCTGGTTCAGTCTACTGGCCATGTTCAATTAACTTCTTTCTTCCCTTGTTCTGGACCCTTCCAGATGCCTCTGGTTGTACTCTCCCTCATAGCTACAATAAAGACCTTCCCCTTGACCATACCTTGGAGTAGTCATGTCCTCATTTCTGTCAGTGAGCTGACTGAGCTGAAGAATGATTGATAGCTGGAGCTCAGGGCAGCTAGGCAAATCTGGATTTGTCAAATACCATTCCAACTATCTGTGTCACAAACAGAGAGTGCAATAATCAAATCTCAAGCTTTGGAAATATCCTCTTTCATATTGCAACATAAATTTCCCTATGTACATTATTATGCCAAACCCCAACATTACAGCGTACATTTATTTAAGATTTATTATTAACCAATCATCTATTTTATGCAAGTGGTTTAAAATAAATTAAGGGCCATAAATTATTTATTAAAAGGGAGAAAATAGAAAAAAACTGGTTCAGTGTTATATAATAAAGCATAACAAAATTGATATTTTAATATATTTTTTATCACATGTTGAGCTAAAGAAAACTCATGTTTAAAGTCATGCTTTATATATTTTATATGTTGTGTATCATCCCTTGACCCTGCCAAACTGTGCTTCTGATGTGGTTTGAGAGTGGAAGACAGGGTGGTAAGTAGAACCCAGTCAGGTGAGAACACAAAAGAGGGCATCTGGCTTCCAGAGGCAGCAGAGGCAGGGGTGACAGTGTCCCATGTGCCTATGGCCCGCATCCATTCGCAGGAACAACTTTGCACTTCCCAAACTTGGGCTCTGGTTCTCTCCCTTAGCAATTATGCAAATAATCTCATATCCTTTTTAAAATTCATATCGTTTTTAAACTCTCCTCTCCTCTCCTCTCCTCTCCTCTCCTCTCCTCTCCTCTCCTCTCCTCTCCTCTCCTCTCCTCTCCTCTCCTCTCTTCTTTTCTTTTCTTTTCTTCTTTAAATACAGCTGTGTAGTTCAGACTCACCTGGAACTCTATTTCCCAATTTCTACCTCAGCCTCACACGTGCTGCCATTATGGGTATGACTCTCCACACCTATAACGTTTTTATATATGTACTCCCCAAACAAAATGAGCAAGATGAGTTTTCTAAAGCCTCCAAATCATTGCATACTAGATTACCTTTAGGGACGTTTTGTTCTGTATAAGTAAATATCCCACTGTTAATAGGGGATTTAATCTACCTCATGGAAACAGAGTGGAAGCAGGAAGTATTGAGTCTGTGGTGAGGGTGGTGCTTACAGAAGATACAGTAATTATTAAGCGCACGATTTGCAGTTGAATCACAATATGCCTTTATAAAGAAAGCTAGCCTCAATCTAAAGAGTACATGGAATGAGAAAAGGGTTGTTATGAAAGCAGGATGGTATGTCCATGTAGAAAACAAAAATGATCGCATGGTATCAGGAATGTCTAAGAAGACTTGGGTGGTGGCTGAGCGGCCGAATGCTTTTCCAGCACGAAGAAGGCCCTGGGTTCCATCCCTGGTATCATAAAAATAAAGACTCTTCTGGCTAAATTTAATGAAAATTCGGCTTCGATAAGTCTGAACGAGGCGTTCAGGGACTATCAAGTACCACTACTTATCTTCAATCATTTTCCTAACATGAGGATACAATACTAGTAGTATATTGGAGATAAATGGAGGACTTCTCATCTTCTCAACTAGGACATGAGAAAGTACAGACGAAGGTTCATAGCATACCGCTAGTCTTTAATATACTCTTTCAACCTGCAAATTTTTAATATTTTGATTCTAAGATGTATAGATAGATAAAGAAGAAAGGGATAAAAGGAAGGAGAGAGAGAGAGAGAGAGAGAGAGAGAGAGAGAGAGAGAGAGAGAGAGAGAGCTTGATTTTGTCACCTGGATGAAATGAGAGTTCTGCTAAATGTGCTGGTTTGTGCTGATTCTTTCTCTTCCAGATCCCCCCAGAGCCGTGATGTGCTCTTTGATGACAATTAGGCAAGGGAAGATCATTAAGCAAATTTGCCGTCACACCTGTCACTTTACTCCTCAGGAGAGATGAACTCAGGACATCCCCAAACAATGCCATGTCTGTGTTTCAACCTTATAAGGAATACAGAAAAGATAGACACAAGGTCAGCCCAGGTGCAGGATTCAGTATTTCAAATAAAGGAGGCTTCTGTAACTACAGCATATTGAATTGTCCCATTATTATTCTGGAGGTTATTATATTCTAATGTGATACTTCACAATTACATCCATCCAATACTTCCTGGGGCTGGCTTACAGGTTCAGAGGTTCAGTCCATTATCATCAAGGCAGGAACATGATAGCATCCAGGCAGACATAGTACAAGAGGAGCTGAGAGTTCTACATCTTGATCTGAAGGCCACTAGGAGAAAACTGACACTCAGGCAGCTAGGAGAAGCATCTCAAAGCCCACCCCAACAGTGACACACTTCCTTCAACAAGGCCTCACCTCCTAAATTATCACCCCCTATGGGCCAAGCACATTTAAACCACCACCACGTTCATTCATCTATTTATCACGCTTAGTAATAAAAGGAATTGCAGTTATGTGGGGGGGGACGTGAAGACGGTGAGACTGTATCACTCCTTGACCACAAACAAGCAATGAGACATTTGTTTTTAAGAAAGTGTGCTTTTGCCGGGCGTGGTGGCGCACGCCTTTAATCCCAGCACTCGGGAGGCAGAGGCAGGCAGATTTCTGAGTTCGAGGCCAGCCTGGTCTACAAAGTGAGTTCCAGGACAGCCAGGACTATACAGAAAAACCCTGTCTCGAAAAAACCAAAAAAAAAAAAAAAAAAAAAAAAAAGAAAGTGTGCTTTTGTGGCTTAGGAATTTGGAAATAATTGCTTTTTTAATTGCTTTTTTTTAATTGCTTTTATTTTATGTGTATTATTGTGTGTTAAATTGCATTATGTGTATTATATTGCATGAATGTATATGCACCATATATATGCCTGGTGCCAGTGGAGACCAGGAGAAAATGTCAGATCCCCCCAGAACTGAAGTTAGACTATGGTAAGATGTCAGAAGGGTGCTGGGAACCAGACTTTGGCCATCTGCAAGAGCAGACAGTGATCTTAACCAGTGAAGCATCTCTCCAGCCCCTGGAAATAGAGATTCTTAAAAACTCAAGATATAGAACCTGTTCATCAAGGCTGGAAATTGTCGATCCATGTGAGGAACCTCAACCTCTAAGTATGAAACCTATAGTCCTATATTCAGCTTGAACTTTCTAAGTACTGTTCTTGCTCTTTTGGCATATAATGTGGTCTTCCACATAACCCTCTATATAAGCTTGGGGGCTTTGCCCTCTGAATATGAAACCTTATTGTTCAAGTACAGAATCTGACTTTCCAAAAGACAGGAACTGTCTCTTCAAATGTAAGTCCCACTACTCCTGGCATAAACTATGGCATCTGGGCATGTAACATGGGCTGTTTCGGTGGATCCTGCACCTCTACTATAAAGTCAGGACTTCTTTATATACCATGAATTGTTACCTGCAAGATTGAGTCATGACCTCCTGTATCAAACCAGAGACACAAGTCATATATCATCTGGCTGACCAGGTATGGGCCTATCCTACACCTTCACCTTCCAAGTACAGCACCTAGCACTTTTAACAGGACCTAAACCTTGAATTTATGAAAACTGATCTGTAGAGCTGGAATTAGCTTAAGAATCTGACCTAAAAAGAAAAAAAAAGGCTTTCTGCATAACGTAGATCTCAAATAAGTATTTGTCCATTTATAGCACGGGAACCCAACACTCTTAAATCACTAATTACATCATCTGGTGACACATATAGGAGTGTGGTATCCCATTCATGTAATCTCAGTGTCCCTGTGTGAATGAAACATGATCACAAAAGTACAGAAGCTAGAATTCCAGATATGGAGACTAGGGTTTCAGCCAGAATTTGGTTCTCTGTGCATAGAAATGCCTCCTGGGTACATAAGCTACACACCACGTGTAGATCTAGTGTTTTCATGTGTAGACCGTGTGGACTTTGAGTATCCAGACATGACATCCATTGCAAAGTATATGAAATCTTTCTCCCAGTTCATAATTTACTGCTCTTTTATGGCAGTTTGATAGAACCCGAGTTTTATCGGGTCAACCAAACACTGAACTTGCCATCTAGGCCTAGAATCTTGCCTTCCAAGCATGGAATCTGCAGTTGTATGCACAAAGACAAGACAGGTCAGTGAGCCTGTTCTGTAGAACAGCACCCACAAGATCATCTGGAAAAGCAGAAGCACAGGTACAACAACCCAGGGCTTATGACTGGCATTGGAAGTGGGAAAAACATTCTTGAAGGCTGAGCCCCTCCACCCCCCAATCTGAAGCAACTGATGCTCTCTCCAAATCACGTCTGAACAAGCTTATATTAGAGGACACTCTGTTGTTACTTGCTATAGAATTGTGTGCTTGCTTGTTTGGTGTGTGGAGACACTTATCTATTGATACATAGTCTCTGCTAAAATCTGGTGTCAGGGAGTGATTTGTGTTGCACAGCTATTATCTCAAGAGAATAAGATATGGTTTATTCTTGAGACAAATTTGAGTAGCCATGGTTACGTATCTCTTTTTAAAAGGTTTATTTATTTATTTTATGTATATGAGTGCTCTATTTGTATATATACCTGCATGCCAGAAGAGAACATCAGATCATATTATAGATGGTTGTGAGTCACCATGTGGTTGCTGGGAATTGAACTCAGGACTGGAAGAACAGCCAATGCTCTTAACTGCTAAGGTATCTCTCCAGCCTGTAGCTATATATCTTAGGATTTTAAAAAATACATATTTATTTCTAGGTGCTGGAGAGGTGACTTGGTGGTTAAGAACACAGATTTGGCCAGGCATGGTGGAGCATGCCAATGATTCCAACATTCTGGATGCAGAGGCAGGAGAGGAGCATCTCTGTGAGTTTGAGGCTAGCCTAGTCTACATATTGAGTTCCAGGACAGTCAGAGCTATAGAGAAAGACACTGTCTCAAAAAAAAAAAAAAAAAAAGAACAAACAAACAAAAAAGAAACACAGATTCAGGTTGACCTGTTCCAGTGTGGAAGTGGTTTCATGAAGTTTTCATGGTCACAGAACAAACGAAGTTCATAAATCAAAGCATTTTCTCAAATATGTGTAAACACCGATAGGCAGGTTAGAGCAAACTAGGAAAGTCTCTGTTGTAGGCATCAGATATTATCTTTTGACAGCCTTAGCTTTTTAGTGGATAGAAACTAGTGCTCTTTAATTAATACATTCCACAAGATTTTACCTGATAGTCATAAGGATAGTATATAAGATACAGATGTGGTTCACAAATGGTTACTAAGGGAAGTAAAAATAACTGAAAGAAATCTGGCTGGGGCTCTATGGTATACCAGCTGTCTAAACTCATGAAGCTTTGTTTTTTGTTTTTTTATGGTCCCAAGCTGGCCTCTAACTTTCTATAGATATATAGCCAAGGATGATCTGAACTTCTGATTTCCTGTCTCTACCATCTAGGGGCTAGGATTGCATGCATATACCACTACAGCTAGCTTAAATGACAATGAGGTTCTAATCAACTCCAGTTGATTATTTACAGCAAAGGTAGTGTCTTAGTTAGGGTTTTATTGCTTTGATGAGACACCATGACTATGGCATCTCTTACAAAGGCAAACAATTAATTGGGGCTGACTTACAGTTTCAGAGGGTTCCATCCATTTATCATTATGGTAGGAAGCATGACAGCATGAAGGCAGACACAGTGCTAGAGAAAGAGCTGAGAGTTCTACATCTTGATCCAAAGGCAGCCAGGAAGGATACTGTCCCACACTGAGCGGAGCTTGAGCATAGGGGACCTCAAAGTCCACCTACATAGTGACACACTTCTTTCAACAAGGCCACACCTACTCCAACAAGGCCTCACCTAATAGTGCCATTCCTTATGGGTCAAGCATTCAAACACAAAAGTCTATGGGGGCCAAACCTGTTCAAACAACCACAGGTATTGTAGAACCTTTAATGTATGTGTCATTTTTCTGTTTTGGAAACTTCAGTTCACAAGTTGTAGAAGCTGAACTTTAACATATAGGCCTCTGTCCTCTGGGTACAGGTTCTAGATAGACATGAGCATAAAATCTCTCTGAAAGTTTGGAAATTGGCTTTCTTTGAAGCTGGAACCAGAACTTAATGGCCTGTCACCTATCTCATGAATGGGAAGATTAAGGTTCAAGGTTAAAGAGTTGGTTTTCAGTGGAGTTGGGCCAGAACCCAGGTCTGGGGATCCAGCCAGTGATCATTATTCAACAACCAACTTCTGTCTTAGTTAGGATTCTACTGCTGTGAACAGACACCATGACCAAGGCAAGTCTTATCATCCAATCACTTAATACTCAAACCACATATTTTATATTTTTCCTTTCTAAGCTTGCTATGCTTATTCAAACTTCCCTTCATAAGACTTAACCAGAGAACAAAATCTCTGCTGGGCTTTTTTTGAAACTTCCTTTGTCAATGCAATTAATCTGAGTCTCTTCACCTTAGTCTCAGGCAGACTTTTTAGTCAAGGGCAAAAAGTAGCCATATTCTTCACCAAAATACCACAAAAACAGTCTTTATGCCTCATTCTGAAATTCTTCTCCTTTGAAATCTCTTGGGCCAGGTCAACACAGTTCAAATCACTCCCAGCAACAAAGTCTTCCATATTCCTACTTGGATGATCCATTAAGCCCCATTTAAAGCATTCCACTGCTTTCCAAATCCAAAGTCCCCAAATCCACATTCTTTCAAATAAAAGCATGGTCAGGCCAATCACAGCAGTACCCCAGTCCCTGGTACCAAATTCTGTTGAGCTATGACCAGCTCCTTGCTCTGTTCATCTTGCCTACCTGAGTGATGTTGCAAGGGAAGAGATGCCTACCTCTGCGGGAGGCAGAGCAGGCAAACTCTGCAGGCTGTCAGCTCAGCCTCTCTGCACCACAGACAAGTTGTTCAACCATCACACCTCCACTGCATGAAAAGAAGGACCCAGGCATGATGGTTAGTTACTGAGATCAGTTTTAGCCCATTTCTCTCTGTTAAGGGCCTCTTCCCCTTGTCCTCAAGCTGTGAGAGGCTGAGTTATTCTAGACAGAGTTCTCGGAGCAAGGAGTAGCCAATCAGTAGCTTTTCTCTAACCCTGACTCTTCTCTCCTGTGGTTTCCTTCACTGTGGTTTCCTTCACGGCTGCCCCCCAAGAAGAGCTTTTGTTTGGTTGGAATTTCCCATTACTCAGAAACCCAAACTCTATTTTAAAAGATTCTGATTTTTCAAGGTCCCTTGGGGCGGGGGGGGGGGGGGGGGGGAGGGGGTAGCAGTCCACCCTTCATTAGCCATATTACGGCATGGCCACACAGGCTTAGCTAATGTGGGTCCAAGCAGAAGGGATCAGACTCATATAAGAGAGATAATAAATCTTCAGGGTGGTATTTTCTGTTCTTTTGTCCAAGGGCAACCACTGTTAACGTCTGGTTTCATATACCTAAAAGATAGCCTCATCCTTTTCTTTGAGTTCTCCATTCCAGTCATTGCCTATCTCCTGCAGAGGGCAAACTGGCCTCTTTCACACCCAGCTCCTCTTTCCACTTTCCTGATGGAGTGTGACTTGTTTATGACCTTGCAGTACTCGGGCGGGCCTGCGTAAAACATTCAGTGCACATCCATCTCACGACTGGTCACACGTCTTCCTGCGCTTCCCAGGCTCTGAGTTTCCTGTTGTTTCATTTGCCAAGATCCTCACCTCACTCCCCCCACCCCCACCCCCGCCCCCAAACTTCTTTCATCTCTGTAGCATCTCCTTCAGAGTCATCTTGGAAGAAACTTTCATGTTTTTTGGGACTTGAAAGATGTGTCCCTGGTGAAGCATACATGATACTCTTCAGAGGATCCAAGTTTATGTCCCGGGACCCACACACAGCAGACTGCCCACAACTGCCTATAACTCCAGCTCCAGAAGATCCAATGCCCTTCCCTTGCATGGGCCAGGATCTTTTTTGTTCTTGACACCTTCATATCCCCACTCCCACCCTCTCAAGCACCAGACAAGGAGTTCCGAGACACATGCTAGATCTAACAACTTTCTTGGGGGTACTATCTTTAAGGAGCAATTATCTCGCGTAAGCCGGCGTCCGATCTGATAGCTTCATTCTACACTGGAGGCAGTCCTGCTCCTGTCTCGGCTTCCTACTTTGTACTCCTGACTATGAAATTGTACTTTAACGTCCCCATTCCTCTTTCTCCCCGACAGGCAATTCAGGGCAAAGTGAGAGTCCTGGGTTGTGCTGTTTTGGAAGGCGTGGTTTAGTTTCTGTACAAATGTATTCTGCAGTGTTTTTAGTACCACGAAGTTCTCCTGCCTTAACGGAGTTCGCACCTGCTCACTAAGAACAGACTCGCACAGACTGTCCCCGGAGCAGAGCGATCCTCCCACCTCAGGTTCTGTCACTCACTCCTTTAATCTGGGCAATAGATTCACTGCAGATGGCTGTGCACCTGGGACTCCCAAGTCCCCGGGCCCCAGAGCCTGGCTTTGGATTTCCCTGCGTGGCTGCTAGCCTTGGCCCTTGTAGCTCATCTAGCAGAGAACTGCAAAGCCTGTTCCTCATTAGAACGGCATCCAGCCCATGTCCATCCCCCAAAGAGGTGCAGGTGTTAAAACTCTTGTATGTAACCTGAAATCTGGCGAGGTTGCACAAAAGAGACGTAAACCTGGCGACTGTATTCATCCCTCCTGACTCTTACTCAGGCCCCCTCCCACAACCCGCCCCATAGCTCTGGCTGTGCCCCTAGGCTGGCAGTCTTTAGTGAACCAGGATTGGCTTGCAGGCTCCTTTCCCTGCTGCAGCAGGGTGAATGCTTATATCTCCAGTATTTAAAAAGGAGCTCCTAGAAGGAGAAGGTAGAATAAAGACCACCAGAAGCAGAAGCCAGGGAGGCCAGAGGGAGGGTGGACGATGAGTACTAAATGTAAATAATAGCAGCTCCAGGTCTCCACAGCGCTGCAGGATGACTGCGGCTAAAACCAAGTTACTATGTATCAAGGCAGCTAGAAAAGAGAATTTTGAATGCTACTAACACAAAGATAAAAGAAATGTTGAAGATGAAGGGAAGGCTAATTACTCTGACAAGGTCATGACAAAGATGCATGTATCAAAATAACACACTGTAAGCCACAGATATGGGCGTGTTAAAAGATTTAAAAAAGATTAAAAAGATTGGGAGCATAAACAGAAATGAGCTCTCTCACTGCTCTCCTTTGCATTTAGAACACAACTCCAAGGCCAGCGAGTTCCCTGGCCCCAGAAGCCCTCTCCTACTGACCTTCCCTCGGGCTACCTGCTCTCTCTTTGGTCTTGCAGGTACATCTCTTTTTCTCTGGTTCTTAGAACCGTCTCTATTCCTTGGTGTTTTTCTCCCTCCATTCAGTGCAACTGTCTACGAGTCTTTCAGCTGTCATTGTATGTCACCCTTAAGACACCCTCAATAACATCTCTGCCAAAAATAGCTTTCTAAGTGCCTGCCCCCACTCCCCAACGCCTTTACCTCCCCCCACCCTACCCTTCCCTGCTCGGTGTTCTCTTTGATCCTTGGCTGCTTGATCTTTTTATCCAGCACTTTTGTTATTTTTTTTTTATTTATTGACATATAGCCACACTGTTCAGGCTGACCTCAGACCAGCAATCCTGCCTCTGCCCTCTCCTTGGGACTGAAATTACAGGTTTAAGACACCACTGTTTTTAATGGCGAACTGCTTTAGTTTTTATTGGTTATGTCGTTTCTGCTTACTCTAAGCTCCAAGAGGTGTGGGGCGGGGAGAAATCTCGTATGTCTTCTAGCCAACACAGCCTTTGGCATAGTACCTGGTGTATAGTAGTTTAACAAACTCATGTGCAATGTAGAGTGGATTAATGCTAAGAAATAAATTCAGCTCTCTCAACACAGTGGTAGCAGAAACTTAGAGCAGTGGCCTCAGCCTCTGCTGTACGTTAGAATCACTTGAGAGAGGCTTAAAATCTCACAAGGCAATTGAAACAGAACTCGGAGGTCTGACTAACATTCGGAGGTTGGGAAGGGCACATGTATGACAGCTATATGTTCAGCCTGTTGCAGTTTGCTTTATGAGCATGGATACTTGGAATTGAACCTGGGCTTTCTGGAAGGGCAGTCACTGCTTCTAACAAATCCTAAGATTTGCTGGGGTGGTAGTGGTGGGGAGCAACAATTCCTGCATTTGGGGTCAAATTTCAAAATTTAAGCAAGTTTATTAACTATTAAATACTGACCAAAAGATGTCAAGACCATTCCCTGAAATTTCCCTGAGCCACATGTTGTAGGGACTCATAAGGATAAATCTACAGGCCACCATACTTTCCCATGGTGCTTTGTTATTTTCTAAGAACTACATTTGCCAGCATTTCAAGAAGTTACCTGGTTCTTGGGCAGATGGGGTTTGCAGGTCAATTTTGGACATTATAGAGTCATCGCTCCAGCCCCTCTAGACACCCATGCATATGCATCTTTTGAAAAAAATTCTAAGGTCATTCCAATTTAGGTGATTTAGAGCACTTGTTCCTTTTCTCTTTTACTTTTGTAAAACTACACATCCACATATAGTCGAATGTGCACATTTGTTTGTTGAAACAGGGTCTTGTATAGCCCAGGCTGGCCTTAAATTTGTGAATTACCTTGAACTCCTAATCTAAGGCAGTGGTTCTTAAAAATGGCTTTGGTCCAGTGGTATCAATCTGATGTAGGGATGTGCTCCATCCTAGCTCCTACCCAGATCTGCTGAGTTAGAAGCTCAGAGGTGGACCCAAAGCATTTTAGTGAGCCTCCCTGCCCCAGAGACACCAGTGCAGGCTGAGGTTTGGCAGAAGGGCATGTGCTGTCTTTCCCTTCACTTGGTCACATTTTGCTGACACCAACAATAGGAAAACAGGATGCTGTGCAATGGGATGAACACCGTCCCAGTTCGTCAGATGGTTCTGGGTTAACTCAAACTCCCACATCTCCGGAAACCCCCAGCTATCACGACAGTTGTCACCTGCTCTTTAAAGCCGCCCTTCAGCTCAAATACCAGCTCTACCGGACAAGTTGAATTAAAGTGAATAAAGTGTTTTGGTGGGCTATAAAAAGTTAATTCGGTGCAGTGGCTCTGTGATGGCTAGCCTAAATCCTGGGGCAGAGATGTTAGCCAGCAGATGTACCTGGTCACCATGGCTCCCACTTCAGAGATCTGCCTAAAGCAAACACTGTGTTGCCCTGCTAAGGCCCACCTTGTTAATGTTGTAAGTGGGTAGCCAGAATGTGTTTTTCAAAGGACTATTTTAAACTCAGTAGTTTAAAAATAATTTTAGATGGGGCTTGAAGAAATGGCTCAGCAGTTAACAACTCTAGTTTTTTTTAGAAATCCCCAGTTCCAATTCTCAGTACCCACACCTGTAACTTCAGTTCCAAGGGATCCTGGCCTCTCTGCAGGGACCAGGCGTGTGTCTGGTGGTCACAACCAGGTCATTTGAAGAGGGTTTATGCATGCAGGCAACACACTCATACACATTAGATAGATAGATAGATAGATAGATAGATAGATAGATAGATAGATAGATAGATGTTTAAAATTCTGGGCATAGTGGTACATGCCTTTAATCTCAGCACTCAGGAGGCAGAGAGACAGATGGGTCTCTGTGAGTTCCAGGCAAGCCAGTGCTATGTAGAAAGACCTTGTCTCAAAACATCAAAAATAAGTAAATAATCTTGGAGACTTTCACTACCACCATCCTTGCCACACAGATGGCTTAGAAGAGAGTGAAGATGGAATTTTCCATTCAGCTCTAAAGGCAACAAAATAATGACGTCATTCTTTGGTAGTGGAGGGTCATGCGAGAGCAGCAGGAGCCCCACTTCAGCCCCTTAAAAAATGTGTTTACTTTCAAATTTTCCACTTCACTGAGTGTGGATTCGAGAAGGTCCGGAGATTTGACCTCAGTCAGGTTAAAAATCCCAAACCCCTATCATCATCTGCTCCAGACTTCCTGCAGTTCTCAAATAGATCTGAAATCTAAATGCACAATGAAGCCAGAGTCCTGATCTCCTTTAATCTAACGATTGGTTTTAAGAGGAAGTTTCAGTTCTCTGGTGGTCACAGCCAGATCATTTGGAGAGGGTTTATGACCAAAACAGTGGGGATTGGCAACCTGTCCCAAAGCCTGGTCTCTACCCTCCTTCAAGCAAGGAAACCCTGAGAACAAACCACCAAGCTCCAGGCTGGTGTTAGTGGTGAATCCTGAACCTTCAACTGGGTCAACGTGCACCAAGTATTAACCAGGTACATGTGGGGGCGTTGCAGACCCTGGGTCTGGGGAAACTATCATAGACCATTTGGGAGGCGTGCAGAGTGAGTGTGAATACCAGCATGTGGCAGATGAAGAAACTGAGGCAAGAGTCTGATTAATTTGAAGACCATATACCCAGCCTTCAGCAAAAGTGAGGTTCGGATCTGGTATGCTGACTTCAGTTTTAATGCTGGCTCACAAATACTTTAAATCTAGGTATCAGGCCTTCCCTACTTCCTCATTATCAGTGTCTCACCTCGGTTTGTGTTCCCCTTCTCTGCTCACCCTCCACAGTAGTCATTACTATGGAAACAACTATTTTAGAGCCTGCTATGCATCGGGTTCTGTACAAACACTTTCATGCATAATCTAATGTGTTTCTTTAGGCAGCTGCATCCAGCAGTCTCGTCTACCTGGTGTGGGGTAAGGCTTAGACAGTTTGTATATACCTGGTTATTTGAGGTCTGAGCCTTGTTCCCCTTTTCTACAGAGGCTGGGCTCTAAAATCACTGTCCAGTCATAGCATCCTCTGCAGCTGCAAGGTCTGAACCTTCTCCTCATCTCCAAGACTGGGTTCCTGCCTGGGATTTTTATCTGGCAATGCCATTCCTAGGAGTGGCCTCCTGCTCTTTCTTCATGACTTCTAGATACTGTGCTGTTTCTGGCTTGGAGGATCACACCCCAGTAACTCTCAATCACAGTCACAACCCCCTCCCACTCATTATCATCCTTTCTCCCAGGAACCTAGATCCTTCTTAGTGATCCCTCTAACCCTTACTACTGGATTCCTTTGATGTGTAGCTGTCCCAGCACAAGATGGCTGATTCTGTCGATTGCCACCATTTTCCTCCTCTTGGGTAGTGCCAAGGGAGGACAGCCTCTGTATGTCTCCTGACCTCACTATGGTTGGTACCCCTGACCTTAAAGTCTTCAGTGGTCTCCAATTAGACCAGGTCCCTCTCACAAAGTCCCAGAACACTTCATTGTTACATTCTACAGAAAAAGAGGGTAGGGAGAATAGACATATATGTACATGGATATGTAATTTGTAAATCTTTGTTTGCATTATCTGTAATTCTGTCAGGATAAATCCCACTGAACATATACATTTTCTATCATCTCTATGTCTAAGAAACAGGCAGAAGCTCTCTCCCTGGCCATGAAACTCTTTCTCCCCTCCTCCAAACACCCAACTGCTTATCTGAGGTGAAACCCATGCATTTCCTGAAGGAGGAGAATGGTCTCAAGCTATTATTGAAAGCTGTGATTATAAAATGCACCCCCCCACACACACACACATGGTCAGAATTTCCTAGAATCTCTTTCTATCGAGACTTCTCTTTTTAGGCTGGATAACAATTGCTGTAGCCTTTGAGCTGACTTGTTGCAGCAAGGAGAGCACTCTCGGTTTGTTGCAGATAGGCCCACGATTGCTGCTCCTTATTTTGACAATGCTTAACTGTAATGAGTAAAATCTCAGAGGACCACCTCCCTTCCATCAAAGAGCAGACTTTGAGAAAAAGAGATAGAAAACCTACAGAGGAAGGGCTTCAAATCAGTGGTCTCACTGTGTGCCAAGTGGTCTGTGACTGAGCAAAAACTATGAGAGACTCTACAGACGGGGATCGAGGGCTCCCCAAAGGGGGAAAGCAACATATCAGGATGTGTCAGAGTTGGGGGCAGAAACTGCCAGGTGCAAAGGGCTTGGGAAAGTCTGCTTTGTGAGTCCAGGCTCATCCCATTCAGGAATCACATCTGTTCTGTTACCGCTGTCTCATTCTCCCTGAAGTTCACTAACACCCCTGGAGAGACTCCCACTCCCTCACCACTAACAGATTTATCACTTAGATTTAGGGGCACATACAGGTATTCTCTTTGAAAATACAAGAGATATTGCATCTCATGGAAATAAGTTTCAAACCAATAGAAAACAATTTTTCTGTGTCTATGAATGAAAACCGTTCCAAGCCCTTATATTTTTGGCTGTGAGCCTAGCCTTTAATGGCTGAGCCATCTCTCCAGCTCACTACAGATTCACAACTGAGAATGAGAGGCATCGAAGGCTTCTTAGACAATACTCCCCATCTTCTCCACTCCCTAAAAGGGGATGGGGAGGGAAGAAACAGTCCAGGCAGGAGCCATTGAAGAGACTCACTAAAAACTGTGAAAAGGTGCTGAAGTGTATCTCTTCAAAGCAGGCTGCTTCTGGTGAGGTGGATCAGGGGGCAGGTGGGACTGGACTCAGTTTTCTTTATGGGGCTGGTCACTGGGAGTTTGACCATGCTCCAATGAGTATATGGGTAACACAAATTGGACTAGGTATTTTTTTGTTTTTCTTGGAGGGGGGACGGGACACGGTGGTGGAAGGGTGGATCTGGGAGGAGTGGAGAGTGTGATCAGGGTACACTGTATGAAATGCCCAAATAATTAATAAAAATATTATATTTGGAGAAAGAAAAAAAGAAGGATGGAGAGAGAGAGAGAGAGAGAGAAAACAACGAACAAACAAATCTAGCCTAAAGCAAGGGCTGAGCCCTCCCCTCAGGCTCAGGCTTCTGCAGAAAGTCTGGTGTGGTGCGGCACACCTGTAACCCTAGCCCATGAAAGGTGGAGGCAGGATTAAGAGTTTGGAGCCAGCCAGCACTACACAAAAAGCTGCTATCTCAAGAAAGAAACTATAAAAATAAAAAGCTTTGCAATGCCCTGGCCATCTTACAAACTCATTTTTAGAACATTAGGGGAAACTGAACATAGATGGAGTCTTAGGTGACATTAAGGAACAACTGTCCAACTTCTTAGGTGTGATAATACTTTGGGGTTGTTTTGTTTGTTAAGGAACAATAACATCGGGTAAGATGACAAAATGTCCTTATTGTTTTAAGCTTCATATTTCATGGCGACTGAGATTAGTTAGCATAAAGCAGAATTAATATAGGAAAAAGTAGACTATGAGGCTTGGTATGGACAAGAGTGGGGCACAGAAGTAAAGCAGAGGGGTCTGCTCCCTTGCCATCTGTGGCTGGTAGCCAAGAACCAAAACCCTTTCCCCTCATGGGACTCCTTTACTTGACCCAGTTAGATAAGGGTTGTGAAACTCATTTTAAAAAACATTTATTCATTTGTATTTTATATACATTGGTGTTTTGCCTGCATGTATGACTGTGTGAAGGTATCCTCTGGAACGGGAGTTACAGATCATTGTGAGCTGCCATGTAGGTACTGGAAATTGAACCTGGGTCCTCTGAAAGAACAGCCAGCGTTCTTAACCACTGAGTCATCTCTCCAACCCTGGGTAACCCATTTTAACATCAGGGGCAGGGCTGTCCTTTCCTGCATGTCTCTGAACCTGCAAAAGCCCCTCTTCCTATGCAGCAGGCCACTAGACCCTCTACGCCCTGTGCTACTTTGGCTCTGCTGCCCCAGAGCTGATAACCTTGTTCTCTTTTCTCCCAGAGCTTCCTCTCTTCTGGTATCCAGGAATCTGAGAAGAGTGCCTCTGAGCCACCAGGAAGCTGACAGATGCATGATGGGTAATGATTGTGAGTCTCGCTTCAGCGATTGTTCGCTGGCTGAATGCCAGCTCTGTTCTATCCTTGCTCATGCCAGTTCTCCCCACCAGTCCCAGGAACCTAGACACATGGCATATGGGAAGGAAAGAGACCTCTGAAATGAAAAGGCTCTCAAGCCGGGTAGGGGCGATGGGCCGTTGCCTGGCTCCTGCTTCAGTGATTCCACTTCACATTTCCAGATTGGCCCCACGTGTCAGGCAGAACACAAAGTATAGTGACATCTCTCAGGGACAGCTAAACTTGAAGTAGAACCAAGACTTACTAGTCTCTGACTGCATACCATGGCTGAATTTGGAGGCTACAGCGTTAGGACTGGGACACGCCCAATTCCTTGATGCAGAGGAAAGATCCCTGGCCAGCAGAAAATGGTCTCTTGGTGAGGATGTGCCTCCTCAAGTCTTCAGTGCTGCAAGGTCAGGATCTCCATTTTATTAGTAGTTCAGCCTCTGTGGAGGCTGCTCTAGCTTAACCTCATAAGAAACATGCATGGCAGGAAGCCATTGTAAAGTGAGCGAGCGATAAATGGTCACAGCTGTCCAGCGACCAAAATAGTCACCATTGCTTTCCAAGATACCCACCTCCTAGAATGGCATGTGTAACCAGGAGGTTGTTCCGTGAGTATGTAATCAATCAAAAGGAGGGGTGACTGAGGAAGGTACTGCCCATAGCGGGGGTTCTGAGCCTGAGCAGGTGCATCAGGGAAAGCCACAGGAGCTAATGGCTCCACTGATTCCTCTGGTTTGCTCACGTGTGTTTGTAGGTGGTCCCCATAACAACGACATCCAAATCCATCCATTTAGTCCATCGTAACTGACTGCTTAGATCGGGCAAGCAAATGAGAAACGAACATCTGTTTTAATTAATCTCAAGTCAGGATAAACCCAAAATAAGCTGTCTTAGTTCCTCACTGAACTCTAGCAACAATCACCACTTGATATTCTCCACATCTAAATGTAAAACCTCATTCAAATACGTACTTGTAATATTATGATTCAAGGTGGAAAGCTGTAATGTATTTCTACCCTTGTACTTCAACCAAGAAGCCTACCAATAAAAATTACTCATGCGGAAAAAAAAAAAAAAGGAGGGGTGAGTGTGGCTGTGGAACAGACAGAGGAAAGGCCATCCTCAGATGTTTAGATACTAGGACACGGTCCACTGGTGTCTCTTGAGTAAACGCTTCTTGACGTGCCATCTGACAGCCATTTAACCTCATTTCAAGAGAATATAATTTCCTTTGTATTAGCCATTTTCCCACTCTCCAGAAGTGACTTCCATATTCTTGGGGAAGTTGGGTGACTTAATGATGCTCTAGGGTGTGCTAATATTTCTGTACCAAGGTAAAGGGTGGAGGTAGTGGGGAACATAGTTTGGCAGCTCCTTGCCTGGCTCTGTGTGATGCTAAAAGTGTTGTCACAGGGCCTACAAACTCCAGTGCAACAGGGGCCATGTATATAACATTAATGAGTGATGCAGTCTGGATAAAGGAAAAATCCCCGTAGCAACTCGAGGACAACTCGAGGATTGTAACAATGAATGCTCAGCGGGGCAAGGAGATGAGAGCGGGTCCCGGGGGCTTTGAGGTGCTTGGTAGGTCACAGCCCTCACTGGGTGATGACTGGTCAGCTTCAGCAGAGTGTGTCCCTGGGGAATGGATTTACTGATCTGAAGTTATTAGATCTGATTTTTAATTGTTGTTATTCAAGAAAAGTTGATGTTTTTTACTATCGTTTAGGTTAAATCACCTGATGTTTGAATGTTGACCATCAACTCAAAAATTGTTTTTAAAAATGCTCCTCTAAATGAGACCAAAACAAATATGTTGGGAAAGCAGAAATCCTGCCTTTTACTGTAAGCCCAGTGTTTGGGAGGCTGAGGCAGGAGAACGACCATGAGTTTAAAGCTAGCCTGGACTTCATAATGAGTTACAGGCAGGTCTGGGACCTATTTGGTGCTCGTTGTGTTCTTATGTCTTCCGTCTTCTCCAAGGAGTCTTTACTCTCATACGTCTTCTCACAAGCATCTGATAGGGAATTTTGTGCTGAAATGAATACATTTGTCTTGGTTTGATTTCTAGAGTGATGATACGCATAAACTAAAATGTGTGTGTGCAATGTCTCAGTCTGTGAACTAAGGACCAACACCACCTCCCTCTTCTGTGTTTGGACACCAGGCAAGTTCCTGAGCTAGTCCCACAATCTGGGTGTATTTAAGGTGAAAACCTAGAAGTTAACATTTCAAATATTTCTAACAAAGTTTGAGACATAAGGAATATAAACATATCTAGTTTATATCTCTAGGGAGCTGAAAATGTCGGTAGAGACAAACAGAAAAAGAAAAAGACAGGAAAGTCCCAGCATGGTGGCGCACACCTTTAACCCCAATACTCAGGAGCATAACGCAGGAGGAAGGCCAGCCTAGTCGACATAGTGACACCTTGCTCAAAAACAAACAAAAAAACAAGACAAGACAAACCCGGCACAATGGCGGTGAGAGCCTGGGAAATGATTCTGGAGGCACACTGCAGGAAGACAGACTTGTGAAAGGCACAGGAGGCAGATCTATCCAGCTTATAGGCCTGGGGTAAGATGAAGGCTACAGGGCCTAGCATGACCATGACTGACATAGGACTCTTGATCTTCCTGCCTTTGTCTCCTAGGTGTTGGGAATCACAGGTGGGAGCCAGGACCATTGGCCTGGGGAAAAAAATGACTCTTTTAATGTGGTCAGGACCTGATAAATGAAAGAGAGTTGAGTTGTTCTTACACAGTGCTCATGTGCTCGTTGTGTTCTTATGTCTTCCGTCTCCAAGGAGTCTTTACTCTCATACGTCTTCTCACAAGCATCTGATAGGGAATTTTGTGCTGAAATGAATACATTTGTCTTGGTTTGATTTCTAGAGTGATGATAAAGGCCATGATCAAAAGCAACTTGGAGTGGGAAGGGTTTATTTGGCTTACACATCCCAGTTGATCATAATACACCGTGGAGAGAGGAACCTGAAGGTAAGTATTAGAGTAGAGACCATGCAGGAATGCTGCTTACTGGCTTGTTCTCCATGGCTTGCTTACTCAGCCTGCTTTCTTATAACACCCAGGACCCACAGCAAGCTGGCCCCTACCATATATAAAATGCCTCTACAGACCTACGCCTGGGAGCAGATCCTATGCTCCAGTCCTCCACACCCAACCCACATCCAGAGACTAATTGACCCCCAGTAGTTCTGAAATACCACAGGCTCCACAGGGAATACAGGGACAGAAAAATGGAGCAGAGACGGAAGGAAAGGCCACCCAGAGACTGCCCCACCTAGGAATCCATCCTATCTGCAGATTCTAAGCCCAGACACTATTGCTGATGCCAAGAAGTGCTTGTTGATAGAAGCCTGGTATGGCTGTCCTCTGAGAGGCTCTGCCAGCACTTGACTAATACAGATGCAGATATATTCAACCATCTGACTGACTGAGCCCAGGGACTCCAATGAATGAGTTAGGGGAAGGACTGAAGGAGCTTAAGGGGATTGCAATCCCATAGGAGAACAATATCAACTAGCTAGACCACCCAGAGCTCCCAGGGTGTACAAACCACAAACCAAAGAGGGATCCACGGCTTCAGGTACATATGTAGCAGAGGATGGCCTTATCTGGCATTAATGGGAGGGAAGCCCCTTGGTCCTGTGAAGGCTCGATGCTCCAGCATAGGGGGATGGTAGAGCAGTGAGGTGGGAGTGGGTGAGTGGGTTGAGGAGCACCCATAGAGGCAAAGGGGAGGGGGAAATAGGATGGGGAGATTTGTGGAAGGGGGGATATCATTTGAAATGAAAATGAATAAAATGATTAATACATTTTTAAAAAAAAAATGACTCCACAGGCTAGTGTACAGGCCAATCTGGTGGAGCATTTTGCTAATTGAGGTTCCCACTTCTCAGATGATTCTAGCTTGGGTGAAGTTGACATGAAAACTAGCCAGCACAGCATTCAAAGGAGGTAAGGGGAGGGCTCTTCTAAACGGATATCACTAATCACCGGGGATTACCAAGGAGAGAATTTGAGGTGGATATATGGTCAGAGAAGTTTGACTCTAATCAAACTGTTTAGACTACTGAGTCAAGGCTGTCCCACCTCTCCCTCATTTACCGTCCAGAACAGAATGCCTGGAAGATAGTACAAAAGATGAAAATAATTTCAGGTACTACTTTTTAAACAGAAAGGGGGAGCAGGAGGCAGGAGGCACAGCAGAGAGGAGCTGTGGTAGTGTGCTCTGCTTGGCATCTCACTGAGCACCTACTGTGTGCTATGTTCAGACAGATGCCATGTATACATAATCTCTTCCGTGACCTGAAAGTCGGTATTTAGTGTCCCCATTTTATAAATAAGGAAGCTGTCTACCTGCTTTCCATTATACCACGATGACTCAAACATGACAAAGAGTCAAGACATTAAAAAGTTAACCAGAAGCCAGCACCTGGGCACTTGGGTCTGGACAACTCCAGTAGAAAGTGCCTAGAGAGACAAAGGGAAACTTAAATAGAAGGATCTCCCTGAAGAGCAGGACTAACTCTTCTGTGGCCAAGTGCTTGTGGGAGACTCTCCATGTAAAATAAGCACCTTCCACAAAACCTTGCAGTGATTTAGAGGCTCTGGAATCTGTTTGGCTCACCTCTGCCTAAGATGAGGTGCTACAAGCAACAGACGTTTTCTCAGGCACTGATGGCATTTAGTCAACCAGGTGCATATATATCCACCCCTGCTCTCAGGCCACAGATCATGATGCTTGCCTGGAACCCTACCACGTCAGAAGCAGAGACAGGAAGATGAGACATTCAAGGTCATATTTTGACCCATAGTGAGTTTGAAGCCAGCCTGAGCTACATGAGACTTTGTCTCTAAAAGCCTAATACACACACACACACACACACACACGGGTACTAGACCCTCTCTGGCTCAGACTATTTACCAGCAGGAATTGAAATCTCTTCTCATTCAGAGTGACACTCGTACATGCTCATGGACCTGTGCTGTTGAGTCCTTCTGGATATCTTCTGAGATTACTTCTTTGTGGTTCTCCATGATCACCAAGTGGCTCCCAAATTTGGTGTGGTGTCCCTCCTCCTGAAGGAACCTCCTGTCAGAGAAAAGCTTTGCTAGCTCTGCAGCAGGGAAGATGCCCCTGCCTCCCTAGAAGATGCTCATATCTTGGTTGGGCTTTTAAAGCCGCCACCCTGCTCACTAACACTCATGATAGATAGGATCCATCATGAGGTCTCCTGTCATGGTGGTATCTATCTATGCCCTCCCATGCTTCTGGCGGCAGCTTACTGTTGCTACCCTTCCAAAGAACCTGACCTAGCTGGCCCTGGGTCTGTGCTGGAAGAGAATCTGGGTATTATCAAGCTAGGCCACTTTGAGATGCACACAGTGACAGCGGCCTTTCCTTCCTTGATGAGCTTCTTTTCCTTCTGGAATACTGGGAGTTTGGAAGGAGGCCACTGATACCCAGAATCTCGGGTTCTGAGCCTGGGAAAACAACCATCAGTGGATCTACTCATTAGAACTCAGGAAAGCTTGAGGCCAGCACAGCTTCTAGGACACCAGCCCCTATCTGCCCTAGTGGACCAAATTTATAACAACTATGCAGCTATGTCATTCAGTGCAGGGTCCTTGCCACATTTATTTTGTAGTGGCAGTGCTGGCATACAGTCTATATTTCCTGAACTGTGACTGACACATGATATACATTTTACAATAAGCTTTTTTGAAACTCAGTACATACATCTTACCCAGTCAAGGTCACATGACCATCATTTACTGTGCTTTCCTCTCATTTTCGAACAGTCCACTTAAAGCTGTTTAGGGGTCATGGAAAGTTTAAAATGTCCATATTCCCAAAGCCAAGTTCTCATGAACCCAAGGTTGGGAAGAAATTCCCCTGCTGTCCAGAATTATAAAAATGAGAAGCTTCAAAGGATTTGGCAAATTAAACAGGCAAACCAACTGGAGAGGCGCCCGAGTGGTTAAAAGGATTTCTTTCTGTTCCACAAGACCTGAGTTTGATTCCCAGCACCCACGTCAGGTGGCTCACAACCACCTGGAATCCCAGCCTCTGGGAACCCAGTGCCTTCTTCTGGCCCCCACAGGCATGTACATGCATGTACTCATATGAAAGTCTTTTTTTAAAAAGGCAAACAGCATCTTCAGAGGAGGGCAATAAAGTGGGACACAGAGCAACATGGAGAGGAGAGTGTCGCTGAGAGACCAGCTCCTCTCAGACAGAAGGACAACTTCGTGAGAGACCTGACATGATCAAATAATCAGGAAGCTCTGTCCCAACACCTACAAAAAGACTGGGACCTTAATCACATTCTAGAACCAGTCAGCCAGAAAACAAACAAATGGCTCATGTGATAGGAGAGGAAGAGGAAGGAGACCAACCCAGGGTATTCCAGTGGCTTTCATACAGATGGATCCCTTCTGGATCCAGGAAGACCCTGACTGAATCCCACCCCACATCCTGTGGGAGGCCCTGAGTCTTGCTTACTTAGCTCTTCATAGTTCTTCTCAGAGCTCATTCTGTGTTTGTAGATTTTCCTTCAGCTCTACCTCCACATTGACAGCATTTCTTCCAACCCCTCTACCACCTCTCCTACCATCTCCCATCTCTCCTACCATCTCCCCTACCGCCCCCTTCCATCCCCTACCATCTCTTCTACTCTTTTAAATGTATTTATACAAGGAGGTGGCTATGTATGGAGGGGAGCAGGGATGGCAAGAGCATGTGCACTTCAAAGGCCTTCGGAACCTGTGTGCTTTTTCAGTTGACTCATCACCAGCCTGTAGTGGAGGCACTCCTTCCTCCCTCCCTCATCTGCTCCCACTCTCCAGGTCTTTCAATGTCCACACAAAGAGGTGTAGCCATCTTCTTGCTGCCCTGAGAAATAGACCATCAGGATTTTACCTCTGTCCAGTGTGTCTTACCTCTGATCAGTGTCATTCATTAGGTTTTTCCTTCCTTCCTTCCTTCCTTCCTTCCTTCCTTCCTTCCTTCCTTCCTTCCTTCCTTCCTTCCTTCCTTCCCTCCCTCCCTCCCTCCCTCCCTCCCTCTCTCCTTCCCTCCTACCTTCCTTCTTTTCTTTTTTAATATTTTATTTATTTTATGAAGTGAGTACACTGTAGCTGTCTTCAGACACACCAAAAGAGGGCATTAGATCCCATTACAGATGGTTGTGAGCCACTATGTGGTTGCTGAGAATTGAACTCAGGACCTCTGGAAGAGCAACCAGTTCTCTTAACCGTTGAGCCATCTCTCAAGCCTCTCACTATGTCTTTCCTAACACATATGACGTCTCCTCCAGGAACGGAGACTTTGGTGCTAGTTTTATGGATGACACCCCACTCACTCAGCCTTCCCTGTGCCTGCAGAGAAGCCCTGGAGGCACCTCCAGGGACTCTCAGGATCCTTCTAGAACCAAAGGCTGAGTTACTTGCCAGAGCCCTTCCACATTTTCAGCTTCAAGAATGTATGATTCCTGCATGTCAGGTCTGTGGGACTGGAAAAGGCAGGCAGAAATGCAAAGCTAAGAAGTAGGGTGGACTCAGCAGGGCTTCTCAAAGCACCTACTTCCAGGATCTGCCTCCATAGAGGACCCCAAGAACGCATTGCATGCAGCAATCCTCATCTGGTGGGAGATTCCCCTGCCAATGTCCTTCTCTGAGCCTTGAGTTGGGGCTAAAATACCTACTTGGACAGAGTGTGGTTAAATCAGATGAAATAAAGGGCAGGGACGCTCAAAGCACATTATGTACCTTCACAAAAATGGGTTATATCCCTGTGTAACAAGTAAGTAAATACACAAATAAATAAGATAATGTGATTAAAGTAAATTTCGCAGAAAATTTTGTAAGTAGTCACTGTTATCAGTGCTATTATTTTCAGTAAGTGGATCTTGGAGACGCTACCAACTTTTTATGTCCCAAGTACCAAGAAGCAGCATATTACAGCAGAAAGGTAGGTTCTGCGGATCTTCCTCGGAAAGAGCTTGGAACCCTGATCTGGATGCAGATGTCTGACGACATCTGTTTCGCACTAGTATGCATCAAAACTTCCCTGTAGAAGCAGACCCACAATTCCCTTTTAGACTAGTCCTCTGAACTCCGCTCTGGGCTGTAAAATGACATTTCTTGTGTCAAGTACTCAAGAGACCCAGGTTCTGAATGAGAAATAGGTTGAAAACCAGACTTGAAGGCAGACTTGACCCTGAGAAGGAGGCAGGGGTATGCACTGGGGCAGAAGCATCACGTGACCTTGCTTCTTCCCTCACTTGCTGTCACTCTTCAGCTGGAGTCTGCTATAGAGCATCCAGAAATCTTCCATCAGGATGGTGGCTGATCTTGGCTGCCAACTGACATGGGGACCGGAAAATAATCCATTCTATGGCTTCCCCTGTTAGTGCTGAATCTAGAATTAGAATCATCCATTTGGGTTACAGACTGTTTTATTACAAGGGCTATTTTAGAATTGAGAATCATCTTCTGGGGATACTATTTAGCCTTAACAGCTTAGCATGGGTTAGGATATTTTGGATTGTGCTGGCACAGAATCATAAAAGGACCTTTCCCTACTGTTAGACCCCAACTGAAAAAAAATAGCTCTTGTGTTTCAAGCCAGTAAGCTTTCAGACTGGAATGTATTCTGCTACCTTCAGGCTAGGACTAGAAGCATACAACAGTTCTGGGTCTCCAGCTTGGTATGCACTTGGTTGCAATGTTGTGTTTTGCTTTTGTTTTTCAGTTCTGATAATCCTACCTAGTGTCTCATGTATGCTAAATAAGTGTTCCCTACATACACACTGAGACACACTAACTGTACATCTGTAGTGTCTGAGACCTCACAGCCTCTATTGCCATACAGCTAAGTCATTGTTATAAATCCCCAGTATCCTTTCCATTCTGCCTTCTAGTCCTTTCCTGTCTTTTCTCTTCCTGTCTCTGTACTCACACCCATATCACACTTTCTGTTTCTCCGAAGAGCCTTGATTGATATAGGTGTGGTAATATGTCAGTTACCATTATATTTAGAAATGCGTATGTCAGTGTCCTGGCTTGTCTTGTGTCAACTTGACACACAAACCAGAGGTATCTGGAAGAAGAGAACCTTGATTGAGAAAATGCTGCTATAATCAGGCAGTAGGGCATTTTCTCAATTAATTACTGATGGAGCTGGATAGTGGTGCTCAGCCCATTGTGGGTGGTGACATCCCTGGGCTGGTGGTCCTGCATTGGATAAGAAACCAGGCTAAGTAAGCCAAAGGAAGCAAGCCTGGAAGCAGCACCCTCCATGGCCTCTGCATTAGCTCCTGCCTTCAGGTTCCAGCCCTGCTTGAGTTCCTGTCCTGACTTTCTCCAACAAAGGACCATGATGTGGAAGTGCAAGCCAAATAAACCCTTTCCTCCTCAACTTGTTTTCTGGACATGGTGTTTCATTGCAGCAACAGAAACCCTAACGAAGACCTTGAGATATTAACAAGTAAAATGATGTCTGATGCTTGCTTCCAAATAATACTGGTGTGAAGAATGGAAAGAGATTTAGATGAAATCAAATTGCTTATCTACTGATTACTGCAACCACTGAGAGATGAAAACAGGGTGCCCTTATGCTGTTCTCTCTAGTTTTGAATATGATTCAATATTCTTTAATAAAAAATGTAAGATGAAAGAAAATAACTGTCTCTGGTGGGTAACAAAAGTAGAGGTAATTGAGAAAGTTACTTTTATTAGTAACAAATGCTATAGAATCACTTGACTAGTATATATAGGTAAAAAAAAAATACATCTTAATCTTTTTAACTGAAGAAGAGCTACAGTGATCCTAACGCTTCAAGATAAATTTAGATTCATCGGGAGCATCAATGCTTCCTTCTATTGGGCGCTGTACTGGAATCTTTGACTTAGTAATATGATAAGAAGAAGAAACGTGAGCTAAAAAGATTGAGGCTAGATAACAAAGTGAATGCTGTTGCCGATAATATTCCATGCCTACATAATTTGCATACTTTAGAAATATAGGAATACGATCCGAAACCCAGTACTGTCCCCATATGCTGGCAATGAACAGTAAGTTAATAGGAGATACAGTAGAGCACAGAAATATGAGTAATGGAAGCAGAAACTCAGGGAAGATTGAATGAAGTCATCTTAAAGCGGATAGACTTGTGAAAAAAGCTATGGGACATTAATGAAGGGTATTAGACCTAATTAAGACCACACAGAATACTGCTTCCCCCCAAGATTTGGTGCTTCTGACCTAAGTTCAACAGAGATTTCTGTAGAGTTGAACTGACAAAAATTATGATTTTTCAAAGTTTTGGAAAACAGCTTGGCAAGAAAAAGGGGAGCGGGGCTAAAGAGGTGGCTCAGTGGTCAAGAGGACTGACTGCTCTTGCAGAGGACCTGAGCCTGATTCCCAGCACCCAAGCCAGTGGCTCACAGCCACCTGCAACCACAGTTCTCGGGATATCCGATGCCTCTGGCCTCTGAGGGCACTGTACTCACATGCACACATCCCCACACAGGCTCACACTTACATACATGAATACATACTACATACTTACATTTTAAAGGATAAAGGGTAGGCTCATTTTTTTGTTTATTATATATTCAAGTTTATTTTCAAATAGTAAAATATTAGAAGAGAGATGGTGGAACATATTAGATAGAGATCCTAGAAATTGTCTCAATAAAAACATTAAAATTTCATAATTATTCAGGTAATAGATAACAATGAATTGCTAAATGAAAGGAAGAGCTGATATTCCCTGGGAGAAAAATGTTAGAGACTCAATCATACATTCACAAAAGTAAATTCCCAAAGAGTTTCAACCCTAAAAGTGGAAAACAGTACTGGTGTGTGTGTGGGGTGGGGGTTGGGGAGCAGGGATCACCACAGGCAGGAATGGCTGTCTTCTATAAATAGAGAGCATAAGGCACAAAGGATTGAAATGAGAAAAACTATGGGGCTGGAGAGATGGCTCAGTGGTTAAGAGCACTGACTGCTCCTCCAGAGGTCCTGAGTTCAATTCCCAGCAACCACGTGGAGACTCACAACCCTCTGTAATAGGATCTGATGCCCTTTTCTGGTGTGCATGAAGGCAGAGTACTCATACACATAAGAGAAATAAATAATGTTTTTTTTTAAAAAGAAAATTATGAACTAAATCTAATATTTTTCCTTAATGGACAGTTCTAGAGTGAGTTTGCATAGAGGTGGGAATGATTCAGCACAGAGGATGAAAATAATTGCCTCACAAACAGTGAAATTCTGGAAGAAGTAGAAGCCGGGGCTGCAAAGCACAAAAGATGAAGAATTTGTGAGATGCACGGCAAGAAGAACAGTCTAGAAAAGATGCTAAGTGGTTATGTGGGTGATTGGTTAGGTCAAGGGGTTCGAATCAGCTTTGATTTAAAGAGCAAGTTAAAGGGACCCTGCCTTCCATGAGAGGCTTTGATCATACTGTTGCAGCTCCTCATGAATTCTAACCTACCTAGGGAGTCCTAACAGTGTGAAAGATAAAGTGAATCGCCCAACCAATGCCATGTGGTGCCTGCGGTGTAGACTTTCTCAGGGCCAGGTGGTATTTACTTGTTTGCAATCAGCTGCTGCCTTTCAGACAGCTCCAATCACATCAGCTTTGGTGAAAATAACATAACTATCTTAGTTTACCTTAGCTTCTGTTGTGGCACAGAACAACTGCACACTGGTCTGTTCTGGTTCTGTGCTGCTGGTGACTAGCTCTGTAACCTTCTGAGTGACATAATTTCTACAGAGTGGTCAACGACACCCCTAGCTCATGAAATGTATCCCCAGAGAGGCTACAAGTTCAGATTTAGCCTGGAGATGCAAACTCTATTTGGAATTTCTCTAATCACGCCAGACTCCCGGGTCTAGCTCCTTCTATCATCTCCTGATACACCCCCCCCCCAGGTCGCCCGCCCAGTCACAAATGTCCTCACTTTTCTTCTGCCTCCAGAGCTCCAAGTGCCTATCCTAAGACAAATGGCTGTCTCATCTGGTTCTCCAGAGTAGGCATGCTTCTCAGCTAGTTGAGATCTTTCACACATGCCTAGGGCTCCCCGCAGCAGCACTGTTGTGTTTGGGAAGCGCTCTCTCTGTCTGTCTCTCTCTTTCTCTCTCTCTCTCTCTCTCTCTCTCTCTCTCTCTCTCTCTCTCTCTGTCTCTGTCTCTCTGTCTCTGTCTCTGTCTCTGTCTCTCTCTCTCTCTCTCTCTCTCTCTCTCTCTCTCTCTCTCTCTCTCACACACACACACACACACACACACACACACACACACACACACACACATGCATACTCACCTGTCTAGCGAGAGTTGAGGGATCAGGATGGCAGTGTAGGTGAGTTTGGTGCTCAGTGGATCCTGGCTGCCAGAAAGAGCTAGCTTCTTTCCCTGATCCTCCTCCTCTTCAGTCCCACCCAGCTCCTCAGCCCCTCCCCTCAGTACCCCCTGTCTGAAGAGTGCCACTGAGTCTCACTCCACCCTCCTCTGCAGGAGCCAACCGACAAGCGGCAGCCTCTGGACTAGGAATCCAAGAGCATAAAAACGCTCTGAGCTGCCGCTTCTGCTCATGCCTGTGTTCACCCTCCGGTGAGAGCAGAGGGAGCGCGGTGGCTTGGCAGGGGTTTCCAATTCCTGCAGGCACCGCCCATGGTCCTGGACCGCACCTTCAAGACAACTTAGAAACAGCTACTCTCTCCGATTCCAAAAGAAAGTTTGGACAAAGTAAATTTGGGGTGGATTTGGGAGATGGCAGCTGCTCCCTTTGCTTCCTCGGTGTCACCTCTCAGAAGCCCCCACTTCCAACCCCCTCCAACCTTCCCATATTAACACCCACCTCCCAGACCGCCTTTTCTTTCTTTGATTCCCCAGCCTCTGTGGGGTCAGGGATGTCGGTTCTGCTCCTTACTCCTTTCGTTCTCTCTGTCCCTGTCTGCTGAACTATCTCACCTGTTTTCAAGCCTTCACTCCATCGTCACCCCTCACCTCCCTTCTTTCCCTCCACCTCTAACCTTTCTCTCTCACTCTGTTTCATCTATCCAACTTCTTACTTGCCGTCCCTCCATCCACCTTCCCCTCCTTCTCTCCCTCAAAACCTAACCATGGATTCTGAGCCTTTTTGGACTGCTACTCCCTCCCCTGGGGGCACCCTGTTTGTCCCCAATGCTACCACACCCTGGCTGGGTAGGGATGAAGAGCTAGCCAAGGTAGAGATTGGTATCCTAGCTACTGTCCTGGTTCTGGCCACAGGAGGCAACCTGGCTGTACTACTGATTCTGGGCCGCCAGGGCCATAAGCGCTCCCGCATGCATCTGTTCGTGCTGCACTTGGCCCTGACGGACCTGGGCGTGGCGCTTTTCCAGGTACTGCCTCAGCTGCTCTGGGACATCACCTATCGCTTCCAGGGCTCTGACCTCCTCTGCCGGGCTGTCAAATATCTACAGGTGCTCAGCATGTTTGCTTCCACTTACATGCTGCTGGCCATGACGCTGGACCGGTACCTGGCTGTCTGTCACCCTCTTCGAAGCCTCCAGCAGCCCAGCCAGTCCACCTACCCTCTTATTGCTGCTCCCTGGCTGCTGGCTGCCATCCTCAGCCTCCCTCAAGTGTTCATTTTTTCGTTGCGAGAGGTGATCCAGGGCTCAGGGGTGCTGGACTGCTGGGCAGATTTCTACTTTTCCTGGGGCCCGCGGGCCTACATCACCTGGACCACCATGGCCATCTTTGTGCTGCCCGTGGTGGTGCTCACAGCTTGCTATGGCCTCATCTGCCATGAGATCTACAAGAACCTGAAAGTCAAGACACAGGCTGGCAGGGAGGAAAGAAGGGGCTGGCCCAAGTCCTCATCTTCTGCCGCTGCTGCAGCCACTAGGGGGCTGCCTTCCCGGGTCAGCAGCATCAGTACCATCTCCAGGGCAAAGATCCGAACCGTGAAGATGACCTTTGTCATTGTGCTGGCCTACATTGCTTGCTGGGCACCTTTCTTCAGTGTCCAGATGTGGTCTGTGTGGGACGAGAATGCCCCTAATGAAGGTGAGTATGTGGGGTGGGGTGTGAGGTGGTGGGGACAGAAAATAGGGTCAGGACAAGGATCACAATGTCTCCCAGGGCCAGGCAGGACACAAATGAACAGGGTAACTAAGTGAGTTGGTGCTTGCTTGTCTTAAAGCATCCTCTGCTGCTGTAAGAAATACCCACCTAACACTTGAAGCACAGAAGTTTATTTCTCACTTCCCTAGAATTGGGAAGTCTGGGAAGGTTCTTTTTTGAAAGTGGGGACTCTCTGAAGATTCCCAGGGTGGTAAAGGGCACCCCTGGGAGTGGCCAAATTGGTTTTTATAGTGGATATTCTCTTATGGTAACAAACATTTCTTTTTTCGTGCTAACTCATTAACCTATTAATTCTTAAGGCCCTAGGATCGAGTCAGTTTCCAAAGGTCTCATTGGAAAGTGCCATTGGCATAGGACTTTGAGGGATCTGTTTCTAAAACAAGAATTCTGGGGACAGACATTCAGACCCCACAGTCTTGCTCAATAAAGTCCTGCCCAGCCCACTGAGGCTATGTTGAGTGAATATCAATTATGTGGGATTTCTTGATTTTAAAAAAAATTAAGATTTATTTATTAGGTAAGTGATGTTCTGCCTGCCCAGCCAGCAGGGAGCACCAGATGTCATTTTTGATGGTTCTGAGCCACCATGTAGTTGCTGGGAATTGAACTCATGACCACTGGAAGAGCAGTCTTAACCTCTGAGCCATCTCTCTGAGCACAAGTTTCTTGATTTTTAAATTTTGGTTACTTATTTGACAATTTTAAAATACCATTTGCTGCTAGTAAAAAACAACACTTGTCCTGGCACAATGGATTAGCATGGCCCTGTGGGAAAGAGGGTTAGGTGTATTTGCTCAGCCAACTTCTAGCATGCTACATGAGCTGGAGGATCATAGACTAACAGATCCGAAAGGGGTTTCAAATAATCTAGTTCAGGGTGGCAATGCTGGGTATGGGGACTGTCTTCTCTCTGTGTGCCCTTCCCTTCTGTGTCTGGACATAGCTCTGTGGCTCTTTCTCAACAGCCACTTCTAATTAGTTAGGACTGGCATAGGACAGCATTTAGATCTCAAATTCAACTCCATCATTCTGTCATCGAAGAAAGGTTGGCACAGAAAGGGTCTGTGACTTGCCCAAGGCCACTCAGCCCCGGGGTGACATAGTAAGGAGTAGAGAGCCCAATCTTTCAGATTTTCCCAGTCTTTCTTTCTTTTCCTTTTCTTTCTATTTTATTTTATGAGTTCAGATATTTTGCCTGAATGTCTGTGGCCAATGTGTGTATGTGGTACCCACAGAAGCCAGAAAAGGGTATTGACTCACCTGGAACTGGGATTATAGATGGTCATGAGCTACCACATGGGTGGTGGGATTGGAACCTAGGTCCTCTGCAAGACTAGTCTCTTTCTTACAACCCCCACCTTGCCTACAACCCTGGTTCTTAACTTAGATCTACAAAGAGAGGCTTCCCCTTTATCTGAAAAACAAAGTAAGATACTTTCAAAAAAAAAAAGTTAGCTCTAACATGATACCAGAGAATGAAGTAGTCAGCAGGCTTGTGAGCTTTGGGTGCTGCAGCTCAGGCTGTCCTTGTAACCACTGTGTAGCCCAGACTGATGATGTCCAACTTTTGATGCTCCCACCTCTGCCTCCTGCCTGCTGGGAATGTAGATAGGTAACACCATGCTTGGTTCTGTCTTTTGGCATTAGTCTGAACACGAAGGTGTTTGCAAGTTTTTCTGTAAGCAATGAGCATATTCAATCAAAGTTACTATGAAGGATGCTAGCCAAGGCCAGAATGATGTAGCCAAGGAAGGGCTCCTTTGGTACCAAGCATGTGGATCTGCATGGTGTTATGGAGTGGCTTTCTCTACAGTGCCCCTGAGGAACTTGGAGCTCAGAGTGGCCTTAAAGCTGCTGGCCCAAGATGCCTCTGCTAGTAAGCAATAGAGCCAGTACTTGAAACAAGTGGTTTATGGGCCAACTTTATCTGTTACATGGCTTTTCTCCCAGCAATTTCAGGCTGGCCAATGACGCCAAGGATGAGGTAGTTTTTGCCCTTTATTGAAGGATGTGTGGGAAGATGAATTCTATTTTCTCCATTAGTTGGTGTAGTTTAGACCCGTTTGCCTGAAGCACCCACCTTTATTATTAGAGTGTCCCCAATACATTGTCTGCGTAGATAGTGATTTCCTGTGGCCGAGGGCCTCTCTGACCCAGCAGTGTAGAGACAAAACCCTGTCCTACAATGTGCTCTCAGAAAAATAAAAGCTCAAGGACAAAATAAAAGCTTTACAATTATTTGTTCAGTATACCCCATGCTCCCATGGCTTTTGGTTAGATCTGTCTCCTTGCCCCAGTTAGCTGAATTGGTGCCTGGACTGGGTGTGGTGAATATTCCCACAAGGGCTGAGAAGCAGAGCTTCCACGGAAGCCGCTTCCTCCTGGCACATCTTCAGCCCCTCCCTGTGCCTGGCTCAGATGGACCAAACCAAAACATGCTTCCTAAGGCACAGAATTTGTCCACCGAGGCCAAATGGCTTTGGCTTCTTCCCCTATGCCTTTTATTGAATGTTCTCACCCTATGCCCCCCCCTTTTGTCCCAGAGGTGGCCATATGCAGAACACATCCAAGGGAGTCACTCATGGTTGTCCTGAAACTCTTGCCTTGCACTGCTACTGGGTAAACACATGAGCTGGGCCTTTGATGTTAGCGGTGGTAGCTCTGACGGGGTCCAGTATCTCTGCTTTAGAGACAGAAGGTGTGGAGTGGCAGTTCTTGTTGACTGTACTAGAAGAGCTGGAAGAGCTGCTTGTGAGTTTCATACCAGATCTGCCATTGCTTTTAAGAACCTCTACTTCTGTGAAGAAGCTAGTGCACCAGCTGTGGCACTGTACAGATGTGTGCAGCAGGAGGCCGGGGTCATCTTAGCAGCTTGCCTGGATTGTGAGAAGTGTTTCCACTGAACTCTAGGAAGGAAACTGTATCTGAAAGGGATCTTATTAGACTTTTCCACCTGTACATTCTGCCTGCCTCGAATAGATTTTGTTTTGTTTCCTTTTTCTCTCATGAGAGAGTAGATTCCTAGTGACAATTTGAGAATGAGATTGGGATCCAAGCAGACTCTCTGAGCCTAGAACCTGCCCGCCATGTTGTACTTGGGGATGGTGACAGACTTGCAGGGCAGCCAAGTTTCAGTCATTACCAGCTCCCTAGCACAGGAACCTGCACAAGCCAGTGATCACATGTTCAGTGACCAAATGACAAAAGACTGAGACTTGAGAGAAGAAGGAGGAGGAGGTGCATAGGGCCCCAAGAAGCCATTATCCATAACTCAAATGAGGGCAAAGTAGAGGGCCCAGAACTTGTTTATTTGCCCTGGGTACGGTATAGACAGTGTCTTATCTTAAGTCTATGTCCATTAGGGACAAGGTCCTGCAACCATGTGTTGGAGCCCCATATGGAGTCACATAGGTAGATATTGGGGATTGAAAAAAATCTTGGTGAGAGCAAAGAATTTCTTAATGTGCAGTGATGAGGATTTATTCAAAATCAAATGTGTAATGAGTCTGAGGTGTTTCTGGGAATGTTCACCTGTGTTGCACCCTGCAGGTCCACTGAACCTTGGTTCTGAATGTATAACATGCACGCTCTGCACTGTGCATGCTGCAGTGCCATGTAATGCCAAAGAATGTTGCAGGAAACACCTCAGTGCAGACCCAAAACTGCTGCGTGTTACAAACGGCAATGTTTTTACTATGTGTACAAGCTGTTTGCTCTTGTAGAAATATAAAGTTTTAAAGTGAAAACAAAGTCCAGCCACCCTTTCACAGGGGTCACTTAAGACCATCAGAAAACACAGATATTTATGTTATGATTCATAGCAGTAGCAAGATTACAGTTATGAAGTAGCAACAAAAATAATTTTATGGTTGAGGATCACCACAACACGAGGGACTGTATTAAAGGGTCAAGGCATTAGGACGACTGAGAATCACTGAACGAGGTTAATGCTTGCAGGAGTAGGCAGATAAAGATGGCTGAAGTTATTCAGCCAAGAGCTGACTGTCTTTGGAGTGATACATTTTACTTCACCATTTCTGTGGATCAGGAATTCACAGACCATCTTGCTGGGTCCTTTGACTTAGAGTCTTTCACAGGCAAGCAGCCATGTTATTATCAGCCAGGTCATTGGAAGGCTCGGCTGGGTGAGGAGGGATCTGCTTCAAGTATGCTTGTGCGTGGGTTGGCTGGCAAGCCTCGTGCATAGGCTGACCACATGCATCGGTTCCTTGCTATGAAGCCCTCTCCACAGGCCTCTTTCTAGCATGACAGTTCTCCATAGTGAAGGAGTTATACAAGTTTCATCCCAAGGTCTGCTGAGCTATTGCTTTGGGCCTGAGGCAAAGGAGAATACGGTGAGCAGAACATACGGCAAGACTGCTCCATAGAAAGTAGAAAAAAAAAACCCCAAATCAGTCTTAATACTTTTTTAACGTCACTGCTCAGCATGCATTGAATTAGCATAGCCTTGGATTGCACTGAATTGGAATGTTTGAGCTTTAAAATTTTTAAGCTACTGACTTGAGTTGCATATTAAAAAATAACCGGAGGAGGAGGTTTAGTAGGTGAAGTGTTTGCATAAAAACATGAGACCTGGATTTGCGTCTCCAGCATCCATGGAAAAAACCTGGTAGGATGGGATGGTGGGATCCATGTGGGGACAGGAGGATGATGAATGATTGCTGTCTGACCAAGTCTAGCCAATCAGTGGGCTCCAGGGTCAATGAGATGTCCTGTGTCAAAAAAAAAAAAAAGTAATATGGACAGTGATGGAGGAAGATGCTTGACATGAACCTCTGGCCTCCACCTTGCATGTACAAGCATGTGCACCTGTACACACATCTGCACATGCATCTACACTACACATAAATGCATCAAAAACATTAGGAGAAAATGTCATTGAATGTATTTTGACCTGGGATTGGTATCAAATTTCTAATAATGTCTGACCTTACACAGTCTTCTGTTATTTTATATTACATATTCATACAAAGCGACATTCTCAGCATTGGCTATTAAACATTCAAAATACTAGTCAACTCTGAGAAACATTGACAATGCTCGGTGTTCTATATTTGGCTAAGATGTGCCCACATGAGAATAAGCAAACACATCCATACCATTGGCATGAAAACTTGTTTTAGTCTTTAATAAACATGTACCAAAAATTGTTTTAAAATAAATGTTGGGCTGGAGAGATGGCTCAGAGGTTAAGAGCACTGACTGCTCTTCCACAGGTCCTGAGTTCAAATCCCAGCAACCACATGGTGGCTCACAACCATCTGTAATGGAGTTTGATGTCCTCTTCTGGTGTGTCTGAAGACGGCACCAATGTACTCGCATAATAAATAAATCTTTAAAAAAAAAAAGTCTTGAACCACAGCAATCAGTAGCTACATCTTATGACAAAGAAACCCAGAAAATCTGCACTGTGATTTCAGTGACAGATACTTTTTTTTTTAAAGATTTATTTATTGATTATATGTAAGTACACTGTAGCTGTCCTCAGACACTCCAGAAGTGGGAGTCAGATCTCTTTACAGATGGTTGTGAGCCACCATGTGGTTGCTGGGATTTGAACTCTGGACCTTCGGAAGAGCAGTCGGGTGCTCTTACCCACTGAGCCATCTCACCAGCCCACAACAGATACTTTAAAGAGCAAAAGATGTGAGGGAATCAGACCCTCCCCACACTCCACCCCCCAAAAGTCCATAGCAGCAACAGAGAGAAGAAAGATGCTTGGAAGATCCCCTCTTCTTGGCAGCCATAAAGTGACATTTTAAAGAGACCCCTGCTGCTTCAGTGTCTTGGTGACCTGTGAGACCTTCTGTGAACGTCTCTCTTAAGAAACTCAGAGCAGGTGCTGTGGGTTTATATGCTGACCCTGGCCTGCAGAACACCACCAGATGGTGGTGAAACTGAATCAGCCACACAGTGTTCAGTGGAAACCTAGCCAAAGCTACAGTCTGCTGGGGAACTTACATATGGGCTCCAAGCAGAGCTTCAAGCATCAGGAACTATACCGTAGTATAGGACTAGTGTTTGCGAATGGACTCCTGAAGGACTTCCCCAGAAATGACCAGACTCTGAGATACAACCAGTGAAGGGCCACATATGGAGTAGACAGAAGTCTGTAAGCTGGTCATCCAACAATCTCCAAAGGTAAGAGCAGCATGCACAACACAAAACTGGACTCGGAAGTATCCTTGAAGAGTCCCCCAGCATCTATGACCTGACACAGCCTGGAAGGCAGGAACAGGCTTCTGGGAGACTCAAGAGGGAGCGAGCAAATGGGCCAGACTGCATTTGTACTCTGCGCCCTGATCCAGCTTGCTCCCCTTCACTTCTGCTTTTCTCTTAGTTGATACCCAGTGCCAGTTCCTTAGGCCAGCTGCACCCAGCTCTGTCTTGGTCTCTATCTGCTCCCACTCTCCTCACTGGCTGGTCTGGGTGACAGGCCTTCTGTGTCTCAGCTTTCTGAGCTGGGGTGATTTTAAACTCTCTGTATCTCCTCCCCTTTCTCTGCCCATTCTACCTTTAGCAAAGACTACCTCTGGCCACCTACACACTCACGCTTGTCCCTACTGTTCTTCCTCCAATTTACGTCTTCCTCCCTTACTCTTTCTTCATTGACCAACACTGTCTGACGAAGTGATTACGACACATATAGTGATTACTATGCTTCCTACCTATACTCACCTAACTAATAAATTCATGCTTACAGTACTGTCAGCTCACCTTTGTTGTCTAACATGACTGGTGCTTAGGAAGTGATTGTTTTTCATTGGACTACTACTTTGTTTTCATAGTGGGCCCTACTCCTTCATAGTGGCTGTTTCCGCAGCTACTATTCTGCTCTCAGGGGAGATCAATCATGATGCCCTGAACAGCAGTCTAATAAAGGAGAATGGCACCTCAACCCTATTATAATGTAACTTCACTCGAACACTTGAAATGTGTCTATTGAAATAATATGAGTGATTTAAAAAAAATCTAACCAGTGACCTAACCCCAAATGCACAAGTCCAAAATCATAAAGAAAAGGAAAAGCCAAAGAAAAACAACTCCTTCAAAAATTTCTAGTCCAACAGTAATGACCTCCAATGAGACTGAATTAGACAAAAATCCCATGCAAAGGATTTTAGAGAATGATTATAAGTATGTTCAAGGAAATCACAGAGGGCACAGAATCTCCCTCATGAGTTCCGACGGGATACAAAAAGCTGAAATAACCAAAACATTGAGGAAAAGCAAACTGAATGTTGGAAATTTAAAATTAGTAAGTCTAGAAAGCTCCATGGACGACCTCGCCAAAAGGATGGATCAGGGATTGAAGACAGAACAGAGAAACTGAGTCAGCCAGTGAAAAGTGAGATCTGAGGGATACCCTGAGAAGACATGATCCGCAAGTCATGGGAATAGAAGAAAGAGAAAAAAAAATCTCATGCTAAAGGCATAGAAAACATTTCCAATACGGTTTATAGCCTCAAAATTCATCTATTGAAGGCAATACACATCCAGACAAGGGATGGATTTAAAATTCCAAATGGATATGACCAGAAAAGAACTTGCTCAATCCAGTTATAGTTAAGGTACATTGGAAACAACAAGAGAGAAATACCAAGTCACCCTCAGAGGACCGGCTGACTCCTCAACAGGCTCTACAAGCAAGGAGGGCTTAGAGTGATGTGTATTTGCTCAGCCTACAGTCCGTCGTAACTGAAACAGAAAGAAAACTCTCCACAGTGAAAACACACTAAAGGAACCCAGGACCACCAGGCTCTACAGAAGACGCTGGAAGGAATTCTTCATATGCAAAGAGAAAGGCACACACATCCATGAGACCCTGGGAAAGGAAATTAACTTCTTTATGGTTTATTATCAGCAAATGTTCCATTTGTCTATCGATATAGACACCCTAGGAAACATTCATTTTCTTAGGTGAAGATGGGTCAGATAGAGAGAAAGTTTAGAAGGCCTGCTTTAAGTTTGAGGCTGGACTGGGTTACAGAGGGAGGCCATGTCAAAGGAAGAGGAGGGAGAGAAATCTCGTATTAGAGGATTCATGGTCCAGATTCATAGTCCAGAAATCATTTTCTTCTACTTGGACCAATCTTACACAGGGAGAGTTTACTTGAACCTGAACTTAAAGCAAATCATCCCTAAAGTTAAAAATCAACCAAAACTAAGGTAGTGAGACCTGGACTCGGGAGTTACAGGCAAAGTCTGAGCTATGCCTATCTAGGTATAGAATCCCAAGTAAATCTCTTTCCCCTTCTGGGAAATGTCTTCATCTCCTCAGTGGAGATTCAGCCTCTGTCCTAGAGCCTCCCCCACCCCCAGCCCCAACCCCACCCCCACTGATCCCTCTTGAGTTGTGATTCTAATGCCTTATGTGCTTCTGTCTTGGCAGATTCTACCAACGTGGCTTTCACCATCTCGATGCTTCTGGGCAACCTCAGCAGCTGCTGCAACCCCTGGATCTATATGGGCTTCAACAGCCACCTGTTGCCACGTTCCCTGAGTCGCCACACCTGCTGCAGGGGTTCCAAGCCCCGAGTGCACAGGCAGCTCTCCAACAGCAGTCTCACTAGCCGCCGCACAACACTGCTGACCCACACCTGTGGTCCATCTACTCTCCGTCTCAGCCTTAACCTCAGCCTCCATGCAAAGCCTAAGCCTGCAGGCTCACTGCAGGATTTGGAGCAGGTGGATGGAGAAGCCACTATGGAGACCAGCGTCTTTTAGAGAAGATTTCCTGCATTCTGGTTCTGTGCATCTCAGGCACTGGGAATACGGACTAGGTGGCTCAGGGATGGTAGAAAGTAGAGCTTAGTTTGAGGCAGGGTGAAGAGGCCAGAGTAGCTGCTACTACTCTGTCAAGGCAGGGCTTAGTGTGGGTATGGGCCATTCTCTCTTATTCTTAGATAGCTGGAAATCAGGAAACTCAACCCCCCTGTTCCTGGCACACTGACAAAGCACCCATAAGCATACCCAACTGGTAGATATAGTGTTCTAGATCTAGGACAGCTTAGATGGTACTGTCAATGCAGAGACTCATCTCATTACTTGACTAACTGTCCCTATTCTCACCTGACTGGTGCATCGCAGTGGAACAAGGAGAGGAGAGAATAGATTATTAGAAAGGAGGATGGGTAAATGGGACTTCCGGCCAGGCTCACCTGCCTACAGAAATGAAGTAGTATGATGGTGATGTGGGACCTGATACCTAGTAGGGATGTAGTAAATGCTGGCTCTTCTCCCCATCAGCCTTACCACAGGATGGGAACACACTGTGAGTTCTCAGTGGTATGGTCCACTGCAGCTGAGATACCCAGAAAGGGGAGAGGGAAGAAGGAATAGAAATGGACACAAGAAAGACCAGGGGCAGGAATAAGTCTGAAAGAACACAGGGCTAGCATCTCCTTCCCTATTTCCTCCAGGAACCCAGACTTCCTTCCTCTGGGGCAGTGTGGAACACTTGTTGGAAAAAAGACAACATGATCATGGCTCTAGAAATCCTTGAAGTTCTAGGGAAAGTTGGAATCAAGATTTTAAATCTTTTCTCTGCCCTGGGAAGCCATCTCCACTTTCCAGGCCCCAGCCTCATCAGCAGTGAGATGATTCTGAAGTCTCTCTCAGCTCTGGCCTTCTATGACTTTGCAAAACTACAACTGGGTAATAGCTCCCAAACACAAAGGGTGTTCTAACCAATGGGGTCTTAGAATTGCTCCACTTCTATAACGGCTCTGTATACACCTAACCTCAGTTCTGGTAGGTCCTGTCATGGCCTTGGCAACAGAAGTCTCAGGACAGAGAAAGAGGAGGTGACTGCCTCCTGCCTTGCACCTTTAGCACTGACTCCTGTCCCCCACCCCCATGTCTGTTTGCTGCTCTCCAGTTCTCTAGTACGCAAGGGTTGGATGTACTCTGATTTCAGTTCTGTATTGGTGAGTCCTCCTCCAAGGTAGGAAGAGATATCAGGGAAAGGTGAACGCTAGGGCCTTGCCCCATTCTTCCTAATATCTCCAGGGGAACTAAAATCTTAGGGGAACTTTTCCACCTCAGTTTTGGTTCCAAGGGAAAGCTAAAATTATACACACACACACACATATGCATATCCTGTGGATTGTAAAGTTCATTACTTCAGTACCTTAAAATCTCCACAGGAAACCTGAGCCTGCATCCACAGACTCAGCTCCCCAGCAGACTAAGGCTGGAGGCTTGTAAATGCAAGAGCTGCCTCCCGTGCTACAAGGCAAATTCAAGACCAGATTGGATATTTTAGCAAGACCCCATCTAAAGAGAAAAAAGAAGGGAAAAAAAAAGAAAAAGAAAAAGAAAAAGAAAAAGAAAAAGAAAAAGAAAAAGAAAAAGAAAAAGAAAAAGAAAAGAGCTGGAGGCATAGCTCAGTGCGGAGCAATCCCTTATCAAGCAAACCAAATCCTAGGCTTAACCCTTGACCCTACTGCTGCCTAAGTAAACAAACCCCAAATGGTAGAACCTGCTTTCAGGAAAACAGTCCGTGCAGTCTTTCATGGAAGGAACAGCTGGGGCCCAGATCCATAAACAAGTAAATTCTCCTTGTGCAAGTCACAAGAGAAAGTGCTAGCTCACATAGTGAGAACCTGTCTTCTAAAATGAAACCAGAAACGGCAGCCCAGGCAGGAATAGAACACCAGGTACAGGCAGGAAAGAATGGATACAGGTGTGTGGGAAGCTGAGCAGGTAATTGTGGGGATTCCTTGGGATGGATTTTTAAGTTATTAAAAGCAGCTATTGATTTTCCAGTGGCTATATTGTGTTTTGTAAGTAAATATATCTTTGGTCTACCAAGTGGCTATTAACACAGCCCAGGCTGCCACAGTTCTCTTCTGGGTCCAGAACCTCAAAGTCCTGGTTGAAATGAGCCAATATGACTCTTTAATACCTAGGGTCATCCTGACAATATTTATTTCTTATGAGCAATGACAATGGGCTTCACCATATACAATTAAAACATGATTTTTTTTTCCAATCAAGCAGCTCACTGACAAAGTACTGAAGGTAGCCAGGTGGTGGTGGCTCACCCTTTAATCCCAGAACTCAGGAGGCAGAAGCAAGCAGATCTCTGTGAATTCCGGGCCAGCCTGATCTACAGAGCGAGTTCCAGGACAGCCTGGATTGCATAGAGAAACCCTGTGTCAAAAAACAAAAACAAAAACAAAAACAAAAACAAAAACAAAACAAACAAAAAAAACCAACAACAACAACAAAAAGCCATGAATGTACCAGGTCTGCAACCACAAGGTGGCAGTGTGGAGCCAGAGTAGCAGGTCCTGAGTGCTGTGTGTGTCACCTCCCCACTCCCACCCCCAAGCTGGGCTGGGCTGGGCTAGGTGCCTAGCCTTACTGTAACTTACTTGATACACTGTGTTCCATTGATATCCCTGGGAGGCCTGTTCTTTTCTGAAGGGTAGTGCATCTGCATGAGAGCTTAGGTGTGTGTTTGGGGAACTGGGAGGAGTAGAGGGAGGGGAAACTGAGGTCCTAATATATATAATGCATGAGAGGTGAGTACACACACACACACACACACACACACACACACACACACACACACATGCACTCCCGAGCACATGAGCGAAGAAAAAAAAAAAAAAAGAATCAGGTTGGGTTGAAGCCTGGCAATGATAACATGAGCCCCTAATCCCAGCACTGAGGATGCTGAGGCAGACAAGTTTGAGACCAGCCTGGTCTACACAGAGAAACCCTCTCCCAAAATACCATTTTTAAAAAGCAAATAAATAATAATAAGTAAATAAATCAGGTTAAAGCTCCTACTCGACACCTCACCCCTACCCTGGATAGCCTGAGGCAACTATGAATCCCAGCTGGGGTGGGGACTGGGAAAGCCAGCCTTAAGAGTGTTGGCTTCTCCCACTAAAATCAGGGACTAGACAAGGCTGTCCACTCTCTCCCTACCTATTCAACATTGTACTTGAAGTCCTAGCCAGAGCAATTCGACAACAAAAGAAGATCAAGGGGATACAAATTGGAAAGGAAGAAGTCAAAATATCACTTTTTGCAGATGATATGATAGTATATATAAGTGACCCTAAAAATTCCACCAGAGAACTCCTAAGCCTGATAAATAGCTTGGATGAAGTAGCTGGATATAAAATTAACTCAAACAAGTCAATGGCCTTTCTCTACACAAAGAATAAACAGGCTGAGAAAGAAATTAGGGAAACAACACCCTTCTCAATAGTCACAAATAATATAAAATACCTTGGCGTGACTCTAACTAAGGAAGTGAAAGATCTGTATGATAAGAACTTCAAGTCTCTGAAGAAAGAAATTAAAGGAGATCTCAGAAGATGGAAAGATCTCCCATGCTCATGGATTGGCAGGATCAATATAGTAAAAATGGCTATCTTGCCAAAAGCAATCTACAGATTCAATGCAATCCCCATCAAAATTCCAACTCAATTCTTCAACTAATTAGAAAGAGCAATCTGCAAATTCATCTGGAATAACAAAAAAACTAGGATAGCAAAAACTTTTCTCAAGGGTAAAAGAACGTCTGGTGGAATCACCATGCCTGACCTAAAGCTGTACTACAGAGCAATTTTGATAAAAACTGCATTGTACTGGTAGAGTGACAGACAAGGAGACCAATGGAATAGAATTGAAGACCCAGAAATGAACCCACACACCTATGGTCACTTGATCTTTAACAAGGGAGCTAAAACCATCCAGTGGAAAAAAGACAGCATTTTCAACAAATGGTGCTGGCACAACTGGCGGTTATCATGTAGAAGAATGCGAATTGATCCATTCCTATCTCCTTGTACTAAGGTCAGATCTAAGTGGATCAAGGAACTCCACATAAAACCAGAGACACTGAAACTTATAGAGGAGAAAGTGGGGAAAAGCCTCGAAGATATTGGCACAGGGGGAAAATTCCTGAATAGAACAGCAATGGTTTGTGCTGTAAGATCGAGAATTGACAAATGGAACCTCATAAAACTGCAAAGCTTCTGTAAGGCAAAAGACACCGTCAATAAGACAAAAAGGCCACCAACAGATTGGGAAAGGATCTTTACCTATCCTAAATCAGATAGGGGACTAATATCCAATATATATAAAGAACTCAAGAAGGTAGACTCCAGAAAATCAAATAACCCCATTAAAAAATGGGGCTCAGAGCTAAACAAAGAATTCTCATCTGAGGAATACCGAATAGCTGAGAAGCACCTGAAAAAATGTTCAGCATCCTTAATCATCAGGGAAATGCAAATCAAAACAACCCTGATATTCCATCTCACATCAGTCAGAATGCTAAGATCAAAAATTCAGGTGACAGCAGATGCTGGTGAGGATGTGGAGAAAGAGGAACACTCCTCCATTGTTGGTGGGATTGCAAGCTTGTACAACCACTCTGGAAATCAGTCTGGCGGTTCCTCAGAAAATTGGACATAGTACTATCAGAGGATCCCGCAATACCTCTCCTGGGCATATATCCAGAAGATGTTCCAACTGGTAAGAAAGACACATGCTCCACTATGTTCATAACAGCCTTATTTATAATAGCCAGAAGCTGGAAAGAACCCAGATGCCCCTCAACAGAGGAATGGATACAAAAAAATGTGGTACATTTACACAATGGAGTACTACTCAGCTATTAAAAAGAATGAATTTATGAACTTCCTAGGCAAATGGTTGGACCTGGAGGGCATCATCCTGAGTGAGGTAACACAATCACAAAGGAACTCACACAATATGTACTCACTGATAAGTGGATATTAGCCCAGATACTTATAATTCCCAAGATATAAAATACAATTTGCGAAACACATGAAACTCAAGAAGAACGAAGACCAAAGTGTGGACACTTTGCTCCTTCTTAGAATTGGGAACAAAACACCCATGGAACTCCTTCCATGGAGTTACAGAGACAAAGTTTGGAGCTGAGACAAAAGGATGGACCATCTAGAGACTGCCATATCCAGGGATCCATCCCATAATCAGCCTCCAAATGCTGACACCATTGCATACACTAACAAGATTTTGCTGAAAGGACTCTGATATAGTTGTCTCTTGTGAGACTATGCCGGGGCCTAGCAAACACAGAAGTGGATGCTCACAGTCAGCTATTGGGTGGATCACAGGGCCCCCAACGGAGGAGCTAGAGAAAGTACCCAAGGAGCTAAAGGGAACTGCAACCCTATAGGTGGAACAACATTATGAACTAACCAGTACCCCTGGAGCTCTTGTCTCTAGCTGCCTATGTATCAAAAGATGGCCTAGTCGGCCATCAGTGGAAAGAGAGGCCCATTGGTCGTGCAAACCTTATATGCCTCAGTACAGGGGAATGCCAGGGCCAAGAAGTGGGAGTGGGTGGGTAGGGGAGTGGGGGAGAGGGTATGGGGGACTTTTGGGATAGCATTGGAAATGTAAACAAGGAAAATTCCTAATAAAAAAAAAAGTAAAAAAAAAAAAAAGAGTGTTGGCTTCTCGTTGACTTCCTTCTACCTAAGGTCACAAGGTGCATCTGACAAAGACAACATCTAAGAGACTTCTGTTGCTGTGGAAGGATTAAGCGTGGGGAATGCACTGGAAAAACTGGAGACATATGCAGGACTGTTGGAGGGAGAGAGGGGGCTGGGGACTCCAAAACCAGATGAGGCAGGGTCGGTTTACTGCCTCTCTCTGATCTCGCTGAACCCTGAAATCTATATTGATCCAAGGAGCAGATCCACTAAACACACCTCTCACCCCGTGGGTCCAGCTCACTAGTGGCATGGCAGTGGAATCCTGCTGTAGCTCTGAGGTGGCATTTGCATGCTTGCTCCTTCAGAACAAGCCTTATTTGACCTTGGGCCTTGTTTGCTGACGTTTGTCTTTCCAGACACACAATCATCTACTGGCTGCTAAAGCACATCCATTTTTCTGCATCTTATTATCACACAAGTTGGGGGAATTTTTATCCAGTGCTTCCCCCAGCGGAGGAGCCCAAGGGGAACAGCATGATAGCTCCCCAAGGGAACGGACGTTGGGCTGGAAACTACACCTCTCTCCTCAAAGGGTGATTATATCTGCAGCCAGTTCTTTAAGTTCATGGAACTATCACAAACAAAAGCTCTCTGATTGCTGGTGGGGTGGCATCTGGTGACTGGAGTTTACAGTCATTCTCTGTGGTCTACAGCCTCGCTTTCCTTGGTGTCAGTTACAGCCAACTGGAGCTGAGAACATTAACCATAGGCACACAAGCTCAATGGTGTGATGAAATCTTGTCCCATCCTACTCCCTCCTGAATCGGACATGAATCGCCTCATTGTCCAGCAAAGCCCTGGCAGAGGTGCTACCTGTCCATCAGTCAATTAGCTACACCGATTATAGGAGTGATTATCACGGGGTGACGTGCACTAAAGAAGAGATATAGCTTTATTATTCTTGTTTCATTTTATCATTGCTATCATTTACCATTGCCACCTTTAACCTGCTGAGCCATCTTGTTTGTCCTATTTTATTTTCTTATTATTTTATGGGGGTGTGAGTATATTGTGATGGCCATTCCTTTCCATGCCTGCCAGCTATTTTCATATTGTTGCTATAACTGGCTGTGCCTGCCAGTCGTTGACACAGAGAAGTGACTTGGCTTAAGGACATGCTGACCACATACCCTGTTTTGTTTTGTATGTTCTGAGTGTTCTGTGCGAGGTTTGCTAATCTTAAGAAATTCCACAAAGCTTTATGTAGGACCCATCAAATCAAAGATCAATATGACTTGCTATGTCTAAAGTATCTTGGGTCAGAGCTGCCCACGGGTAGCCCTTCCTATGTATGGGCTCACTGTGATTGTTGTGGCTGACACTGAAGAATGCTACTAATAAGCCAAAAAGTTATGATTACAATACAATACTCATGCTTTGTTATCTCAATGTTCTGATATTCCCCTGTTCACCTCCCATGTACCTACCTTACTCAGGACCAATCAGCTTAAAGGGACCTGGTTTGTTTGTTTGTTTGTTTGTTTGTTTGTTTGTTTCCTATAAAAAAATCTACACTGGGAGCAAACTGATACTGCAATTTGGCTACCATGGTCCTTTATGTGATCCTGGACATCCGGTATTATGGTGTGTGTCCAATAAGCTATTCTTGCTTAACTAAGATCAGTGTTTGTTTGGTTTGAGTGGCGATTCCTGAACCCCAATAAGTATGTGTATACATGTTCATGTGTGTGCAGTTTTGTGGGCATGTTGTATGTGTGCATGTGGAGGCTAGAGACCCAACACTGGGTGTCTTTTTCTTGATTGATCCCCTACTTAAATTTTTGTGTATGTCTATGTGAGTTCATGTGATATGTGCACATATGTATTTAGATGCACATACATGAACACGTATGCACATAGAGATCAGAGGTTAAAGTTGGGTGTCTTTTTCAATCTCTCTCCACCTTACTCTTTGGGAGTGGGTCTCATTGGTCCTGGAGTTGGCTAGGATGATTGGCCAGTGTCTGTCAGGGACTTGCCTGTACATTCCATCCCACGGAAACACGAGAGACTCAACTCAATTCAACTCAAGTCTAAAGAATTTTTAAAATGAATTAATTAACTTTCTTATTTCCCTACTGTAGTTTCCCTCCCTCCTCTCCTTTCAGTCCATCCCCACCACCTCTCCCAACCCTCAAGCCATCCGTCCTCCCTTTCTCTTCAGCAAAGAGAAGGCCTCCCGTGGATATCAACCAGCCTGGGCACATCAACTTGCAGTAAGACTAGGGATATCTTCTCCTATTGGGCCTAGACAAGGCAGCCCAGTTAGGGGAAAGGGTCCCAAAGGCAGGCAACAGAGTCAGAGACAGCCCCTGCTCCCACTGTTAGCAGCCCCACATGAAAACCAAGTTGTGCAACATATGTGCAGAGGGCCTAGGTCAGTCCCATGCATGCTCCCAGGTTGGCGGTTCAGTCTCTGGGTGCCCCTATGGGCCCAGGTTATCAAGCTTAAAGAATTCTAAGCTAGGTTCTTAGATGTTTTAGGGCAATTGGCCTTCCCAGTAGTTATAGCATTTATTTATGTATTATTCATTTTTTAAATGTTAAGACAGGGTCTCTCTGTTTACCTGAGATAGAGTCCAACTCATCTCACCTCAGCCTATGAAACAGCACATGGCTTGCACTGATAAGGAACTTTAAGACAGTGGTTCTCAGCCTTCCCAATGCTGCCACCCTATAATTCAGTTCCTCATGTTGGGGTGACCCTCCACCATAAAATTACTTTTTGTTGCTATTTCATAGTTGTAATTTTGCTACTGTTATGAATCATAATGTAAATATCTGATAGGTGGGATATCTGATATGTGACCCCTATAATAGGGTCATTTGACAATTCCTAGGGGGTTACAACCCACGTGTTGAGAACCACTGTCTTACAGCAATGACAGATAATGAAGGAGCCAGGAGGCTGTAAAGAGTCGGCTCCTTTGCTCCTGATTAGTGGAGCACATCCAGGACCTCACAGTTAAACACCATCTAAGCACCCATCTCAGATTAGCTGTTTTTACTTGTCAAGAAAAAGTATCTTTTACTTTGTAACTGATTCAAATGAAAGAAATCAATGAATATTAAATTTTATTGAATTAAATTTTGTAAAGAGTTTTGTCCATGAACTATTGAATTATGATATCAGTGGTAGCAACTGACCATCTTCTGTTTATAAATACCAACACATTCTAACATGACCCTATTATAGGGGTCATATATCAGATATCCTGCATATCAGATATTTACATTATGATTATAACAGTAGCAAAATTACAGCTATGAAATAGCAACAACAGATGTGAGGCCTGGTGGCACACATCTTTAATCCCAGCACTCAGGAGGCAGAGGCAGGTGGATCTCTGAGTTCAGGTCCAGCCTGGTCTACAGAGTGAGTTCCAGGATAGCCAGGGCTACACAGAGAGACCCTGTCTTGAAAAAATAAAACCAAATCTAAAATCAAAAACATATTCAATGGCTGACTGATGGCAGGCTTTCTAAAAGAATTATCTGAAAATCCAGATGCAAGTCAGGCTTACTCAATAAAATACACAAGTTATAAAGACCCAACTTTCAACGTAAAGCGTTAGGCAAGAGGAAAAGGAACTGTCGTTTTAACTTTTAAGGACATTGTTTATTGCCAATAACTAAAGAACTTAAAAAGACGTCCTTGAAACAAAGCTTCACTACAGTGGTGTAAAACTTTTTGCACCGTGTGTGTGTGTGTGTGTGTGTGTGTGAGAGAGAGAGAGAGAGAGAGAGAGAGAGAGAGAGAGAGAGAGAGAGAGAGAGCGCATTGGAGAGACGGCTCAGAGGTTATCAACACTCACTGCTCCTCCAGAAGATCTAGGCATCAGCACCCACATCAGGCTGCTCACAGTCACCTGTAATTCCAGCCCCAGGAATCCCAGTTCTTCTTTAGCCCCTGTGGGCACCCATGCACACAAACATGTACATTTTTTAAAAAGTAAATCTTTTTATGGTTTGGTTTTTGAGGCAGCGTTTCTATCCTAGCTGTCCTGGAACTCACTTTGTAGACCAGGCTGGCCTCGAACTCACAGAGATCCACCTGTCTCTGCCTCCCGAGTGCTGGGACTAAAAGTGTAGATTACAATGCCTGGCAAATAAAGCCTTTCAATAGCACCTCCTGCCCCAAGCCTGAAGCCCACGGTGGCCCTGCGCTCACTCCTCCTGCCTCAGCTCCTTGAACACTGAGATTAAGTCAAGCATAGTGTGTTTAAAACGGTTTTTAAAATCTCCTTATTTTGTTCACTGACTCACCTCGGTGTTCTCACACTCTCTGGAAGCTCTTCCTTGCATCTGACTTGGGTGTTTCTTGCTGATGCATCAGCCTGCTTCATATTTATCTTTTCCTCCTTCTCCTCTCTCCTCCTCCCTCCTTTTTCTTTTTTTTAAGAATTACTCTACGAAATAAATACAAGAATCCACAGGGAACTGTACATTGAAAAACAACCTGGAAGCACAGCAGTTGAGAGCACTAACTGCTCTCCCAGAAGACCAGAACCTACAACCTGCTCACAAGCATCTGCAACTCCAACCCAGGGAATCCACCGCCCCCTTCTGGCCTCCTGGGGCACCAGACACACATAGGGTGCAGAGACTTAAATGCAGGCAAAACATCTTCTTACTGAATGAATGAATGAATGAATGCATTTTTTAAATCTGGAATTTAAAATCTAGTTAGATGGCTCAACATATAAAGGTGTTTGCTAATAAGTTTGATGAACTGAGACCCACTTACAGTAGAAGAGAGAATCGATTCCTGAAGTTGTTCACACACACACACACACACACACCCTGTATGCACCCCCAACAAATAATACTAGATATCTACACCTAGTACAGCCTCTTGAGTGTCTTCTGTCGGCTCAGAGACAACAGGGATCCTCACAATCCAGACATTGGACTGTGACCTTTGGGTTAACATTGGCTTAACTGTGCCTTCCTTCATATTTTTGTAATTCAAGACAAAATCATCGTTCTGGCATCTGGTGACGGAAAGACCACTTGTGTGTATTTCACATCCCTGGTGGCCTAAGAAAAAAGCAGATATGTGGAGATTTCCGTCCTGTTTAGGGTAGACAAAAACCCAGGACTGAATTTTTGCTCTAAGAGGCTCACTAGAGCCCTGTGGGCAAGGGGCCAGGAGGTTATGCCTGAGAACAGGTCAGTAAGGACAACGGGTCAGCAAGGAGCTTTATTCTGTTTATCAGCAGGGACTTGGCTTAGGGTGAGCAGGTGAGAGGTGATGGATGGAGGTGAGAGGTGATGGATGGACAGATCAGACTCCATCTGAGGCAGGTCAGCTTCCAGAGCAGAGTTTGGCTCAGTGCCTGCAGTTTGGGAAGAAGGGCGTTTCCCTCTTGTCTTTAGTGCTCTGCTCAGATGCATAGGCTTTGGATGAGACATGATGACATGTGTAAAGGCCACAGGTGGCCTTACATAAGGGTGACATTAAAATGCTCTGTGCTGGGTTCATAGGGGTTCACAGAGACTGAAGTGGCAATCACAGATTCTGTATGGGTCTGTACTATGTTCTCTGCATACAAGCTGTGGCTGTTTGGCTTAGGGTGTTTGTGAGACTCCCATTGGTGGGAGAGGGGGTATTTCTGACTCTTTTGCCTGCTCTTGGGACCCCTTTTCTACTGGGTTGCTTCCTTCAGCCTTGATATGAAGGTTTGTGCATGTTCTTATTGCATCTTATCATGTCTTGTTCAGTTGATATCCCTGGGAACCCTGCTGTTCTCTGATGGGAGGTGGAGGAGCAGTGCATCTTGGGGAAAGGGGAGGTTGGGGAGGACTGGGAAGAGTAGAAAGAGGGGAGCTGCAGACAGGATGGATTGCATGAAGCAGAGAAAAAAAAAGATGTTCCATGCCCCCCTCTCCCATCACTGGTGTGTCTTGCCCTCCATGTTTACATCAGGGACCCTTATACTCAAAGGGAGAGTAAGATCACCAGGAAGATGGAGTCCCCTGGCAGGTTGAGGGTGAGTTGTCCAAGCCTCTGGAACTCTTTAAGCTATTGAGTATGTGTTGCTGTCATCTAGTGAGAGCTGGAAATAATTTCACTTCCAAAGCAAGCAGAGGTGTTGAGAGAGGACAGAGACTGAGACAGAAACAGAACTTGTAGAAGAGAGAGGTACAGAACCCCCAAAATGATGTGAAGAGAAAAGGTGGTAAGTAGCAGAGCTTCCAACAACGGGAGGAACCTGTCCAAGGGCCCAGGTACAATCTTCATTCAGAGACGCCCCAAACTGGTAAAAAAACACACAGGAGCCAGAATGGTGGTGCATTCCTGTTATACCAGTACTCAGAGGGCTGAGCCAGAAGGCTCTGAATTTGAGGTTAGAGATCAACTTGGCTTACACAATGAGACCTTGTCTAAATGAGAAGGAGGAGAGGGAGGGAGAGAAAGAAGAGGAGGGGGATGGGGAGAGGAGCAGAGGCACACCAGAGTGGATGCTGGATAGATCTTGGGGATGGGGGAGTCACCAGAGTCAGCAGATACATGGGTGACAGTAAGCCCCAAAGCAAATAATGCAAGCTTGCAAACCTTGCACTGGTTCCAGGCTAAGTATGTGGCTCTGGGCAGGCCATATTTATTTATTGATTGAGCAGGGATTTCTGAGCTGTCTGCTATACAATCTCTGATTCTAGTCAGGCTCTGGGAAGCTCTGGGCCAGAGGTTAGGGGTCTAGATATACAGAGAGCCTATGAGCAGTACCCCAGGTCCCATGGGCCCTGAGGTCCATCCCAAGGTCAGTCAGAATACAGAGCAAACTGTAGCCTTTGAAAGCAATCCAGAGATAAGCCATGTCACCTGCAGTGACAGGTGAAGGTGAGAGGGGTGACCAGCCCTGGAGGCTGTCTCCCCACCGAAGCAGCAGCTTCCACTGTGTGGACAGTGACCCACTGAGTTTCCAACCCATGAGATTAAAAAGCAAGAAGACCAGGCTAAGGGTGTAACTCAGTTGTAAAGAACACTTCTCACAAGCCCAGGCTTTTGTCCTCAGCTCTGGGAGAAAGAGAGAGAGAAGGAAAGAAGGTAAGGCTGGTGAAAGAACAAAATCAAATCAAACCTGGAGCATAAAAACTAGAGGGTGTTGTTCCCGTTAGCTTGTTTGCAGCAGAGAATGCAAATGGAACCATTCTCGGGATTCACATGCTTCCAAGTGCCCACACACCTGTGCAGACCTCAGACCCAAGCAGAAAGGTACCGTGGGTAGTAGGGAGGAGCCAGCTTCCAGAACCATCCAATACCTGGGCCACACAGCATCAGGCACAGGAGCAGCTTCTCTGAGGTTGGCACCGGAGGTCTAAACACACCATTGCTCATTGGCTGAGCAGGATCCCACAGCTCACTGCCCAGGGACTGATTCTTCCCTTAGAATAAAGAAGGAACTCTGGGTGTCTCTTATCCTTTCACATCTGCCCTCTCTGCCTTTGCAACCTCTTCCCCCAAAGAAAATAAACAAACAAAAGAGAAAATAAAGAAATAATATAACATAACATAACAACACAACAACAAAAACAAAAACATCTCACTGTGGAAGCCGTGGTGTGTCATGCTGTGTCACACAGTACCTCTTTGCCCAAACAGCTTTACACGCAAATATTCATTACAAAAAGTCATTGGTCGGGTTTAAGGCCACTGGCTTCTGCTACACCATCATTACTGAATCCTCACCAGAACTCCTCTCTGATATCCTGTTGTTGGCCTGTGTCATGGAGATCTTGCAGCTTGATGTGAAATTCACAAAGAACCAATAAAAAGTTATAAAAGAAAGAAGGAAAAAAGAAGAGACTCCAATTACCAGCAAAGCCTCCTTGTCTCAGTAGTTCTTCTCTGACCTCTCTGTGATGCCACCAATGACACTAATGATTAAGAATATATGGATAGGAAGAAAAGCCATTTAGCATCAAATGTCACTAAGCTAAGGTGACTTTTAGCTTTGTTTGACTGACAGGAAAGAAGGTTTATCTTAGGCTAAATCCCTAAGGCCTCCACTTGGTGGCAATGAAGAAACACAAGCACAAGATAACCCCAGCTGTAAAACAGAAAAGACATCATTGCATGGCCTCTGTGGTCTCCTTCCTAACCCAGGACAAGTTAGTCAGTGAAGAACAATGTCTTTTGAGATGCATAGAAGAGATTTCAAACTCTGAGGCTACCACTTAGTAGCTAGGTGACCCGAGAACAATCACTTGTCATCTCAGATCTTAAGGTTTTGTTGGTATGAGTTAGCAATGACTCACTAATTTTAAAAAGGAGACAGGACTGTGAGTGATCTCAGGAGCTACAATCAGCTGGTGGAAATAAACCACCTGTTCCCCCTCTTAAGAACTGTCATTACTTTTCATTTTATTTTACATGTGTGAGTGTTTTGCCCTGAGTATGTCAGTGCACCAATGTGCATACATGGTACCTGCAGAAGCCAGAAAAGGGCCCTGGATCCCCTGTAACTGGCGGGCAGTTGCGAGCTGCCACGTGAGTGCTGAGAATCAAACCCTGGTTCTCAGGAAGAGCAGCCAGTGTTCCTGACCCAAGTCATCTCTCCATCTATCATTCTTGGTTTGCTGCTTCTCTCACCCGTGTTCACAAACAAGGTTCAAGACTAAGCTAACATTCTGCTGCCTTAGTCTTCTATGGTCAGTTTGGGACCAGAACCTTCCACAATGCTACTCCAGGCTCACAGCATCATGTATTGAATGTTGAGGACTTTTGGCCACGTTTCATGTCTTCTGCACAGGGCTTTAGAGCTGTTCATTGATTAATGACTGAGATAGGCATGATTGAACATCTTTTTTTTTTTTTTTTTTTTTTTTTGTGGACACTCCTCCAGGTTCTCCCCCACTTGGTGCTGAAGTAGTATACAGCCATCTACCTGCAGGCCCAGAGCTTAGAAGAAACTGTCCTTGACTTGAACGTCTGTGATGGGAGAGCTGAGGCTTCGTGTCCTTTCTGAACCATGTCTTCTGCACACGACATTACAAGGGGTTTCTCTTGGGGATTAAATTAAATCTAGCTCAGATAAGATGTTTATCTGATCATAAGTACATGCTCTGCCACTGGGCTACATCCCAGTCCATATAAGAAGTAGTTATTGTTTCTGACATCATTCTCTAAAAAGTCCTAACTCTTAGCTGCAGTTTTAAGGAAGTAGGACAAGAGCCTGGCCTCCTGCCTCACTTTTAATCTGTCCTCGGTTTAAACCTTGAGTCAGGTGCTGTTAACCTGGGCACGCAGGTCTGGGAATCACTTAAGTGTCTAGAAACTGGTTATAATTAACTATATCGTGCTCCTTCAGGGCTGAAGGCAGGAGGTAAGGAAATCTGAGGCATCTTATCCTGGGCCTCTGCATGTCTTGTTTTAGATCACCCACATGCAATTACCTTGGATACCAGGGAAAAAACAAAGCCTGGGAGATGGGTCACCCCAAACAGGAAGAACAGTTGTCCCGTGGGAGCCAGCTTGTCCCCTCAAGCAGTAAGAATTCTTTCAGGCTACCTTCAAAAGCCAGGCCTGAGATAACAATCAACAGGCCACCCTTTGATTGCTAACCACTCGGACCTCTCACCCCTGCCCCAATTCTTCCTCTCGTTAAACCTGCTCTGTCTGGGCTCTGAAAATGACCTGAAATGTTTACTTTGCAATTACCTAAAATGATCATTTTGATTAAAATCCACTCCTGCCTTTAACCCTTTTGTTCGTTTGTTTGCTTGCTTTGCTTTCTTTGGGGTCTGGTGGCTGAATCCCGAAAATTGGAACCCACCACTCTAGCTAGACCTTTGACCCAAGATTTGGGTCACAACTTATAGAAACCTCCAGGCTGACATGATGTATTTTATATCATCTATGACTTTGCTCTCAATACAAACTGAGATTCACTAAGGCACTGGGTCTCATTCTTCTCTGTAGTCCAGTTCGTTCCCAGTAGGCTCAAGACAGATAAATGTATGGCCTGGATCAGTAAGTATAAATTAAAGGGACCCAGGTTGGTGAGGTAACCTCAACCAAGACTGACATCCTGGGCTCAGTCCCTTGGACTCACATGATAAAAGGAAAGAATGGATTCCTGCCTGCAAGATGCCCTTTGACCGCCAAAATCAAGTTGTGGCATGTACACACACACACACACACACACACATTTAGACTGCCTGGTTACATATTCATGGCATATGCACACATCTCTTAACCCCTTACTTTGAATGCAAGCAATGGTCCGAGATGAGGAGAAAGTAATTGGCTCTCAAAAGGGCTTTCCCAGCTCCTGCCTGGAGGCCACCAGGGTCCTTCTGCATTCCCCCTGTCTAAGCCTGTGAGTGCTGTGCTTTAAACTGACAGGCTCCAGCTCCAGGCTAGGAGGCAGAAATTAGATATCAATCCTGTGACATCAACAGGAAGCTAGCTTTGACAGCTTATCATCCCGTGGAGGGGCTTCCTGACCTCTTTCCACTCATCTCAACACTTGGCTCAGAAGACAGCAGCCCCTCTTCTCAGCCTCAGGCCCCCAGTCACAGCATTCCCCAGTGTGTGGGACAGCAAAGCTACTCTCGGCAGGAGGGTCCTCTTTATTTTCTAAATGGATATTTCATATTTTAAGAAACTAAAGGATTTTTTAAAAGGGGGAGGACCATTCACTATTTCAAATAAGTGTGCTTTTTATGATCACCTGTACACGGTATTATAGATGATGTAAGTGATAAAATATTTCTCTCTACTGAACACAAAAGACTGGCCTTTTCAGCTCTCTAATAGAACACACACACACACCCCTCATGAATATTAGGCAACACTTTACTACTAAGCTCCACCACCCGCCCATATAAAAAGTCAGACACGGTTGTGTACATCTGTAATGCCAGCCTTGGCTTGGAGCAGGGTGGAGAACCAGTCATATGCTTGGAATTCATTAGCCAGCATGGGCTCAGTGAGAGAGCTGGTCCTCCAAAACAAAGTGGGGAGCAATAGATGCTCAACACTGATCTTTAGTCATACATGAAGTGGTCTCATTTCTGGACACACAGAGATTCCTCTTCTCTTAGGGTTTTGCAAATCATCTTACATTCTGAGTCCTGGCTAAAACATCCGTAATTTATCCCTGGGGTGGGGGGTGCCCAGAGTCTTGCAGAAATATGCTTTCCCAAGGGAAATAACACCTGCCACATGCCTTTGGCCTACAGAACAGAATTTTCCAAGAACCTTCTAGAAAAGTAGCACGTGGTCACTCATTCAGCAAAATGTACTGTTTCCTCTTGAGAGGACATTCATGGTTGCTAATGGAGTCAAGGAGACTCGGGACTCCCCCCTGGACCTAGGTGGGGTAGTAGACCCTGTAGACCAGGTGACAGAAGTTATTGTAATATCAAGAAGCTTGTCACTCCCTTGTCCTCTAGGATCTAGTTTTAAAAATCCAGAATTCTCCCATTAGGCTTGCCCTGAAACCAGAGAGATTAAATCTGTATTGGAGAGTCCTTAGCTACAAAGGTAACAACAGCAAGTCTGGCCTCCATGCTGTCCTGAGACCTGGAACTTCAGTACTAAAGCTGAGACAATCCCAGGCACACCAGGATAACTGGTTACCCACTGCTTGCTCAGACTTCCAATCATTATCAAGCATTACCCATTGTTAGCATCATCCAGAACAGCGGTTCCCAACCTGTGGGTCTCAACCCACTTGGAGTTGTATAGAGATATCCTGTATATCAGATATTTACATTATGATTCATAAGAGCAGCAAAATTATAGTTATGCTATAGTAACTATAAATTATAGTAGCAATAAAATATTTGTATGGGGTGTGGATCACCACAACTTGAGAAACTGTGGTCAAAGGTCACCGCATTAGGAAGGCTGAGAACCTCTGACCTAGAACCCCGGGGCCTGAGGACCTCTAGTTGTCTACAGAGCCAGCACAGAGGAAACCGTTTTCAAGAGCCTAGGTCTTGAACAACAGGTCTCAGCAGCAGGACTGTAGATATCCACCTCCCCCAACACCCCATCCCCACGCTTTGATGAACAATGCTTCAAAGTATTCTGCTCACCACTCATTCAATGCCAGTAGCAAGGCCCCACCCAGGTATGGCAGCCAAGAGTCTCCAGGCAGTGCAAGTGTCAGCTGGGATAAGAGATGATGGTGGGAAAAACAACCCTGGCTATGATCTGTTCCTTCGGGCACAACAGTACTGAAATCAGGACAAGTCAAAAGATATGCTGAAGGCAGGTATGGTAGCCCTTTAATCCAGGAGAGGGATTAAAGGAAGCAGAGGGATACAAATCTCTGGGAGTTTGAGGTCAGACTGGCCTACACAGCATGTTCTAAGTTCCAGGACAGCCAGAATTACATAGAGAGATCCTGTCTCAATAGATGGCAGATAGGTAGGTAGGAAGATAGATAGATAGATAGATAGATAGATAGATAGATAGATAGATAAAGTAAATAAAGCAAAAACAAAAGACATCATGGTTTCAGGTTGGGCATAGCCATCTTGCCCACCCACACGCAAACCAATGACCACTCTGTACCCTTTATAGATAGATTTGCTCTGGTATTTGGGGTCCTTCTGAGTAGTTACCTCCTGAAGCTACCTCTTCCAATGGATACAAAACCCACTTCTGATCAATCCTAAGAGATGCTCATAAGGCATGGTTTGGGAAACAAGAAGGAAAATTGAGGAATACTCTACAGATATAGGACCCTGGGACATGGGACTGGGGTGCATATTTTTCATACCACAGCACACCTGGCCTCCAGGTTCTCCCAGCATTCCTCAATCCCTACCTGGCATATCCTGTCCACATCCCTGAACTTTCCAGCCCAGGGACTGGGCTGCCCTTTCCTGGATATTCTTCTCTATATAACTCTCTCTCTCTCTCTCTCTCTCTCTCTCTCTCTCTCTCTCTCTCTCTCTCTCCATGCACCATTTCTCTCTTTCTCTTTCCCCTCCCTCCCTTCTCTTTTCTCATGGTGAAGTTCCTTGGGGCCAATGAACTCACCCCAGAGCAGCTTCCAAACCTACACTTACTATAATCAAATCTGGCTTGAATTGGCTTATTTCACCAGCAAAGAAATAACTTATCAGCTATAAACAAGGTATGTTATAAGAAGGGGCATCTTGCAATAAGGATAACCTGTTTTTATTTCACAACACAGATTTTTGCTGAGGTCAAGGTGTTTGGAAAGATTTGAAAGCAGCGGGTTCAGTTCTCTAAACTTTCTTCCTCATTGGATGAAGACATCCACCCCACCCCACCCCCATTTTAGCCATTGTCTGCCTCTAGTTTCTCAGAGGTAGACAGAATCATGCAACCATTGACTGCACAGAGGAACACACCGAAACTCAGAGCCTGAGAAAAGTACTGAAGTCAGGAATTACGGCCATCTCTCTCTTTTTTTGTTTTGTTTTTGTTTTTTTGTTTGTTTGTTTGTTTGTTTTACGAGACAGGGTTTCTATGTATAGCCCTGGCTGTCCTGGAACTCACTCTGTAGACCAGGCTGGCCTCGAACTCAGAAATCCGCCTGCCTCTGCCTCCCCAGTGCTGGGATTAAAGGCATGTGCCACCATGCCCGGCTCATATCTTTTTTAAATTTCCAACCTAAAGCTTGCTTACCTGCACTTAGGCCTTTCATGTTTCTTCCTCCAGAAAATACAGCTGTATGACCCCACTCTTCATACAGATAGCACCCATCTATCCTGGTATAGATATGATATGTTCCCTTCAAAGCTTATACTCTGAAGAAGTGGCCCCCAGATAGTGGCACTATTACAAGATAATTAGATCATGAGACCCCGACCTTATCAATGGCTAAATCCACCCATGTGTTCATAGCTGAATGGGCTGCTAGGAGATGAGGCTTAGTTAGAGGAAGTTGGTCATTGGGAGCCTATATTGGGGTATATCTTGCTCCAGACATCTCAGCTATGTCTCTGTCTCTGTTTCTCTCTGTCTCTCTCTCTCCCTCCAAACACTCTGAGGTGAGCAGTTTTCTTCATGATGTTTCTGCCTTGTTGTGGCCTAAAAGTAATGGAACCAACAATCATTGACTTAACCTTCTGAGACAAAATAATCTTTCCCTCCTCTAAGTGGTTTTCTTCAAGAATTTTGTCACAGTGACCAAAACTGGACTAACATTCTCAGGGGGAAGGCTCTTCAGACACACTAAGGCAGAGACAGCTGCGGGCATATTGGATCCTAAGGAAATACAATCTGTGGGTCCAAACTCCAGGAATCACAGCTTCTTGGAGGCATCAAAGCCAAATGGAACAGACAGAATCAAAGTTCTCAAGGTGTACTTAGCCCCCCTCCAAGCGCCAAGAGTCCTTTCAGAGGATGTATAACCTCAAAGCAGATGAGTATCATGATACCTGCTACCTTCTCAGAGTTCCTCCAACAACACAGTCAAGTTTTCAAAGGCTCCATTGAGGGATTCACAGGAGACTGACTGCAGGAACAATTCTGGAAATCCAGTGCTCTTCTACAAAGTTGGATGTCAATAGTAACGTTCCAAGAACAGCAAAGAAGACTTGTTATTATTCATCCTTTGGCATAAAACATGTTATGATGTAATGTTTCTAATGCTATTTTAAAAATAGACTAAATACTTAAATTTCTGTTTTCATTTTGAATACACTCAATATAGGTAGATGCAGCCTACAAAACAATAGTTCTTTGGGTTTCCTAATTATTTTAAGGACTGTACAGGGCTCTAGAGACAAAGTTTGAGAGCCACTGACTTATTGATTCATGGCATTTCTTCATTTTGCCAACTTTGAAGAGGTCTGTACTGGCTAGTTTTGTGTCAACTTGACACAGCTGGAGTTATCACAGAGAAAGGAGCTTCAGTTGAGGAAATGCCTCCACAAGATCCAGCTGTAAGGCATTTTCTCAATTAGTAATCAAGGGGGAAAGGCCCCTTGTGGGTAGGACCATCTCTGGGCTGGTAGTCTTGGGTTCTATAAGAGAGCAGGCTGAGCAAGCCAGGGGAAGCAAGCCAGTAAAGAGCATCCCTCCATGACTTCTGCATCAGCTCCTGCTTTCTGACCTGCTTGAGTTCCAGTCCTGACTTCCTTTGGTGATGAACAGCAGTTTGGAAGTGTAAGCCGAATAAACTCTTTCCTCCCCAAGTGCTTCTTGGTCATGATGTTTGTGCAAACCCTGACTAAGACAAATTGGTACTAGCATAGTGGGGTATTCCTGTGACAACCTGACCATGTTTTGGGGAGGACTGTGGAAGGGCTTTGGAACTTTGGGCTAGAAGATCCATTCCATGTTAAGAGCTCTGTCAGATGTTGTGTAGGAGCTTGGAAGATAATGTTGAGAACAGTGCAGAAGATGGAGGCCTGGCTTGTGAAATTTCAGAGGGAAAATTAAAGACTCTTTTCAGGGCCATTGCTATTTTGGAGTTTGATTATTCTGTGGTTCTGGTTAGCTGGGGCTGAAGAATCAGCTGTGATTAACAAGATACCAGAACTACTAAAGAAAAACCTTTGCATTACTGGGACTATTGATGCTGGTTAGCTGGAGCTAAGAAATTAGCGGTGATTAAGAAGAGACCAGCATCATTGAGGTGACATCTTCTGGGAAGTGTTTTCTGAAAGCACAAAGAGGTTGTGTTCCAGAGATAGCCAAGGTTGTACTCCTGCTGCAGCGGGACTTGGTAATGTGTAAGGGTCACCCAGGTGGTACTGGTTTTGAAGGCATGAAGGGGTCACACAGAGCAGCTGAGGCTTGGCACTGTGAGAGGCCATGGAAGACCACTGGTGAAGGTGCAGCCTCATTGCAATTGACGGCCCAGGACTGAAGGGGTCATGCAGTGTTTTGGAGATGCTAGTACCATGAGATGACCATCAAGAGCAGCAGCAGTGGAGTACAGGCATCTGGAGCCTAGAGGATGACATGTATGCTACAAAGGGCATGGCTGGAGAAGTGACCCAAGCCCTTGGAGGAGCCCAGAAGATCGTGAGTTAGATCCCAGACATTGGATAGTTGGAGATTGGTTTTTGCTTTTGATTGTGACTGTGCCCTGATATTTTTCCCTCTTGAAGGAAGAAACTATTTTAGTGGAGCCCACAGTTAAGAGACCTTTAGTTGTAAAAAGACTTTGGGTTTTAAAAGAGATGGATATTTTAAAGAGATTGAAAATTTAAGAATATGTAAAGACTATGGGACTTTTAAAGTTATTTAGATATTGGGGATGAATAAGAATGTAAGGGTTGAGGCTTACTAGTGATATGTTTGTGTGTCAAGTTGACAAGGGGTCAATTGTACTGGCTAGTTTCGTGTCCACTTGACACAGCTGGAGTTATCACAGAGAAAGGAGCTTCAGTTGAGGAAATGCCTCCACAAGATCCAGCTGTAAGGCATTTTCTCAATTAGTGATCAAGGGGGAAAGGCCCTTTGTGGGTAGGACCATCTCTGGGCTGGTAATCTTGGTTCTATAAGAGAGCAGGCTGAGCAAGCCAGGGGAAGCAAGCCAGTAAAGAACATCCCTCTGTGGCCTCTGCATCAGCTCCTGCTTTCTGACCTGCTTGAGTTCCAGTCCTGACTTCTTTCAGTGATGAATAGCAATGTGGAAATGTAAACTGAATAAACCCTTTCCTCCCCAACTGCTTCTTGGCCATGATGTTTGTGCAGGAATAGAAACCCTGACTAAGACAAGGTCCTTTGAAGAATACCAGGCAGAAGACATAGGAAAGACAGCAGGGTCCTCTGACAGCACTGCATGTCCAGGGCAGTCATCTGGAAGTGAGCACTCTGGACAGGGTGCTTGCCTGGCGTTGTAACAACATACACACAGGCTCTGCCACAGGGAGGGAGGGTCAGGTCTAGAAGGGGAAATAAGGCCCTGAAATGGAGGAGCCTAAGTCATTTGCTGGCCCAAACTGTTCACCACTACTTGCTGACATTGAGCGTCGGGGCTCCAGAATTCTTCCTGGCTAGCTGCTGGTCCCTGAAATACCAATGGGAATGTTTGGTCCCTGTGATGACTAATCTTGATTGTCAACTTGATTAGCTTGGAAGCACCTAGAGGCCTGGTCAAGACTACCTCAGAGTATGTCTGTGAGAGCATTTCCAGAGAAGACTAAGCAGGGAGGAATTTCTCCTCGTGAAGGGGATGCCCTCCTCTCATAAGCTGGGAGCCTGCCTGGAGTCAGAGGAGACAGTCTAGGAAGGCAGACATTCTCTCTCTGCTTCCTGGCTGCCATGGTGTGAGTGATCTTTTTCACCATATTCTCCCTGCCATGAGGAACTAGCACTTCTGGAGCCGTGGGCCAAAGTCACGGTCATAGAGATAGAAAAATTAATGAAGAGAATTCTCTTAGCCAAAGCCAAAATTCCATCCAAATAACATCAAGAATCATTTAAACATGCTGAAGGACAAAAAAAAAAAAAAAAAAAAAAAAAAAAGCTCAAAGCTAGACCATGAGAATGGAGCAGAGGAGGGACTGCACCTTTGATGGCTGCGTGCAACCAACCAAGTAAATTAAAAAATTAATTCTAAAATCAAAGAAAATATCCAATACAGCAAAACTTGTTTTAGTGTATGCTGTGTCTCTAGCAGCATAAGATGGACTGTATGACTAAGAGGAAGTGGTCATGATACCAACAGCTGTCCTATACCCACTCCTTCTGCAGCCTGATTGGGGGGGGGTGGCAACTCCATTGGCCTTATCAGATATGGCAAAAGATTAAAAGTTAGTGCTAAAAGGATGTGCTGTATGATAAGTTATTTCTGTGCCTGTAAGATGAGCCAATTCAAGCCAGATTAATATATATTATTTTATATAATGTATTCTATTACACACACACACACACATATATATACATACATATATATATACATATATATACATATACATATGCAAGTTTAATGGGAAGCTGCTTCTGGGTGAGCTAGTTCACTGGCCCCAAGGAAGGAGGCCAAGGAAGTCATCATGGGAAGGGAGAGTGAAGAGAGAGAAAGCCAAGTGCAGAGAGGAGGAGTGGGGAAGAAGAAAAAGAAAGCAAAATGTCAAAGTGGCTAAATATAAAATTAACTCAAACAAATCAGTAGCCTTCCTATACTCAAAGGATAAGCAGGCTGAGAAAGAAATTAGGGAAATGACATCCTTCACAATAGTCACAAATAATGTAAAATACATTGGTGTGACCAAACAAGTGAGAGATCTGTATGACAAGACTTCAAGTCTCTGAAGAAAGAAATCGAAGAGCTCAGAAGATGGAAAGATCTCCCATGCTCATGGATTGGCAGAATTAATATAGTAAAAATGGCCATCTTGTTGAAAGCAATCTACAGACTCAATGCAATTCACATCAAAATTCCAACTCAATTCTTCAGAGAGTTAGGAAGAGCAATTTGCAAATTCATTTGGAATAACAAAAAAAACAGGATAGCAAAAACTATTCTCAACAATAAAAGAACTCCTGGGGGGAATCACCATCCCTGACCTCAAGCTGTACTACAGAGTAGTAGTGATTAAAAACTGAATGGTATTGGTACAGAGATAGGCAGGAAGATCAATGAATAAAACTGAAGATGCAGAAATGAACCCACACACCTATGGTCACTTGATCTTTGACAAAGGAGTTAAAACTATCCAATGGAAAAAAGACAGCATTTTCAACAAATGAAGCTGGTTCAACTGTTGGTTAGCATGTAGTAGAATACAAATCGATCCATTCTTATTTCCTTGTACAAAGCTCAAGTCCAAGTGGATCAAGGACCTCCACAAAAACAAAAAAAGAAAGAAAGAAAGAAAGAAAGAAAGAAAGAAAGAAAGAAAGAAAGAAAGAAAGAACAGATACACTGAAACTAACAGAAGAGAGAGTGGAAGACCCTCAAATACATGGGCACAGGGGGAAGTTCCTGAACAGAATACCAATGGCTTATGCTCTAAGATCAAGAATTGACAAATTCTTTGATATATTTACATAATATTGATATATTTACACAAAATTGCAAAGCTTCTGTAAGGCAAAGGACACTGTTAATAGGACAAAATGGCAACCAACAGATTGGGAAAAGATCTTTACCAATCCTATATCCAATAGAGGGCTAACATCCAATATATACAAAGAACTCAAGAAGTTAGACTCCAGACAATCAAATAACCCTATTAAAAATGGGATACAGAGCTAAACAAAGAATTTTCAACTGAGGAAACTCTAATGGTCAAGAAGCACCTAAGGAAATGTTCAACATTCTTAGTCATCAAGGAAATGCAAATAAAAACAACCCTGAGATTCCAGCTCACACCAGTCAGAATGGCTAAGATCAAAAATTCAGGTGACAGCAGATGCTGGCGAGGATGTGGAGAAAGAGGAACACTCCTCCATTATTGGTGGGATTGCAAGCTGGTACAACCACTCTGGAAATCAGTCTGGCAGGTTCCTCAGAAAATTGGACATAGTACTACCTGAGGACCCAGCTATACCATGCCTGGGCATAAACCCAGAAAATGCTCCAACAAGTAATAAGGACACATGCTCCACTATGTTCATAACAGCCTTATTTATAATAGCCAGAAGCTGGAAAGAACCCGGATGTTCTTAAACAGAGATACGGAAAATGTGGTACATTTACACAATGGAGTATTACTCAGCTATTAAAAACAATGAATTCATGAAATTTTTAGGCAAATGGATGGATCTAGAAAATACCATCCTGAGTGAGGTAACATAATCACAAAAGAACACACATGGTATGTACTCACTGATAAGTGGATATTCACCCAGAAGCTCAGAATATTTAAGATACAATTCACAGACCACATGAAGATCAAGAAGAAGGAAAACCAAAGTGTGGATGCTCTAGTCCTTCTTACAAGGGGGAACAAAATACTCATGGGAGGAAATATGGAGACAAAGTGTGGAGCAGAGACTGAAGGAAAGGCCATCCAGAGACTGCCCTGCCTGGGGATCCATCCCATATACAGTCACCAAACCCAGACACCTTTATGAATGCCAAAAAGTGCATGCTGACAGGAGCCTGATATGGCTGTCTCCTGAGAGGCTCTGCCAGCGCCTGACATATACAGAGGCAGATGCTCACAGCCAACCATTGAATAGACCACAGGGTTCCCAATGGAGGAGTCAGAGAAAGGACTGAAGGAGCTGAAGGGGGTTGCAATCCCATAGGAAAGAACAACAATATCAACCAACCAGAGCTCTCAGGGTCTAAACCACCAACCAAGGCATATACATGGAGGGACTCATGGCTCCAGCCTTATATGTAACAGAGGATGGCCTTGTCAGGCATCAATGGGAGAAAAGGCCCTTGGTGAAGGCTCAATGTCCCAGTGTAGGGGAATGTGAGGGCAGAGAGGCAGGAGTGGATGGGTGGGTGGAGGTACACTCTCATAGAAGCAGGAGGGGGGAATGGGATAGGGGGCTTCTGGGGGGGGATAGGGAAAGGGGATAACATTTGAAATGTAAATAAAATATCCAATAAAAAAAAAGAAGAAAAAATGTCTGGATGTCTGGATCATATAGCAAAGAGACTGAGGCTTTCTAGCCCCTGGGCTGGAAAGTTTAAGGTTGGGGATAGGGTATGCCAGGTAGGATTTGAGGAATGCTGGGAGAACCTGGGTCTGCTTTGGTAAAATATGTACCTTGGCTGTTTGTTCCAGAGTAAGAAACCAAACACTGTAAAGGAAGCACTATTGGATCAGAGAGAAGCTACAAGCCATCTCTTCTCTCCAGACTGGCCTTGAACTCTTAATCCTCCTCCTTCTGTCTTCCAAAGACTGGAACAGTTGTTTCCAACTGTGATGACAAGAGGAGGCACTTGCCTTTGTTACCTTGGCCTGTTCCAGGTAAGAGAGTTCTAGGCACACAGGCATGCTAACAGGCCATAGAGTCCTTTCTCCTTCAGTGAGCATCTGAAATCACTGGTAAGAAATGGGCCTCATCATGTCACCCAGGATAAAAAATAAAATAAAATAAAAAATAAAAAGAAAGAAATTAAAAAAAAAGGTGGGGCGGGGACAGAACCTGGGTAGACACAGTGTGACCAGGACAATTCACAAAGCAGATTTCAAAAGTCCTGTGTGGCCTGAGATCTTGTCCCCAGTACCTAGTCAGTGCCTGGGATGTAGTGGGTCCTCAGTAAATGCCCTATGAATGAGTGAAGGGCAGGACTGTCACCTGGGACGCTGTCACTGGGGCGCTGTCACCTTTCTTTCCTCAGGTTGGCTGCCGAGGTGCTCCTAGAGGATTTGGAGCAGAGCAGAGGTGCTCGGGCATGCCTTCTCAGCTCCGTGTGACGAAACACTTCACCACCTCTGAAGCTTGAACGTCTTTCTGGCCAGGCGGTGGTGGCGCACGCCTTTAATCCCAGCACTTGGGAGGCAGAGGCAGAGGCAGGTGGATTTCTGAGTTCGAGGCCAGCCTAGTCTACAAAGTGAGTTTCAGGACAGCCAGGGCTATACAGAGAAGCCCTGTCTTGGAAAACAACAACAACAACAATAACAAAAAAAAAAAATACCAAGAACATCTTTCTGGTTGTTACCCACAAAATTTCATTTCTCCAAATAAATCTCCTGTGTCTCTTGAAGTTGATTATGGAGCCCATTTATTGATTGAAGTTGCCTTAAAGAAGGCTTTGACATGTTCAATTCATGTGGTAGCTCATTTACAAACAGTCAATGGTTGCTTTGATATTTGGAGTTCGAAGAACATCTGGCTGTGAGCATTGTGGTCTCCACTGTGACCTTGGCACCTGGCCACAGCTGGCTCAACAAAAAACAATCTTGTATTTATGGAAATAATGTCCTCTACTGCCTTTGCACATCCTTTATTTATTTTATTTTTATGGAGACAAGGTCTCATGTACCACAGGCTAGCCTCAAGTCAGTATGTAGCTGAGGCTGGCCCCAAATTCCTGATATGTCTGTATCCACCTCTCACACAGGGGAATTAGAGACATACAACCACCATGCCTACCTTCCTTTACTTGACTTTAAAGTCTGTTTCTTGTTTATTTGAAAGAGCAGGCACACTTCCTGTAAGTGCCAAAAAACTGTATGCCTGTCTCACAACTTCATTTGTTCCTCAGAACTGCAGATGCCCCGTGCAACTCCAGAAGCGGTTAGAAGGATCAGACGTGGTTATCTCCATTTGCAGCTGAGGTGGCCAAGAGATAAGAGTTGCTTAAAGTCGGAGTTAGCAAACAACAAAACGGGGTTTCCACACAGAGCTCAGCCTCGGAGCCCAACCCATCCACTTACTACAAGAAAACGAAATTCTTGATATTTTGGTTTATATCCGGTAACTTCAAAGGTAAGTGGTTTATAATCTTATTACAAATTTTTCTGGGAAATGACAATCCCATGCTTTAGTTAACAAGAATCCATTTATTGTGATAATTTCCTCACAGGTAAAAGTGAGCATCTCCTAAGAAGGCTGCCATTTGCTTGGTTTGTAAGATTGATTTTCCTACGGGGAACTTTGCGTAGGACTTTGAAGTTTTTGTTTTATTTGCTTGGTTGATTTTTTGAGACATGGTCTCACTAGGTAGGTCAAGCTAGCCTGGATTCCTTTCAGTTCTCTTACCTAGTGCTGGCTCTGCAGGCATAGACCACCATGCCCTCCACTCTTTATTTAGATGGTTTTAAAATCCCTACTACTATTTGTGTACTGATGAAATCGGAGGTTTTGCAATGGAAGTCATATTGTCTGAACGGTGCCTTTCAGTTCCCGATTTAACTCTGTGTGTGTGTGTGTGTGTGTGTGTGTGTGTGTGTGTGTGTGTGTGTAAGACTTTTATTATGGCATGACTCACTGTCATTAATGTTTATATAATGTTCTACATCTGCATGTTATTTCTAAATTAGAGTGTACTATATGTGAGCTGCTAATTGCATTATAGCTGTTAATAATGCGTTGCTAAAGGAAATTTCTTCAGGACAAAGATAACTGCTGATCCAGGTGTGGAGCTACACACCTTTGATTCCAGCACTTGGGAGGCAGAGGCAGGTGGATCTCTGTGAGTTCAAGACCAGCCTGGTCTACATATCGAGTTCCAGGCTCGTCAGAACACAGTGAGGTACTATCTTAAAAACAAAACAAAACAAAAAAACCTACTGGCAAAAATTTCATAGCATATTACTCATTTCTGTTATAAACTCAAGAGGGAACTGGAGGGAGGGCTCCATGGTGAACACTGGCTGCTCTTCTAGAGAACCTGAGTTGAATTCCCAGCACCCACATGGCAGCTCAAGCCATCTGTAACTCAAGTTCCAGGGGACCCAAGACCCTCTTCTAGCCTCCCTGAATACCAGGCACATGCATGGTACACAGACACACATGCAGGCAAGATACCAATACACATAAAAACAAAATCATTTTAAAATTAAAAATAAATTTTAATATAAACTCTTATATATGTACATTAATTATATATAATATCTTAATTATATACACATATTATACATTATATATTATATGTGCACTAGTATATATATTGTATATAATATACAGTGTATTCTATTTATTTATATATAATATATTTTATATATTGTGTGATTAATATATAAAATATATTATATTTTATTTATACATTATATATATATTAGGTTTATGTTGTTTCTTTCAAGAAACATAAGGAAAAAAATGTTAGACTCAAAACAGAAAATGAAAAATCTGTCTGGGGAAAGAAGTGACATAAAACTATTTGAATTATTGACTAAATGAAAAGAACAAGATAGTCTGTGCAAAGAAAGTATAGCTGCTGCCATGGGTGTGTCCTAGAAATAGGAGCAGAAAGTGAATTCACTTGTGGGTCTCATTCTCAACAATCACTGAGCCTTTCAACAAAAGCTAGACTGTCCTCGGCCACTTTGTGGAAATACCCGTCCTGCGAGTGCCCTTGGTGAGAAGTTCCCTCAAGGAAGAAGTCTTTGCTCTATAAATAATACAGGTTAAAAGTCTTGGGAAATAGAATAAGCAATTAATTTTTTCAGACAGTTTGGTAACAAATCACGTAGAAACTGTTTCTTACATTATGAGTTTTCAAAGAAGTCTAAGCTTTTACCGTCTCCTTGACAACAACAATGGAAAATCAATCAGCTGAAAACCAGAAAGAATCAAAGGTAAAGAGAATTTAGCACTTTTTTCCCAGTAAACAAGAAACTGAAATAAAACACCAACAGTTTGAAATTTTAAATGTGACTTTAAAATATCTATTTCCTAATAACCAGATTCTACCTGATAAGGAAAATTGGCCTGCTACTGTTATCCACACAAACACAAATCTCTTGTGGACAAGACAACATCTGTCATCCCAAAGAGTATCTCAGAAAGTCTGGAGTCAGGCTTGCTGGGACAAACCTGTAGTTGAAGCTGTGAAAGAGTCTGAGGTAGGAGGATGTAAAGGCCAAGGAAGGCCCAGGTTATAGAAGGAGTTGAAGGTCCATTTGAGCAACTTGCAGAGGCCCTGTCTCAAAATGAGTTAAGGTTGAGAATGTCACTTTGTAGTAGAGAGCTGTATCAGAGCTGTGTATCCCCAAGGACACCAAAAAGAAAAAGAGAGAGGATGAGGAAGAGGAGAACTGGGAGGAGGGAGAGGAGAAGAGGGAAGAGGAAGAAGAGGAGGAGGAGCAAGAGGAGGAGGAGAAGGAGAGGAAGAAGACCACAAACATTTCAATAGAAATTTTCTTCATTTATGAATATTATAGAAAATCCATAGCATTATAATAGAATATTAGTTCAGAAAACAAATACAAACACTAAATAACCCATACATTTTAGATTTAAAAAATCAATTGCATACACCAAATTTATTGACCAAAATCACCTTTAATACTATAAGAAATGTTAAATACCACTGGTTTGTCTCCTATGCCAATGGAACAATTCATTACCTTAGCTATATAAATTTTTAAAAACACAATTTTTTCCATATTAAAATATATCTGGAGGATGATTATACAAATTTTTACTAGATTATCAACAAAAAGAATCAAACCTAGGCTATAGCATTTGATAGAACAGGGACACACAGCTGAAAACATGTGTAGCAGTCTCTTCAAAATCTCTTCAAAATAAGAGATTTTGACATAAGTTTCCCAAAGATTCTGAGGCTGCACAAAATAATATATCAAAAAGCTGTGGGGACATTAGTGAATTTTATTATGTCTGCCGGACTTGAGCTAAGCCTTGAAAACAGAGTAGTCAAATAAAAAATTGGAGATAGGACAGAGGATCTACTTGAAACCATTGTGACTTTAAAGTCATCAGTGGCATGGGGACATCCTTCTAGGAAGTGTCAACATTAATAAGTATATAGATTCTTAAACACAAGCCAAAGCTACCATTGAAAATGTATACTTAATAAATGGGGTTTCTCTGCTTTAATTTGCTGTAATATTTAAGTACGAATCTATGAAAACTTAACCATCATGGCTTTCGTGTTTTGGCTTTTGTTAGTGTGGAGTTTTGTTTTGTTTTGTTTCGTTTCGTTAGGTATTAGGGATTGAACCAGGGCCTTCGGTGTGCATGCTAGGCATGTGTTCTGCCCGGGAGACTTACCTCTACTCTGCAAACGTTATGTAAGCAGAACCTAAGTGCTGATGTACAGAATGTCTCCCAAAACACCAAGATTGAGAAACTTAGAAAAAAATCGTTTTTTTTTACCTATTTGATAAAAGCAGAATATGTATTGTCCATGCTGAACAGATGTCAACCTCTTGACATTGCTATCAACTTCTCCGAGATAGAAAGTACTAGAAAAAGAAAACTCATTTAAATTCTGAGTCATATGACTAGCCCTTCTACAGTTCAAAAGTCAGTATCAGACACACACACACCATATTGGAAGTAACACTATCTGGTTTGGTTTGTTTGTTTGTTTGTTTTTGGTTTTTTATTCTTTAATTTTTTTTTTAACAGTCCAGTCATTATCCACCTCTTGGTCTGTCCTCCAACTGTTCCTCTTCCCTTTCCTCTTCCCCCATCTCCAAGGGGATGTCCCCATATCCCAACCCCAACCTCACCAGACCTCTCCACTCCCTGGGGTCTCAAGTGTCTTGAGTGTTAGGTGCATCTTCTCTTACTGAGGCCACGCCTGGCAGTCCTCTGCTGTATGTGTGTTGGGGGCCTCATATCAGCAGGTATATGCTGCCTGGTTGGTGACTCAGAGTCTGAGAGCTCTTGGGGGCCCAGGTTAGTTGAGGTTGCTGGTCTTTTGTGGTGGCACATGCCAGTATGAGTTGCTGAAGGAGGCAGAGGCAGGAGGATCACAAGTTCGAGTCCAGTCTGGGCAACACTATCCCTTTGAAAGAAAGGTTTGTTATACTGGAGAATGTTATGGTCTTTTCACTATTCAGGATTGTTTGTGTAACTTGAAAATGTGCGGTAAAGATGAACCTCCATAGCCATTAAAAACACCTGACCGACACAGAAGCATGCAGGCAGAAGTGTGATATTAGGACATTGGTCTGGTGACCAAAGTCTGGGCTGAGGAGAGGGCTCAGCTGGTAAAGTGCTTGCTACATAAGGGTGCGGTCCTGAGTGAAGATGCCCAGCAAACACCTAAAACTGAGCATGGTGACCCATATTTCTAACCTAAAACTTAGGGGTACAGGGATTGCCATATTCCTGTACACACCATGCACATGCATGCACACGCACACACACACACACACAGAGAGAGAGAGAGAGAGAGAGAGAGAGAGAGAGAGAGAGAGAGAGAGAAAGAGAACTAAAGACTGTCAGTCACTTCTTTTTTTTTTGTTTTTGTTTTTTTTTGTTTTTGTTTTTGTTTTTTTCGAGACAGGGTTTCTCTGTATAGCCCTGGCTGTCCTGGAACTCACTCTGTAGACCAGGCTGGCCTCGAACCCAGAAATCCGCCTGCCTCAGCCTCCCAAGTGCTGGGACTAAAGGCGTGCGCCAGCACGCCCGGCTTGTCAGTCACTTCTTGAATCTAATTGGCTCACACAGTGTCTCAGCTCTCCACAGAAGAGCATGCTGGGCATGGCTCTACTGCTATTACTGACCTGGGTAGTATCAGTCAGCAGTAGGAAATGAACGCCTGACATCTGAAATTCAAATGCTGCCTAGCTGTGTTGACAGCAGGGGTTTCCATAGAAATAAGATACTGGAAAAAGCAACCATCAAAGCTGCCTTGGGAAATTTTCCTTTCCTGTGGAAACGATTTTATGGCTAAAGCTAGCTTACAACAAATGGTTATATCCAGAGATAGACATTTTCTGTTATTTTGGAGTTTGATAATTTCATATATACTTCACGTGGAATCGACCCATATTCTCTATGTTCTTGTTGCACCAACATAAGGCAGGATGCAAATGTGCTCCACTGAGCCTTCAGGCAGGGTGTGGCCCTGTGTGTCCCTCCTTTCCTCCCACAGAAACACCTTCCACATCCTGCGGGGGTGGGGGTAGGGTAAATGTTAAAAGTGAATGACCAGCTGTGAGTGGTGATTTGCATAGTTTTTTTTTTCCATTGTACTTTTGCTTTGACTAAGAGCCCCACTAGGTAGCTCAGGCTAGCCTCCAGATTCCTGTTGCCCCGCTGCCACAGCATCCAGAGTATTAGGGTTATAAGCACCCGCCATCTCACCCAGAACATCTTTGTTAAGGTGGGCAATCTCTGCAATGAATATATCTTGAACTAAGAGGGAGACAGAAGAGGAGAAGCAAGAAGAGTAAGAAGGAAGCCATGGAGAGAGTTCCTGCCCCACCGGCAGGGTTGTCCGGCCTCCCTGAGGCTAAAGGTGGGGCAATTGGCCCGGGAACAAAGTTGAGACATGGACTGAAGAAGACAGGGCCACAGGACAGAGCTGAGAACTCTGAGAGACCTGGAGCTGAGCCTGAGAAAGGATTCTCCTGACAGTAGAATACAGCCTTTAAATTCCTCTCCAGTCCTGAGAATGCCTCCCTTCTGTGGCTGCAAAATTCACTTATCTTACAGCTCTGACCTTTCCAGTAATGTCTGCTGTCTCGTAGATTGCTAAAGTGGCTTGGCAAAAAAAACTACTTTGGTATGCGATGAACAGGGGGTTTAGATCATCCCTACTTTCCCAGAATTCTATTTCTATAATGTCACTTATGTCCAGGTCATGCAGCATCTGAGCCTCCTCAGAATCACTTTGTTTTAGCTCCCTTTGACATCTAAAGCCGTGTTCATTAAATGCAAAATGCACAGGCACTATAACGTATCAGGGAAAGACATCTTTAGGGCCTTGGAGAGGATCTGCCACTAAAAGCAGTTCCAAGTCCTAGACCCTCCAGTCCTTCTCCACTGAGTCTGACCTACCTTCTCATCACCCGGCAGATACTTGAGTCCATTTTTCTTTATCATTTTCTACTTGTGTCAGCTCTTGTGAAGAGATCACTGGATCGCCTGGAGGAGGCTGGGCCGGCATCTGTGCTCCACTGCCTACCCAAGCCTCCCACACTTTCCGCTGCAGTGAAACTGTGAACCCACTCCTGCAGTCACCTGTTCCTGTCCCACACTTTCAGCCCCCATTGTCTTCATCGCAGACACTACACAGGGCATTATCCTGTCATCCTGCTCGGTGAGAGTCTCAGTCAGACTCAGCTTTGCCTGTAGGAGAGGGCCTCTACATGTGTTCATTCTTCTGACTACAGGATAGTAGTCAATACCTTTCTCCTGTGCCATCAGGAAGGCAGGTGGCAGCTTCGGGAGCCCCCCAGAGAAGTACAAGTCAGCAAAAGCTGACTCAGCAATTAGCACTTATTAAGTGCTTACTGTATGCTCCCTGCTTTGAAAGATTCTAGGTCTAAACAGAGATTCACTTAAACTTCCCTTGGCAATTTCCAAAAATGCTGGAGTTCTTGGGACTCTCTTGTCATCCGGATTAAGGGCATTTTTTTGTCTTTGTTTTCTCAGGCATGGCTCCTATAGTTCGTAGTGTCTTGGAAGTTGGAAGCTACCAAAAATAAGCATGAGCAAAATAAAAAGACCTATGATTCTGTTATATTGACCCAAACTGTTACCTTTGAGGTTATATATTTTTTTAATTTAGATTTATTTATTTTATAGTGTGTGTGTTGTATGTATGTACGTATGTATGTATGTATGTGTATGTATGTGCACCACCTGTGTGACTGGTGCCTGTGAAGGTCAGGATGGGGCACTGATCCCTTGGAACTGTAGTTACAGGCACTTGGCCGACATAGGTGCTCAGGGCTGAGCTTGTGTCCCAAGTTCTCAATTGCTCTTCAGCCCAGGGGCTTTGTCTTCATAGAACAATTTCCACTCTTGCTTTCAGCTGTCCGGTGCTAGACACAGGTCTAGACTACCTTTGGGTAAGCACTGAACAGCAGGCATGCACCAGCTACTGATAGAAACGCTAACAGACAGGTTTCCAGAGCTCTGCAAGCAGTGGATTCTGACCCTTTCCCACCCCATCTGAGAACCAGGGGTCAAAGGGAGAAACATAAAAGATGTGTTCCCTAGCCCACTTGAATTTTCATTTTCTATTTTATTTGTATTTATTCATTTACTTATTCTTACTTATTCTTGAAACACAGTTTCTCTACGTAGCCCTGACTGTTCCAGAACTCACATGTAGACAGGTACATTTTTTAAAAAATATTTTTTATTAGGTATTTTCCTCAATTACATTTCCAATGCTATCCCAAAAGTCACCCATACCCTCCCCCCCCACTCCCCTACCCACCCACTCCCACTTTTTGGCCCTGGCGTTCCCCTGTACTGGAGCATATAAAGTTTGCATGTCCAATGGGCCTCTCTTTCCAGTGATGGCCTAATTGCAGCTAGATACATATGCAGCTAGAGTCAAGAGCTCCCGGGTACTGGTTAGTTCCTAATGTTGTCCCACCTATAGGGTTGCAGATCCCTTTAGCTCCTTGTATACTTTCTCTAGCTCCTCCATTGGGGGCCCTGTGATCCATCCAATAGCTGACTGTGAGCATCCACTTCTGTGTTTGCTAGGCCCCGGCCTAATCTCACAGGAGACAGCTATATCAGGGTCCTTTCAGCAAAATCTTGCTAGTGTATGCAATGGTGTCAGCGTTTGGAGGCTGATTATGGGATGGATCCCTGGATATGGCGGTCTCTAGATGGTCCATCCTTTTGTCTCAGCTCCAAACTTTGTCTCTGTAACTCCTTCCATGGGTGTTTTGTTCCCAATTCTAAGAAGGGGCAAAGTGTCCACACTTTGGTTTTCATTCTTCTTGAGTTTCATGTGTTTCACAAATTGTATCTTATATCTTGGGAATTCTAAGTATCTGGGTTAATATCCACTTATCAGTGAGTACATATCATTTGAGTTCTTTTGTGATTGGGTTACCTCACTCAGGATGATGCCCTCCAGGTCCAACCATTTGCCTAGGAAGTTCATAAATTCATTCTTTTTAATAGCTGAGTAGTACTCCATTGTGTAAATGTACCACATTTTTTGTATCCATTCCTCTGTTGAGGGGCATCTGGGTTCTTTCCAGCTTCTGGCTATTATAAATAAGGCTGCTATGAACATAGTGGAGCATGTGTCCTTCTTACCAGTTGGAACATCTTCTAGATATATGCCCAGGAGAGGTATTGTGGGATCCTCCGGTAGTACTATGTCCAATTTTCTGAGGAACCGCCAGACTGATCTCCAGAGTGGTTGTACAAGTTTGCAATCCCAACAACAATGGAGGAGTGTTCCTCTTTCTCCACATCCTCGCTAGCATCTGCTGTCACCTGAATTTTTGATCTTAGCCATTCTGACTGGTGTGAGATGGAATCTCAGGGTTGTTTTGATTTGCATTTCCCTGATGACTAAGGATGCTGAACATTTTTTCAGGTGCTTCTCAGCCATTCGGTATTCCTCAGGTGAGAATTCTTTGTTTAGCTCTGAGCCCCATTTTTTAATGGGGTTATTTGATTTTCTGGGGTCCACCTTCTTGAGTTCTATATATGTATATATATGATACTAGTCCCCTATCTGATTTAGGATAGGTAAAGATCCTTTCCCAATCTGTTGGTGGCCTTTTTGTCTTATTGACAGTGTCTTTTGCCTTACAGAAGCTTTGCAGTTTCATGAGATCCCATTTGTCAATTCTCAATCTTACAGCACAAACCATTGTTGTTCTATTCAGGAATTTTCCCCCTGTGCCCATATCTTTGAGGCTTTCCCCCACTTTCTCCTCTATAAGTTTCAGTGTCTCTGGTTTTATGTGGAGTTCCTTGATCCACTTAGATCTGACCTTAGTACAAGGAGATAGGAATGGATCAATTCGCATTCTTCTACATGATAACCACCAATTGTGCCAGCACCATTTGTTGAAAATGCTGTCTTTTTTCCACTGGATGGTTTTAGCTCCCTTGTCGAAGATCAAGTGACCATAGGTGTGTGGGTTCATTTCTGGGTCTTCAATTCTATTCCATTGGTAGACAGGTACATGAAACAAACAAACAACAACAACAAACTCTTCAAACCTAAAAGATTAGTAGTGACTGAATCTGTAACTTGGCCTAATTGACCAAAATCATCTTTACTTGACATAAAACTCATTGAGAAGAAATAATGACTTTGGGATGTTTAAATTTACCCTCCAGAGATCTGGAACAAGAAATTGGAAATTTTATCCTTATGGCCCTTCTTAGTAGCCACCAGCAGATACTTAAAGAAACATGGGTGTGGTCTGCAATGGGGAATAGGTGTAAGGGCTCAGCCTTTGAGTCTGCTGCAGCTGTAAAACACCCTGCTGGACTTGGTGTGCTCTGAAGAGGGAACAGGCCATCAAAGCCATGAAGAGGAGCCCCAAGGGCCACCCACTTGGATGCCACTTTAATGAAGCAGCTTCCTGGCAGGTTCAGTAAGCAGGCCGACCCTGTGCCAGGCTTCTCAGCAGATAGCAGGGCTCTCAAGTTGTTCTACTTGTCAGTTGTCAAAACCCAGATCACAGCTTTTAAGGGCATCCCAGCAAGAATCCATCTGGAAGCCACCTCCTGAGTGAGCAGCTATCAGAAGCCCCTAATGAACTTGAGGTTTTCTGCCTACCATGTAACACGGATCATGCTACCCAGAATGTAGTGCCAAACACATTCTACAACATTAGGGACATGAAGAAACAGCAGGTTTTCAGGCTTGGGTATCTGGTTTTCATTTTTTGGTGCTAGGGATCAAACCTGGGGCCTTAGGCATGCTTGGTAAATACCCAACCACTGAACTGTAGTCCCAACCCCGCCTTTCCACTTTTCATTTGGATACAGGGTCTGAGTAAGTCACCAGCAGGCCTTGATCTTTCCATATTCCTGTCTCAGCTCCTCAAGTAGCTGGACTACCAGCTCACAACACCAGGTTGCTGCTGTTTATAAAATGTATTTATTGGGGGGAGGGGTAGCACACACCCATGCCACAGTGCTTGTGTGGAGGTCAGAGGGTAATTTGAGAGAATCAGTTCCCTCTTTGTGCTATGTAGGACCTGGGAACTGAACTCAGGTCCTCGGGCTAAGCAGCAATAACTTTCATCTATTTGGCTACCTCATATACCCTACCACATCGTTTTTTGTTATTGTTTAACATAGTCTTATTGAGAAAAACTTTCTCTAATTCTAGTGGTAAAGAATTAGGGACCAAATGTGATTCCCCACTCAACAGTAGGACCACAAATTGTAAAGGGTTTCTTTGTCTCCAGAGGTGGGAAGTTATTTGTCCCAGGCTTAGTAAGCTAGGGATGGTGCAGGACTAGAAGGTGAGCCAGTGCTATCAGACCCCAACTGGCTGCTTCCCGCACCGTCTCAAACTCTTCGACACTTTAGGTTCTTCTTTCTATTCCAGATGCAGGCATAGCAGATGTACCAATAGCAGGAGAGGCAGTGCAGACTCAAATGCCAAACGGAGCCACGTGTTTACGTTTGGACCCTCTACCTTTAACATAGTGGTATGACTACTGGAGTTTTCTGAACATCAGTTTCTTCATTTGAAAAAGTAGAGCAAACAATGCCTTGGAGATATATTTATCTTCACTGTAGCCTCCCCTCTACAACATTGCACAGGCACACCTGGTAGGCCAGATGATCTATTAAAGATACTTGCCCCCGGGTACTGGAATTACAGGGGCTGGCAAGATGGCTCAGCGCTTAAAGGTGCTTGCTGCCAAGCCTTATTGATGACTTGAGTTTGATCCTTGCTACCCACATAGTGGAAGGAAAAATCCAACTTCCTCAAGTCAGACGTCTACAAGCAAGCTAAGGCATATATGGACATCACACACAAACACACAGACACACATACACACACACACACACACACACACACACACTAATAAATAAATAAATAAATAAATAAATAAATAAATATATGAATTTTGAAAAGAATGACCATAAGCTATCTAGGTGAACAAGTGAGTACTTCCTTTATGGGGTGAAGGAAGAGGACTCTGTTTACTAAGGGGTGTGTCAGATAATTTTGATTGACAGCTTCAATTACGTAAAGCCTTTGCTCACTATGCGTGTCTCTTCCCATAATGCATTTGATGTTAACCATATGCATGCCCAACTATGCATAAACATAAGAAGGTAAATAATTTTTTCCCAAAAGTTCACTCAGAGGGCACAACTTGCCTTATTGCACCTCACTGATTTGACTTTGAAGTGAAAACTCAAAGCCCACTTCCAACCCCAGTGATACACCTCCTTCAACAAGGCCACACTTAATCCTTCCTAAAAAGTCTGCCAGCTGGGGACCAGACATTTAAATGCATAAGCCTATGGTTACCTTGATGTTTAAGGTTAGTTAGACAACGCGGAGATACCTACACCTGAATTGTGCCTACTGAAAAATAGAGGGACCTTAGTGATCCTTTTTCTGAAATTAGATAAGCGAGATTATGCACCCCAGCCTGTAAATAAATAACCGATGTCTGCCAAGACCTCCATTTGGAGGCTTTTCCACAAGGGAGTTTGTTGAATCTAATCAGATGCCTGTCTCAGCATCTTGGAACAGACATAATCTTAATTGCTCTTTTGAATGTGATTTTCTCCTGTAGATGGCCCTCCCTCCCTGACTCAGATAGCATCTCACTGTGTAACTCTGGCTGGCCTGCAGCTTGCTATGTAAACCAGACTACCCTCATGCTTGCAGCAGATCCACAGGGGTGCCCCACCATGTCCTGCACACACTTCCTCTTTTATAGCTGAAGAATCTGAAACTCAAAAAAAAAATATATCACAAGACGTTTGGTAGGACTCAAACGCTGCTTTGTCTACATTCAAGCATGTAAGTCGCTATGCAAGAAGGATGGCACGCATGCGTGTGCTGGCAAGTCGCAGAAGCATCTGGACAGGAAACCTGCGCCCTCTACTGGCGACGCTGCTCAATTTCTGGTCTAAAAACCAATGTCCCAGAATACAACTGGTGGTGGTTGTAGTAATAACTCAAATTGGCTGAGTTCGTGACATGGGGAGATGCTGGGGAGGTCAGAGTCTTCTGATTTCCAGTTGCACGGAAATGGGAGTCTTGGGGGATAAAAAACAAAGAAAACAAAGCTGTGCAAAAAATGTGTTTCCTGTCAAGTTCTCTGTTTCTGCATTAGACAGATGAAGGAGAAGTTTTATTTTTTTCATAATTCAGAGAGGTTTGCAGATGTAATTTTTTCACCTACAATAAATACAGTAGTGAGTCTTCCTGAGAATTTTATTGAAGGCAAGACAAAGAATGGTTTTTAAAAACACATAATTGAGGAGACACATAGTGGGTACCTTGGGTATGCAGTGAGACTATGTCTCAAAGAACAAGCACGTCTTTATGAACGTGAATGAGAACATTTGTTACCGCACCAGGCCCTGTACACACCTTTTATTCTTCCAAGCTTGCAAATCATCTGCCATGGCAGAAATTAATCTCTCCCTCTTTCTTTAGCTTCTCTATCTCCCTCTTTCAGAAAGGGGTTCTAGAACATAAGACCCTCTAGGAGAGTGGTTCTCAACCTCCCTAATGTTGGGACCCCTTAATATAGTTTCTCGTGTTGTGGTGACCCCCAAACCATAAAATTCTTTTTCATTGTCACTTCATAATTGTAATTTTCCTGCTGTTAGAAATCATGGTGTTATGAATTACAACGTAAATATCTGATATGCAGATGTATGGCTCCTAAAGGGGTTGAGAACCCCTACTCTGGATCCTTTAGTACAGTGCCATGGTTAGGAACATCAGCTTTGAAGTTAGGCCAACCTGGGTTTGGATCGGGGTTACAGCACTGGCACAGGAGCCATCCTGGGCCTCCATCTCCTCACATGTGAAACGGCTTTAAACATCCTCGAAGGATTGGCATGAGGTCTGAAGAAGTACTTCTAAGTCTTTTAACATAGCGTCTGAGACACAGCTATGCCCTCCCCACTGTTTCTTGTTCTCATTTTTCAGTTTAACCTCTTCATCTTAGACATGAGGACATGAAGTTCTGAAAGAAATTGCTTTATGGTCAGGTGGCCAGTTAGGGCAAAACCAAGTGGATCCAAGCATCCTGGGCCAGTCTCTCTATGCCTTGCCACCTGCTGCACGGTGGATTTTCCTTTATCCCTCGGCTCTGAGCATGGACATTTTCTTAACTCCTTGTCAGGGTCATTTTGAGCTGATGCTATTGCCAGGGACGGAGACAGGGGCTCCTGGAGTGTAGCTCCCTGCCATCAGGAGCCAACATGTATTCCACACCAGACCAGCTGACTCCCATATAGCACTGTGCAGCTGCCCCCTGTCATTATTTTATCCTTGGCAATCTGAAACTATAAAAAGAGAAGCTAATTAGGTAATGTCACGTGTCACCACCAACAGCTTCCCCACATTCTGGGAACTGTCAAACCTCTGCATGCAGCCAGCCATTCCTGGAGAGCCCTCTTTGCACATGCTGAGACTGGATGGCTGCCTACATTGTATCCTTCACCCCATGTGCCAATTTCTAATGTTCTCTATGATTTTTCCCAGAGGTCACACACACATAGCCCCTCATATGCTTAGGGGCTTTTGATCCAGAAATGGCTCGCACCATCCTTAACAATGGTCCACAGTAGTTTTCCATTTCAGTATGGGAGGATACAGTGAGCCAGGTTAGGTGAGGTTCCTGGTGTTTCCAGAAAGGACAGAGCCCATCAGCTCTGACAAAAGTCCCTATAGACCTGCTATCAATCTTTCTCAGACTTTCCCAAACTCAGCAGACCCTATTAACAGACAGGCAGACTGAGTCTTCCTCCTCAGGGTCAAGTAACTCATAGTTGCCCAGGTCTCATTTAAACATGGTCTAACCTAACCCTACACATTTAATAAACAGATGGGACAAGGTCAGAGATGGAGAAGGAGAGGGCTTAGGTATGCTGGCATCAATAGCTCAGTGATGTATGCAGAAAGAGCCCTGGACTAGCAGTTAAGAAGCCTGGGTCACCCTAGCCCAGCCCTAACGACCTGTGCCATTGGAGATCACTTGAGCTCTCTCTGACCATGTTCCCATCTGCTGTGCAAGTGGATTGGCCTTGAGGACCTGGAGGCACTCTTCCAGCCCAAGGTTTTCTCAGTGACCGTATCCTGCCCATGGGATGTGTTAAAGTGTTTTCAGTGTGTCCCATTCCTTGTTTTTTTGCACTTAACCTTCCTAAAAACCCAGATGCTGTTGCTGAGGTGTCTGGTCAGGCAACTGTGGGCAATCATGACAGAGCTTGGTTCTGGACAAGTGACAAGACCCCCTCCAGCGCACTGCTCTTCAGGGAGCAGACAGGCCCCTCACCCTTGTGGGCAGTCAGAGGATGGGCTCCCAGGAAATATAAATGCTAGAGAGGTGTGGTGGCTTTGGGGACAAGGAAAGTCAGTTTTGCGTTTCCCTCCTTTTTTGGATGTTTCTTCAATAATTTGGATCTCACAACAGGTTCAGCCTGGCTTCAGACCCAATTTTGGCTTCTGGCATCAGAGATAAAAGGCAAGGTGCCGGCAGTTTTCCATAACACTAACTGGCACAGACAGCGATAACCCTAACCCAGGCACCCCATTATTTTATAACCAGAGCTCCCTGGGGGTACTGGCGTTCCCATCCCAGCTCAGAAGCCATTGGCTGGAATCCAGTTAAGAAGGTTTGCCCTCCTGTCACCCCTACCTCTCTTAAGTCAGGAAAGTTGAAGGACAATCACGGGGTGGGGTTGATGGTAAGGAAACTTGACTTTCCAACCTCTAGGATCATGAGACAATAGATGCTGCTTAAGCCACTGACTTGTGGTACATTGTTATGGCAGCCCTGGTACACCAACACAGGCTTGCTCCAGACTCGGCTCCTCCCTTGCCTCCTCACTCCCTTCCATACAAACCCCAGAGCCAGATCCGTCAGGTTTAGAATCAGGAAAGCTTGCCCCACAAATCAATAGCCAGACTGTCCCACTCCAGGACCTGTGGTGAGCAAGCACTGGTTTGCTCTGAGTAAGACAAGTTGCTTTGAGAGTCTCTGGAGAAATGCAGGGAGAATATGAAATATGGGAACAAAAGCCTGGCTAATGTTTTGAGCCACAATCCTGCTACACTTATGTCATTTCAGCTTCTGCCCTTCTCGAGTCTTCAACTGAACATTCATAGTAGCAGTTCAACAAGGTGGGACCCTCGTTTACTTTTGCACACTTAGACAATAAACATGGGGTTTCTTACAGTCAATGCTGCATGCCCAAAGAACTTGAAAGAATCTGAGACCTCAACACCCTCATTTTCAGAGAGTGAATACACACACACACACACACACACACACAGAGGGAGAGAGAGAGAGAAAGAGAGAGAGAGATTTTACCCTTAGCTCCCCAAGCATAAGAAAGGGACCCAGGGGCAGACAAGGGACGTCCTATTACACATAGTGTTTACTCTGGGCATGGCTATTGACTCCAGACCTTATCATTGGGTCCTCAGACTGGGCAGGGCAGGTCTGGGCACCAGGAAGAGCCAGTGCCCCTGCCCTGTGATCAAGAGGAAAGAAAGGTGGAAGGGAGATCAGAGCAGAGTAAGAGAGAAGCTGCCCCTTGGACCACAATGAAGCCCCTTCTTGTGCTGCTGCTGCTGCTGCTCCTGGACCTGGCTCAGGCCCAAGAGGCTCTGCACAGGTAAGGCCCTGTCTCCAGCACTAAGTTCAATTGAGGCATCCCCCAACCCCAACCCAGGGCTGCCCCGAGGGAGGAAAGCTAATGAGGAAATGAAAAGAAGAAACTGGGATCTCTCAGGAATCCCTAGAGAAGATTCCCCAGGCCTCTCCTTCCAGTATAGGTGCCTGCCTCAGCTCAAGGGATTTCCCCCTCTGTTGTTCAAAGGTGTGCTGCATAGCTGTGATTTGTGACTCCAAGCCTTCAAATACTTTCCCGAGGGGGCCTGAGCACTGCTATCCACCGGGTCCTTAAGTCAGCCCTCAGACTATAGACTGTGTCCAACCTCCCATTCCCTAAAAAACCTCAAAAGGTCAGTGCCCAGAAGGGAGAGCCATTTCTACTCAAATTCTGAGTCTGCAAGACAGAGCCATTGCTGCTTCTGGCCACACCTGGTCTTGAAGGTTCCCTCCTGGGTCTTGCTGTAGTCAGGCTCTGAATAGGTATAGAGGCAATGGGGGCAGAGATGACCCTTTATTTCCTGATCTTTCTCCAGAGTGCCCCTCAGAAGACATCAGTCCCTTCGGAAGAAACTACGGGCCCAAGGAGAGCTCTCGGAATTCTGGAGGTCTCATAACTTGGACATGACCCGACTCAGCGAGTCCTGTAATGTGTATCCGAGTGTCAATGAGCCCCTCATCAACTACCTGGATGTAAGATTTCTCAAATTGAAGCCTGAGGACACTGGGTGTAGGGAGGAAGGCTGGGGCCTTCAGCAGGGGCCAGGGCTGCATTGGTGGCATTATGATCAGGCATGGATTTGTTTGCTTGGAGGATTCAGACAGTCCCCCAGTCTCTGTCTACTCTGTAAAGCAGGCTTCTAAATGACCCATTGTGCAGGGCTTTCTTTAAGAGGAAAGAGATAAGCATGATATGTGTTCCAAAACAAAAGACCCCTACTGTGTGCCTAGCTGGGCATTTTACTAGCTATTCCTCTGGGCAAAGAACTTGGTTTGCCACACCTCCAGGTCCCTGATGACATTGTGAGGATCAGGATAATGAGAGAAGGATGGAGCCAAGTTTCCTGGGCTATCCTGGGTTTCCTCCCTGGTGATCCTTGCTCTGTTCCTTCCATCCTTTGCCTCCAGCCTTGCCTCTTCTGGGCTTTGTAGATTGTAGCTTGTGGTACTTCATGCTTTAGTGCCCTTCCCCTGCACTCCACCCACACACTCTCTCTCCCTTCCCTACAGATGGAATACTTTGGCACCATCTCCATCGGCACCCCGCCACAGAACTTCACCGTCATCTTTGACACCGGTTCATCCAACCTCTGGGTCCCTTCTGTGTACTGCACCAGCCCAGCATGCAGTAAGTGAACTTGGCAGTGGCGGGAGCTCACTAGGCTAAGATGGTACCTTGTGGCATAGAGAGACTCAGGTTCCCTCCACTTATCTTCCCTGCCATACTGGCTTCCTCTTCCTATATCTGTTTGTTGTGCCTGAGCCAGGAACAGACAAGAAAGGCAACTACCAGTTAAGATAATAACCTTCATGTTCATTAGAATTGATGGAGAGAAAATTAGCCATTAGGACTTGGTGACTCACTTCCTTTCGAACACCCAAAGGAACATGGGGGAAAGTTCCTTCGGTCTGTACCTGAACCAATAGCTAGATTGAATTCTAAGGAAAACTGTGCTCCTGCTCCAGGGAGGCCCTGATGCATTGGCTCCCTTGAAGGTGTTGCTCATGGGACACAGTGGTGTAGGTGTGTCCATTTGACCAGAGGTAATGTAGGGGCTACATAGAGGTTGGAAACAGAAGCCCTAAACAGAGAAAGCTTGTTCTGTGTGGGACACATCTCAAGGACAGAAGCTCTTTGAAATTCTGACAACAGACATTGTCAAGGTCAGGTGAAGAAGTAGGAGTGATTTCCTAGAGTAGTAATTGAAACTTGGTGTGGGTCGGGCCCACACTGATGGCTGAGGCTGCTGCTGGCGCCTGGTGGACGGTGCTTATCTTGTGTCTATGAAGTCACTGTGACTAACCAGGTTTGTCCAGGGACAAATATTTGCCCCTGGTTAGAACACACCTGTGGCTAGGGAACACAGCAGCTCACTAGTCAAAGGCCATGATATGCCTGTCTAGGAAGCCCCATCTTCAACCTAGTGTGGGGAGCAGAGGGGAGCCACTCCGTCCCCCTGGGATGGGGTGGAAGACTCAAGCAGCATTCTTGCTTTCCAGAGGCACACCCAGTGTTCCATCCATCGCAGTCCGACACATACACGGAGGTAGGGAATCATTTCTCCATCCAGTATGGTACCGGGAGCCTGACAGGAATCATTGGAGCTGATCAAGTCTCTGTGAGTACAATCCCCAATAGAGAATGGGCCACCCGGATGGGTGAGTATTATTCTCGCTCTAGCATGATCCAAAGGCCAGCAAAGCTTAGTCTTCATCAGCATCTCTTCCAAACTTTGAACATGGGATATATGATTAACTGAAAAAGGGCTGCTAACTGAAATCTCTCTTTTCTTCTCTGTCCCCCTCCTCCCATTAAACCTGGTGCATATCTTTCTAGGCCCTTATGACATGTGTGGGGTCTGAGTACTTTAGTGAGCTGGTCATCAAATAATATAAAGCAAAGCAAATATGTCAATGGCCTTAATTATTCTCTTTAGGGTAGTAGGTCTCCTTAAAATATGTTTAAGTGGGTTGGATAGATGGCTCAGTGGTTAAGAGCACAGACTGCTCTTCCAAAAGACCCCGGTTCAATCCCCAGTACCCACTGTCAGCTCATATCTGTCTGTAGCTTCAGTTCCAGCAGATCCAGGACTCAGACACAAGTGCAGGAAAACACCAATGCAAATAAAAAGAAATCAATACAAGAAAAAGAAATCACTAAAGACAATTAAAAAAAAAACAATTTAAGTAAAGCCAGCTATTGTGGCACACACCTTTAATCCCAGAACTTGGAAAGCTGCAGCCTATTGATCTCTAAGTTCGAGGCCAGCCTAGCCTACATAGAGAGTTCCAGGCCAGCTAAAGACTACGTAGTGAAACCCTGTCTCCAAATTTGAAAAAAGTTTCAGTAACGTCTTCTTATCAGAAAAATGTTTTTTTATGTAAAATTATATAAATAAAGCAGAGCTATCGGTTAAAATTTTACATGCATATGTAAATACATATTATGTGTATATATTACAGTATAAATAACCACTTGGAAGGCTGCACGTCAGCCTGATAATTGTAGTAAGTCTGGAGAGCAGGGAGGAGACTGAGATCTACAGGAGGTGGGCTCTGGCATACAGCTTCTCGCCTCTCTGCTAGCTGCCCTGAACAGAGCAGAGAGCAGCCAAGCCCATAGCAACTTCAGCTGCAATGGCCTCTCCTTCAGCACTTCTGGCTCTGGAGCAGGTGCCCATTTGCCTCTATGGCAGTGTCAGCTTCTACTGTGAAGCATTCCTTCACTGAATATAGAGGACACCGTGGTGCCAGTCCATCCCCACAGGCTGCAGCTGGCATCTTTCCCACTTGGCATGTAGCTTCCCTCTGCTGCCTCATCTGTAGACCTCAGGCTGCAACCCTAGGTTAGCAACCACATCCTAAGTGCACTCCCAGCCGGCATCTGCAACTGTATAAAGCCAAGTACCTAACACATATATAGCACATAAGCACACAGATTAGTGCAGTTCATGCAGCCTGAAATGTAAAGATCAGAAAACCAGTGATCTAAGCTGCGGTTTGGAGTAACAAACACTAAGGAACGAGCTGTTAATAAACAGGCGCAAGCCAAACCCAAGGGAAAGAAATCACGTAGAGAAGGACAGGGCATCGGTACAATAGGGAATCCACACTATAAACATAGAGCCGGGCGTGGTGGCGCACGCCTTTGAGCCCAGCATTTGGGAGGCAGAGGCAGGCAGATTTCTGAGTTCAAGGTCAGCCTGGTCTACAAAGTGAGTTCCAGGACAGCCAGGGCTACACAGAGAATCCTGTCTCGAAAAACAAACAAGCAAACACAAAACAAAACAAAATCAACTACGTCACAGATTAACTGTTTGCAAAGAGCAACCAAATTGGTAACCCTCTGGCATAACTAATCCAGAAAAATGAAGGAAACACAATGACCTTGACAACCTCAAAACAAGATATCAAAAATTGCTTTATATTGATACACTACAATAATTTTAAACTGATGACTATCAAAACTGATACAATAAAATAGAAATGATTAATAATCTGGTATCTATTTTAAGTGGTGATTCTGCTATTAAAACAACAACAAAACAAAACAAAACAAAAACCCCACTTCCCACAAGGAAGTGACAGATCCATCTTCCAGAGAGTTGATAGAATTCCTTCCTAACTTCATCAGAACAACTATGATAACAAAATGTGAAAAGATTCTTGTACTCACTGGGACTTGCTAGACATAGTGGCACAGGCCTTTAATCTCTGCATTCAGTGGGCAGAGGCAGGCAGACCTCTATGACTGTCAGGCCAGTCTGGTCCACATAGGGAATTTTAGGACAGCCGAGACTATGTAGTGAGACCCTGTCTTAATCAGTCACCCAGTGCAGTGAGCAAAGTGCTTGTCTAGTGTACGCAAAGCCCAGAATTGCATCCCCAGGACCACATAAACTGGACAGGTGATACATATGTATAATCCCAGCACCCAGGTGACAGAGGCAAGAGGGTCAGAAGTTGAAGATTTCCTCTGTTGCATAGTATGCTCTGTGCTAGCCTGGGCTATACTAGATCCTGTGGAAATATGTAATGTGTTCACCAGAGGAAGTACCAATGCACCATTATTGATAATCAAACATTGGAAACAGCCCAGCTATCCTCCCATAGTATAAGGCAGTGTTTCTCAGCCTGTGGGTAGCAACCTCTTTGGATCAATTTGTAACAATGAAAATATAACCCATACACACACACACACACACACACACACACACACACACACACACATATATATAATGTAATATATGTAATATGTGTGTGTGTATTTACATTATGATCCACAACAGTAGCAAAATTACAGTTACAAAGTAGCAGCGAAAATGTCATGGCAGGTGGTCATCACAACATGAGAAACTGTATTAAAGGTTGCCCCAGTAGTAGGAAGGTTGATGACCACAAAAATAGGCAAAACCAATGTTGCTTGACAGATGAGTCACTCTTGAGGGATACAAAGACTGGCAGGGTATATGAAAGGCCTGCTGGGGCTTTGGAATGTCCTGTCTTATTTCAGAAGGGTTACATAAGAATGTGGACTGTTATTAAAAAATAGACACTCATGTTTTCTGCATTACATTATATTTTGATTTTTAAAGTCACATGAAGAAAGTCCAAGAGTGGGATTATAGTAAAAATCCGTGTGCCTATTTCCCCAGGAGGCTGAGAAAGGAAGATCTTGCTTCACCCGGGAATCTGAGACCCTCCTCCAACTAACCTTTGTGCAATTCTCCCTTCAGGTGGAAGGGCTGACTGTGGTTGGCCAGCAGTTTGGAGAAAGTGTCAAGGAGCCAGGCCAGACCTTTGTGAATGCAGAGTTTGATGGGATTCTAGGTCTGGGATACCCCTCATTGGCTGCTGGAGGAGTGACCCCGGTGTTTGACAACATGATGGCCCAGAACCTTGTGGCTCTACCTATGTTTTCTGTCTACTTGAGCAGGTGAGGCCAGTCAAATCACCTAGGTCCAATCAGTGAATGACTACAGGCAGATGGCCTGGTACATAAGACTTCATGGTTCTAAAGCCCATGAATCTCTCGAATCTCTTCCTTGGCATATGATGTATATGATCTTGAGGAAAAAAAATACTGAAGCTCTTTGGATTTCAAGGAAATGGGGTTTGCCTCATAAAAGAGTTGAGTTGAGCACTTTACAATCTAGCACGGTGAGTTAAAGTTATAGACCATTGCAATTGGCTAGTGATTTATTTGATCATTAAATTCTAAGGTCCTTTATATGCCAAGTGTGACAGTAGACACCAAAACACAAGGAAACAAGAGTAATCTCTGTGGTTGGGAGAGAAGGAAAATATTAACCAGCAAGATGATACTAAAAGTAGCTTCTACATTAGGGCGAGGAAAGGAAACTGTAGTATAGCAGAATAGTAGAATATCACTTGGTCTTTGGAAGGAAAACCAGTGAGGGATGCAGTGTGCAGGAGAGGACTTACCTAGCAAACACAAGGCTCCGGGTTCACTCTCCAATGCCTCACAGACATGTGCTAGAACACAGATTATGCTAAATGAACTAAGCCAGTAGCCCAAAGGACAGATATGTGAGGTACCTAGAACTGAATTCATAGGCAGAAAGTGCAGTGGTGGTTGCGATGGGGTAGAGGGATAAATAGGAAAGGGGTTCTCGCTTGATGAGTCTCAGTTCTACACTGTGAAAATGTTCTGGAGAACGGCTTCCCAGGAATGAAAATCTGAAGTGCACACTCAAAAAATGGTTAAGCTTGTTCTATCTTATGGCTGTACTGCCACGAGTTTTAAAGATGCACACACTACAGTTAAAAAGAGCATGGAGCTCACTGCTCTAGCCTGGGGTGCAGAGGAAGTCACTTTCCTACCTACACAGAAAGATTTACCTTTCCCACTCTGGCCTGGCCTGGCCTGAGCTCGCCATGTTCCAGTGTAAGTCCCCTTTCCCTGTCCCCCTCCCACATCAGAAGTTCCCGGAGTGGCTGCAGCTGGGACCAGGCCTGGGTAGGGTTTTGATTGAGCCCCCACTGTTAGAACTCCTATTTCCCCTGCAGAGGCTCCTGATCTACCTGCTAAAGAAGTGTGCCGCTCTGGTCAGTAGCAAGGCCAGCATAGCCTGAAGCTAAGTCTGCATGTTTGTCTCCCAGGGCCTAGGGTTCCTCGGGCAAATGTGAGGCTGATGTGAGAATTCAACAAGATTGGGTGCAGTGGGAATTTTGGTTTCTTCAAAGACAGAAATGTCAGCGGAATCTGTTTTCATTTTAATCCCTGGTGTGGCATATGGGACTGCTTTAGATTGTCCACAGCAGCCAACTATGATTTACCCAATGCATGGTCTAGAAGGGGCATGATTTTGCCAGCTGCAGATAGCTTCTGCAGGTATATGATGTTTGAAATTCTGGAGACTCTTGAGAGGGTATAGAAGCTGCTGCTGGTGGTGGTTGCTGCTGATGCAGTTTGTCAAGTAGTCATGCACAAAGGATCACAAGAAGGAAAAATTAGATAGCCTGATTGCGAAGATCGAGCTTGTCCCAAGGAACTCTATGCCCCTAATCAGCAGGAAGTAGTCTAACAATATCACTGACCCCTTTCCTCTCAACCTTCTTTCTCTCTACCTAATTCTTGGGGTGGGGGCGAATGGAAGGGTGAAATGGGGGTGGAGAAGAGTGGCAGGAAAAGGAACCTATAAAGTAGCCAAAAGTTGGCTTACTATCAGGTGGTTAGATTGCTAGAACCCAGCAAGCAAGTGTTCTACCCCTTAGCTACGTTCTCAGTCCCCAATAAACCTGAAATTCTCTACAGACATATACTTCCTTCCCTACTGCTACTCTGTCCTGCAGCGCCCCAGGCTTAGTATCTTTCCTCCTGGAAATGCCCTCCTTCTCCAGAATCCTCCTAAATCCCAGCTTATAACCTGAGAAATAACCACCAAAGAAAATTAGCCGATAGTAAAGCCCCAGTAAGACATGGTGCTTTCAAATTATCTTTTCTGAAGAAGTGGATATGGTAGAAACCCCAGACACCACAGCATCAATGGCAGGGAAGATACTGTGAGAAAGAGTATTTTGGGGGCATCCTCAGTTGCACAGTGTTTGTACCCAACACTTGAAACACCCAACACCCAAGATAGTCCTGACCTTAGATCTAGAGTTCAGATACTCCCTACCTCCTGAACTTTTTATCCAAGAAGCAGGGGATATGCATAGGGTGTTAGACAGAATTGATCCTATCTTTGATCCCCAAAGACTCAGGCTACCTAGGTAGTTTCTGCCTACTTTGCCACCAGATGTGAGTGCCCAGACATGCAACAAAGGGGCCCTGAACTCCTGTCTGTGTTTCCAGAGGCCATTTCTTGACAACCCTTTCTCTCTGCGTAGTGACCCTCAAGGTGGCTCAGGCAGTGAGCTGACTTTCGGAGGCTATGACCCCTCTCATTTCTCTGGGAGCCTCAACTGGATCCCAGTCACCAAGCAAGCCTATTGGCAGATTGCCCTGGATGGGTGAGTATTCTCTAGATAGTAGCTATGGTTGAATGGAAGAGTGGCCACAACTCAAACTGGATTAACTGGGTGATGCTGCAGGACACTAGAGCAGATGCTGGGAGCCTCACATCTGGACTGGAGATGTGAAAACACACAGGAAGGACAAGAGGGGCAGCTTCCTTCTGTGTACATTTAGCTGGCCTCCCTCTGACTCACACAACCAGCTATCCTGTCTTCAAGCAGCCTTAATTGATACACAAGGCAAGGGCTGAGCACCAGGGAAAAGACACTGGTTATCTGAACTCAAAGCCTGTATGGAATATGAGGTGTGGTCCCAAATCACCACCACACAAAATGCATGTGGTCAGTGTTCTGAAAGCCACCAGTATGGCCAGCCAACAGTGCAAGATGTCTCTGTCTGAAGACCACTCATGTTTTGTGGAGACAATGACTCTGAAACTGAGCCTTGAAAGCCATGCTTGGCATGAAGCAAATGGGGAAGCAGCATTGCGTACCTGATAGATAGATATATGGCCAGCCCAGTGCTAGAAACGGGGGCAGTTTAGGGAGAACAGTCTAGTTTCTGTTCCTCAGATGATCTGGATAAAAAGTGAAACAGCTCCAACTCGTTGTAGCTCCTGACGCTTTTCCGACTGAGATTTACCTATTTATGCTCATGAGATCGCTTTAAGGAATCTCGGTCCGTTTGCGTGGTTTTTTATTTTTTGAGGCAAGATCTTCCCATGTAGCCCCAGCTATCCTAGAACGCTCAGGATCCTGTCAGCCTCCTGCATGCTGGGGTTACAGGTGTCCCCACCATGCCCAGCTCTCCATCTGCATTTCTGAATGAAAACTGAGCACAGTAGAAAATTCAAGAATGTATTTCAGTGTGTATGTGTGTGTGTGTGTGTGTGTGTGTTCATGTGCTTGTGCATACTTGATCATGAATTAAATGTATTCCTGCCCTAAATCTCAGTCAATAAAAGCAAGTTGAGTCAGGTATAATGGCTCATGCCTATAATTCCAGCATCCATGAGGACTGCTATGGGTTTGAGATTAGCCTGGACAGGGTGAAGATGTTTTAAAAAGAAGCAAGTTGGCCAGGCATAGTGGTGCATGCCTTTAATCGCAGCACCTGGGAGACAAAGGCAGGTGGATCTCTGAATTCAAGGCCAGTTTATATAGTGAGTTCCAGAACCACCAAAGCTATGCAGAGAGACCCTATCTCAAACAAACAAATATGCTAGTTGAAATAAGCTACTACTCCTGTGGTAGAAGAGATCAAAGAGAACACCATTATTGTGACCTAATAAAGTAAAGGGCCCCAGAGAGAGCGCAGGAATGGCCAAGGATCATGTGTTAACCGTGGGACCATGGGACTCTTTGTCCTCAGAATCCAGGTGGGAGACACTGTGATGTTCTGCTCCGAAGGCTGCCAGGCCATCGTGGACACAGGGACCTCTCTCATCACTGGTCCCCCCAACAAGATCAAACAGCTTCAAGAGGCCATTGGGGCCACACCCATTGATGGAGAAGTGAGTGTCTACTGAGGGTGGAGGATGGTAGAGGAACAGAAGATCCTGTCCTTGTCTGGGGAGAGAGTGGGGGTCTGAGTTGATCCTTCTCTGTTTTAGTATGCAGTGGATTGTGCCACTCTCGACACGATGCCAAACGTTACCTTCCTCATCAACGGGGTTTCATACACCCTCAGTCCAACTGACTACATCCTGCCGGTAAGGGCTGTTTCCTTATTCTGTGAGTCACAGGACCCTCCCCACGTGCACCTGCCACTTCCCCCTTCAAAGTCATCTACATGAGGCTACCACTCTTCCAAGGCTCCTCCCAGCCAGTTCAGAGGATGCCGATGTGGCATTCTCTCTGAGAGAGATGAAGCTGCCTGTGGTAGAAACGCCTGGACTTCTAGTTTCCAGTTCTGCTATGAAGCAGCAGCTACTCAGGTACAAGACACTTAAGGGGGATTTCTGATATTGCCATGAGGAATTTATCAACAAACACATTAATCCTCCCCACTACCGGTATGCAACTGGAGATGTTATTATCCTATTATACATGGGAGGAAGCTAAGATCCTCAGAGTTAAATAAATGCTTCAGATCTGACTGCTGGGGTTGGAGAGATGGATCAGCAGTTAAGAGCACTTGGATGCTCTTCCAGGGGACCACAATTGAGTTCTGCACCTGCATGTATGGCTCACAAACCATATGTAACTCCAGCTCCAGGAAATCAAATGCCCTCTTCTGATTTCTGTGGGACACACTCATGCATGTGCACAGATATTGCACACATACACATAAAAGTTTTTTCTTAAGATTTATGAATTTATTTTATTTATGTAAGCACACTGTAGCTGTCTTCAGACACACCAGAAGAGGGCATCATGTCTTACTACATGGTTGTGAACCACCATGTGGTTACTGGGAATTGAACTCAGGACCTCTGGAAAAGCAGTCAGTGCTCTTAACCGCTGAGACATCTCTACAGCTCCCCACACAAAAATTTTTAAAGAGTGACTTTAAAAAAGATAATGAGCTGCTTAAGGAGGGGCCACCATTTAAATTACCTTTCTTCAAGGTAAAACATGTCTTTTATTGCAATGATTCCCAAGTTCTGAGGGGGAGGGGGAGGTGAAAGTCTGTACATTTTGGAAACCTCAGGTCATTTCCCATCCCCCAGGGCCTAGGTTTTGATGTTGTGCTTCTTTGGCAACACACTTTAATGTGTTGATCTTTAAGCAGAGTCTCCTATAACATCAGGATCTGTGTCAGCATCAAGATGCCAAGGTAGAAGGTGACCTTCACCTTATCCTTCCCAAAGCCACCCAATGTAAACAGACAGCCAAACAAACACAAGCACTTGCTCTAAGGCATAGCTTCATGGTAAAGCTCTCAAGCTCTAGGGACAGTCTGGAACAGCCTCTGCAGACACCATGCTGAGCACATACCACTGTTGAAACTGAGCCCTGCTCTTCAGTCTCAGTCCCTTTGCCATGCTACTTTGGACCCTAGGACTTAAGTCTTAGTAGACAGAATGCAGTTCTGCAACAGTGGCTCTCAAGGACATGACATCACCCTCCAGCTGTGCCCCCTCTGGGATTCTGGGGGATGCCCAGCTCCTTTACTCTCCTACTTTTATCCAACAAGAGGCTCTGCTGGTAACCACACCCTGGCCCTACCTGCCAGGTTTTAATCAGGGGATCTCAGCCCGTAAAGGATGCTGGGATAGCTTTGAATTGTATCCCAGTCCTCTCACAAGGCTGTGGCTTTCCCACCTCTTCATCAGCAACTTTGAGTGTCAGATGGTTGTTGGGAAGACCACACCTGCCTGATAGAACTCAAATCTATCTAAACTGAAAAATAAGACTGAAAGACAGGAGTGGCGGTGAATGTCTAACCATCCCAGTGGAGTAGAGGCAGGAAAGTGAGTTCTAGGCAACAGAGGTTACAGAATGTCTCCCCCCCCCCCCCCGCGCCGCCAAAAAAAAAAAAAGATTGGGGGAGTTTACAGTCCCTTCTTGTGTCTCAGAGAGCCCACTCAAATGCTTCTTTCCCCAGATGTGAAGAAGGAAGCGGTAGTAGCTAGCCATTGATAGAACAGCTATTAAGTCAAGCTCCCCTTGAAACTAAACCAGATTGGGTTTAAACCAATGCGTTCTAACGCCAAACCTTCTGCAGTAAGGTTCTGTTTCCATGTTTCCAGTTATGAACTGATGGTAGAGTATGGCCATAAAAACATACAGTTCTCAGAATTGTAGAACACCCATAATGAAGGGAGCAAGCATACCCTGTACTGAGCAAGCTGGAATAGGGGCAGGAAATGAGAGAAAGCCCTCCAGCCACAACCGTGGCACTCAGCAACAACCCAAGGCCATTGCACGGCCAGCACCACCAACAGTACAGTTCCCAGGACTACATCCATTGTCCCCTGTCTGTTTCTTTTGTGCCCTAGGACTTGGTGGAAGGAATGCAGTTCTGTGGCAGTGGCTTTCAAGGACTTGACATTCCACCTCCAGCTGGGCCCCTCTGGATCCTGGGGGATGTCTTCATCCGACAGTTCTACTCAGTCTTTGATCGTGGAAATAACCAAGTGGGATTGGCCCCCGCAGTTCCCTGAAGAGGGATGTATGCCTACATATGGATGCCTGATACCTATTTAACCTGTTAGATACCTTTGTAACTATCAAAACCGTCATTTCCCATGGGGTATAGCCACCCCAGAGTATTCAGACCAATCAAAGCATAAGAGTGCACCCCACTCACTGCCCGCACACACACACACACACACATACAACCTCTACCATCACCACGATGAAAGAAGTTCTGTCTATAGTCTTCATTGCTTATTGTTGACTTTCTATTATGGAAATCTCTAAACATGCACACAGTAGACATGATGGCAAGATAAATACCCACACACCTCTGCCTCAGGTCACAACCCATCCATGTGTGGCCCAGCCACTCTATCTTCCATCCCTCTGGTTCCACGCCTCTAGATTTGGAAGCAGATTCTAAGCACCAGGTCATTTTATCTAATGTCTAATATCGTTACAAATCAGAATTTAAATTTCTCACCCTCTCATAAATGTGGACCTGTTTTTACAGTTGGTTTATTTGTATCAGGATTAAAACCAGATCCATAACTGGACAAAAAAAGCCCATAAATTGAATTGACTTGAAATATCTCTTAAGTCTCTTTTCTTCTACAGAATTTCCCACACTCAGAATTTTGCCAGTTGGAACAAGGCATGGTGATATTTGTTCCACCTATAATCTCAGCCTATAATCAAGTCCTATAATCTCAGCACTCAGGAAGCTGAGGCAGGAGGACCACTTTATGTCAAGGCTACATAACAAGCTCCAGGCCAACCAAGACCATACAGCAAGACTTGATCTCAGAAAAAGACAAAGGAAAAGAATTTGAGTGTATAGCAGGAATTGGGAGCTATCATTTGACATGGATGTCTACAGCCATCCTTCCTAGGAAACAGTAGTTAGAACTAGAGGCCTTGATTCATGGCAAAAACATGTTGCATAGATGGCACTGGTACTTCTGCTGTATCCCATTAGGAGACCGCTAATGCTGGGTGTCTCTCCACAGGTCATGTTAAGGTGGATGAGTGAGTTTAAGGCTGTCAGCCTTCACCGGGTAATACAAAAGTTTCTGTCAGCAGACACTGTGGTCACACTGAACCTCTCTCGTTGGTTAGGGTTTCTGCAATTCTGTTCCCCCCTCCCCCATAAAAATAACCTTCCTTCATCCTCCTTCTGCTCGATGTGAAGTATATCTCATATACAAAAAAGATAACTGCCTGAGACCTTCCTTCCTGCCTTACTTACCAGTTGTCAGAAATAATGAGCAGGTACTATGGCAAAGGGGAATGGATTTAAACCTCTGCTCTAACCTCTGCTTTTGATGCTCAATTTTCAATGACCCTTTAAGTTATTTCCTGTGAAATTTCCCATCCCATCTCATACACTTCCACCCTATCAGGTAACCTCAACTGTTGTCCCAAAGAGTTCTCTGTGCCATGACTATAAAGTTCACTATAAATGAAAATAATTGGTAGACTACCTGACTTGAAGAAGGGTAGGGAAAGTGCCTGAAATATGTCCTGGGGATTCCCAGGGAGAAAATGAACTGGAGGCCAACTTCATTCTGGAGACACCACTTGCTTTCCTCTTCCTCCCTTTCCTCTTCGATGCTTTTAAGACAGAATCTACAATCTTATTCTTATAAAATGCAGTAAGTATTCCATGACCCTGGAATTATCTCAAGTTGTTGATAACTAAACAACTAAAGAGAGGCTCTTTAGTTGTTTAGTTTTTTAACTAAAGAGAGGGCCAGCAGGATGGCTCAATGAGTAAAGATGCTTGTTCCCAAACCTGATGATCCGTGTTCAATTCCCAGAACCCACATGGTAGAAGAAGAGATCTGCTCCTCCAAGTTGTTCTCTAATATCTGTATTATTGCTCTGTGGCTGTGTGCACGCGTGCGCATGCACACACACACACACACACACTATAAACTGGCATCATTATTGGTATGCGATGTTTTTATTTCTACACAGAAGCAATCATGGGCTACGTATTCTCTAAATTGCTGACTTTCTTTTAGAATATGGAGGCTAAGGCAGGAAGTCAGTGAGTTCAAGGCCAGCATGCACTACACATCAAGACACTGTCTTAAAAAAAAATTGGAGGACCTGGAGAGAATGGGGGAAGAGGGTAAATCCAGGGGAGTTCTTGACACTGCAGATAGTTCCATCTTCCAACATTTCTCTGCTGTCTGTATATCACATCTTCTCTCGAGCTCATTTGGTTCTTTGAGGTTTTGTTCAATCTAAAACAATAAATACTTGGTTTATGCCAGGACCTATGGGGTTCTCTGAGACATGCAAGGTCTCTAGGACAGGCCCACTCTGTCACTTACAGGCAGGAGAAATGAAGGACACACCCAAGGCTGAGGTAGATAGTTACCCTGGATGCACACTGGCATTCTGCCTTTTGTGACAGGTGTGTACATACTTTTTGTTTTGTGTTTATAGATTGTATTCATTTCATTTGTTTTATTACCTTGTGGATTTGCGGTTTATTTAGGACAGCTTGTTGTCCCAAACCAACTGCCCAAGGATGAGATTAGATGGGTTAATAATGTGCGTTCTGGGACTGGCGAGATGGCTCAGCGGGTAAGAGCAATGACTGCTCTTCCGAAGGTCCGGAGTTCAAATCCCAACAAAGAGAGGGCCAGCAGGATGGCTCAATGAATAAAGATGCTTGTTCCCAAGCCCGATGACCTGTGTTCAATTCCCAGAACCCACATGGTGGCTCACAACCATCCATAATGAGATCTGATGCCCTCTTCTAGTGTCACAGAAGACAGCTGAAGTGTACTTATGTACAATAATAAATCTTTAGGCCAGAGTGAGCAAGGTCAACCGGAGTGAGCAGAGGTCCTAAAAATTCAATTCCTAACAACCATTTGTACAGTTATAGTGCACTCACATACATAAAATAAATAAATAAATAATTGAAAGAGAGAGAGAGAGAGAGAGAGAGAGAGAGAGAAAGAAAGAAAGAAAGAAAGAAAGAAAGAAAGAAAGAAAGAAAGAAAGAAAGAAAGAAAGAAAGAAAGAAAGAAAGAAAGAGAACCTGTCTCACTGGGCAGTGGTGACCCATTACTTTAATCCCAGCACTTGGGAGGCAGAGGCAGGCAGATTTCTGAGTTCAAGGCCAGCCTGGTCTACAGAGTGAGTTCCAGGACAACCAGGGCTACACAGAGAAACTCTGTCTCAAAGAAAAAAAAGTGAGTTCTGAGCTGGACAAGGCCAGACTAGATTCCCACCATCAGCCGCACTCCTGCTTGCTGGTGAGACGGACATGGTAATAAGAAGTGCTTCATGAGGTCATTTGAGGACTCCAGGTCTGTGATCGCTTGAATGAGAATGACTCCCATAGACTCATATATTTGAGTACTTGGTCCCAGTTAGTGGAACTATTTGGGAAGGACTGAGAGGTGTGGCTTTGTTGGAAGAGGTGTGTCACTAGGGGTGGATTTTGAAGTTTCAAATGCCCACAGTCCTAGTTAGCCTGCCCCCTCCCCTATCTCAGCTCTCAGTCACTACTCCACCACAATACCTACCTGTCTGCCATGCCCCCTGACATGATGGTTATGAACTCTAACCTTCTGAAACTGTAAGCTCCCCAGCACGGAGAAGCAGTTAGCTGGCTTGCAGGCCCTCACCCATCAAGGAAACTCTCAGGAAACACAGAGGCCCTTGAGACAAAAGGCTTTATACCCCAAGAGCCAAGTGGGGGGCAGTTTGGGAACAGCATCCCTAGAAGGTCTGCTCCTTGGGGTCATTTCCTGACAAGAGTTCTCTAGAGTATGCTGACCTGGGGCTGTGTGTCCAGCAGACTGAGAAGAGAGGAAGTCCAGAGGATGGACATGATGCAAGAGCCACACCACTGGGACAAAACAAAAATGGAGACCCTGTCTTCACACCAGTCCCACTAGCTCTGTCACAAAAGTTTTGCTACCACCTGGCCTTTTGCCCTTTTCCCCAAGGGTGTTGTCAAGAACATCCTCACTGATGCTCTGATCCCACCAGTGCCCCTTCGCACATGCCACACGAGTGCCTGACTGAGGAATGTTTCTGAAAGTCACTAAAAGTGATGTTTCACACCTGCAATCCCAGAACTCAGAAGGTAAGGAGGCAGGAGGTTCAAGGCCAGCCTGGGTTACATAGAAGCATACCTCTACCACCACCCCTCCCTAAACAAACAAATAAAACCCTAGTTGGAACTTTACAGAACAGAGCATGCACAGCTAAGGCATTGTCCGCCAGAAATGGGTACCTAAACTGGGTGCTTTTCTGGTGCCAGCTCTCTTTTTCACTTGGAGATATTGAGAGTATCATCTTTACCTACTCCCAGGTCACTTCAATTTAACTGAACCTACATGTTTCCTCCACTCACCCAACATATACACACCCTGCCAGACCTTCAAACTCCAGTTCAAATTCCTTCTTCTTCCCCTTTGAACTCCCTCCCTAGGACTACCATCTTCTTCCTCTGAATCCCTTTATGTCTTTACTTAGTCAACACCAGAATCCATTTGCCTCCCAGACCCCCAAGAGTCTGACTACTCAGACTACTGAGTGAATTCAGTGGGTGTGGAGGACCATTCAGTGGGTGGGCATCAAGGACGCCTTCTCCAGCAGCATGACGGAAGAAGGGAAGGGAAGCTGCTGACTTCTGACTCACATGGATGGAGGAAGTGGGGGCTGGAGTCTGATAGCTGCTGCCTTAGTTTCCAAACAACACTGGAAATAGTTCTGTAAAGAGTACCTAAAAGAACAAGTTTCAGTGCCCTGTTCAGACGCTATAAAAACCAGCTGCAGGCAGGGCACTTCCCATACCACAAGGGTCCTCAGCAGCAGCAGGCCTTGTGACATCTTCTGCAAGTCCACGTGCCGCCACATGTCTAAAGCATATGCCCAGCCACCATCTCACAGATGTGTAGTCATTTCCTCTGGGATAAAACCCTCTATCTTGGAGGGATGCTAAGGGAGGTAACACATTCCATTCTTCAAGAATGCTTTTTTTTTCTTTTTTTTTAATTAGGTATTTTCCTCATTTACATTTCTAACGCTATCCCAAAAGTCCCCCATACCCTCCCCCCCACTCCCCTACCCACCCACTCCACTTTTTGGCCCTGGCATTCCCCTGTACTTGGGCATATAAAGTTTGCAAGTCCAATGGGCCTCTCTTTCCAGTGATGGCAGACTAGGTCATCTTTTGATACATATGCAGCTAGAGTCAAGAGCTCCAGGTTACTGGTTAGTTCATAATGTTGTTCCACCTATAGGGTTGCAGATCCCTTTAGCTCCTTGGGTATTTTCTCTAGCTCCTCCATTGGGGGCCCTGTGATCCATCCAATAGCTGACTGTGAGCACCCACTTCTGTGTTTGCTAGGCCCCGGCATAGTCTAACAAGAGACAGCTATATCAGGGTCCTTTCAGCAAAATCTTGCTAGTGTATGCAATGGTGTCAGCGTTTGGAGGCTGATTATGGGACGGATCCCTGGATATGGTGGTCTCTAGATGATCCATCCTTTTGTTTCAGCTCCAAACTGTGTCTCTGTAACTCCTTCCATGGGTGTTTTGTTCTCAATTCTAAGAAGGGGCAAAGAATCCTTTTTTTAAGCTCAGGAGGTAAATAACTCAAAGGCTTCAGGGATTTCCTGAAACTGGCCAGGTAAACATTACACACATGGCATAAATGAGCAGTAAGCAATGCTAGACTGCTTAGGAGGGGCAAAGACCAGCCAAACTGCCTGGAAGAGTCACTCTCCAACCTGTTGTACAGTGTGCTCCAGGTTCGAAGCTTTTGTGAGCTGTCACCTATGCTGGGGTGGGCTTTGATGATGCAGGCATCTTTGAGTCATTTCTGCTCCTGTGGTAAGTACCCCCTCACCCACATCCATGAGAGTCACCCTAATAAGACTCATTGGGTTACCACGCTGGACATTAGTGACCTTACTTTGCTCTGTTGTTGGCGCCCTATCTGAATAGGTATTTGTTCACATCTCCCCAGTCACAGTCACACAACACACAGACACACAACTACACAGGCAAGTTCATTTAAAATCTGGTCATTGGGGGGAAAAAAAGTAGAGTAATATTAGAGAAGCTTCTCTCAGATAAGTTCTGGCCAGGTCAACTCTGCTTAGCTAATGAGATCGGGAGCATTCAGGGCGGCATGGGCTTGAGGGAACTTCTAAAGGACAATAGTCCAGGAACCAAGGAGCATCCATAATATGCCAGGGATTATCAGCCTTGGCTTCCTCAGCAACCAAACACCTCACTTGGGTAAGCAGGCTTTAGAATGGCTCAGCTTTCCTGTGTAGAATTCAGTACGGAAACCATTAAGTACCTTCTTCCAAAGTGTTTGCTAGTTGATAGAAGCAAATAAGCTTCCATTTCTCTTCTACTTTTTGGTAGGGCCGATGCCAGCAGCACAATTGGCCAAGTGTGGGTTCCAAGGCTACCCATCTGCTTTCCAAATGCAGGGTTCTATGGCTGGTTTAGACACATGGTGGCTGGAAAACCCCATCAGAGAGAGAGAGAGAGAGAGAGAGAGAGAGAGAGAGAGCGCTATGGAACCGGGAAGAACTTTCTGACAGGACAGTAATCAAAGGAATATGTCTACAAAGAGACAAAGTCCTGACTTGTGAGGAATGTGAAGCGCATTAGATACACCTTAAGGGGACCCCCTGAGATCTGGGGAGTCGTGTCTAAACTCACTCCATCTGCCTTTCATCTGCCAATTATACGCAAGGCATGGTCCACAACAGTGAAATGAGATGCCCACATTAACTGTGTGCTAACAGCATCTTAAATTACCATCTTCTTCTAGGTGTTTCAGGTTGGGCAACAACCTAACCAGAGAGGCCCAGTGTGGGATTGTGGGGTGCCAGGACACACCTTACCTCTTACAAGCCCGATGTGGTGTGGTGTGCATATGTGGTGAGGTATGGTGTGTGGTGTGCATGTGTGGTGTGGTATGGCATATGGTGTGGTGTGCATATGTGGTGTGGTATGGTGTGTGGTATGGTGTGCATGTGTGGTGTATGTATGTGGTAGTGTAGTATGGTATGTGTATATTGTGTGGTGTGCGTGTGTGATGGGTATTTCTATATGAATGGAGTAGGGGTGTGGGTGGTATAGAATGGGTGTGATGAGGGAATGGAGCTTGTTTCATGTATGTATAAGGAGTGTGGCACAAGGGCTGCAGGGGTGTGCATATGAAGTATAAGTGTGCTATGCATGTATAGTGTGGCAGGGTGTTGGATGATGTATATGTGTATATTTTCTGTGTGTATGTGTGTGCATGTGTATATATACTGTGCGTGTGTGTGTGTGTGTGTGTGTGAGAGAGAGAGAGAGAGAGAGAGAGAGAGAGAGAGAGAGAGAGAGAGAGAGATGTGTGGGGTGAGGACAAGGCCTAAAAGTAGACCGTCTTCCAGCCTCACTGGTTCACTGGTGGCTGGACCCAATCTGCTCCACAACTGCTCCAAACAAAGGGCTCCTTTACTGGGACTCCCATGGACAGAGACAGATGTCCCTACAAGCTCATAAATTGGACGAGTCACCTCTCAAGCCCTGTGTCCCAAAGTCCCCAACTCAAACCTGCGGTCCCTCATCCCCTGGAATCAGAATCCTGATGAGCCTGTGCCCTGAACCCACACAGCTCTGAAGCCTCGCTTGCTTTCCCTGTGCACTCCGCCCCCTCCACCCACACAGCTGAGGTCACCCTGGCCCAGCCTCTTTTGCAACTTTCCCAAGTCTGTGCACAGAAAGAGAGGAGGAAAACTCAGAGGGAAGTGGCCTCTCACCAAAACCGTTTGCGTTCTCAATACTGGCCAGATTGAAACTGCCACTCCGAGAAGAGAGGCCCAGACCCAGAACTCCCACCTGTGTGAGGTGAGTGTCGTACAGCCATGCCTGGAAGGGGCCTGGCAGCCCATCTGTCCTTGCATGTGCCCATCTGCGCCGGAACTGTTCGTGTGCTGGTGAAGAGGAATAGAAACCAGGTACAGAAATGAGGCTAAGAATCTGGCAGGTGCGGAATTTTAATCCAACCCAAAGACCCCTGCACTGCAGAAAGTTCCTGAGTGAGGTGGAGAAAGGACTTCCCTGCCAATCACAGGGAGCGGGGCCCAGCCTGGGAACCTGCAAAGGCAGCAGCAATACCAGACAGGACAGGCAGCTCAAAGGAGGCTCTCATTATGCCTCTAGACCCGCAGGGCCTGGAAGAAACCAGAACCTTCCAAAAAGGGCTGGATCCTACAGCATCTGGCAGCTCCTTGGCCCACAGACAGGGGGCCATCTGGGATGAAGATTTGGAAGCTATCAGAGAAAGATGAGCTCTCAAAATAGGAAAATATTCCTCTTGTTCTAATCCATAAGAATTTCTCCAGGCGAAGCGCTACCGTGTAGGAGGTAATGAACAGAAGTGGGCAGGTCCAGGTTCTACTCTAAGCTGGCTACTAACCTAGTTTGTTGTTGTTTGGTGTGTGTGTGTGTGTGTGTGTGTGTGTGTGTGTGTGTGTGTGTGTATGTGTGTGTGTGTGTGTGTGTGTGTGTGTGTGTGGTGTTACGTTTTATGTGAATGATAGGCATGCATACTTACCACAGCACATTTGTGGAGGTCAGAGGACAGCTCTGTTGAGTTGATTTTCTCCTTCTACCCTTACACGGGTTCTAGCGAGTACTTTCACCTGCTGAGCCATCTTACCAGCCCACCAACTGTACTGACTACAGAATCCATTGGGCTATAATAGCATTTTATAAATTGTAAGTGTTTTATAACTGCTAGGCATTGCATATTGATAAAAAAAGAATTGCTTTGGGCTTATAGGTCAGTCCCCCCACTACAAAGATCTTATGGAGACTGTAGTTTGTGAGTATCCTTAGACATATACTGTGCTTCTGCATAGCAGGCGTGCACTACGTGGGTGTGTGGATACACAGACGCCTGGATGGATGAATGAATGGATACATGCATAGAAAGGACACGTGGATGGATTGTCACTCTTTGGGGAAGTTTCTGTGTCCACAGCATCAGTGACCATGCTTTGGGGACAGGCGGGGTACAGTGAGATAAGAGGTACTGTCTAGGGTACCGGTAGTCTACTTGGGGAAACAGGACAAACATTTCCCCAAAGAGCTTAAAGAGTGAGAACAAGGAGTCTTCCGAAACCAGCACTGTGGGTGTGCTTTGCAGAGGAAGCAGGTTTAGACCTGCAAGGATTTGGGTGGGTGATGCCAACTGTCAAGTGATTCTGGCAGGCAACAAAGCCTCCTGTGCCCCAAGAATCTCATTAAACAGAAAACCTTACACTTATCCTGCAAGTCCACTGTTTGCCAGAATGAATAAAGTATGGGGTGTAGGGGGGAGAAGAGAAACTGCTGGGAAAAATTGAATACTGGGCAGAGAAACTGGGCCTGCTGCAGAATCCTCAGCTGCCGCTGTTCACTGGTCTCCCTGACAACTTACATAGGACCTCATCCAGGACAAGTAAGGCAAGAGACTATGTGGGGTCCTGGCTGGAGCCAGTGGGATATGGATGTCAGAAGGTAAAGGCTGAGATCCTCAAGAGTTCTGGTAGATTAGACACAGGCCCAAGAACAGCTCTGCAGCAACAGTCTTCCTTGTTTGTAGAGAAGCTATGGGTGGGGCCCAGCTCTGGCTTGGAAGTGCTGTGGGGTAGGAGCTAGGGAAGAGGTGGTCCTGTGTGGAGTCCTGCTCTGTGTGGGCTGGGCTGGCTGGGCAGGTCCAGCATTCCAAGCCTGCTACTCACTGTTAAGTAACAGTGAAGATGACTCAGCTTTGTTGATACGAAGATGCCTTGCTTCCTTCTTTGAATCTCTGAGTCAGCCAGTGAAAAGAGGCCCAAAAGGGCATTGTAGCTACACCCAGCTAGGGGTAGACAACATGGGAGAGGACCTCAGCTACTTTCTGAAACCTGGGAGTAGTAGTCAAGAGAATCCCACTGCTATCTGCTCCCAAACACACTCCTTCAGCCCTGGTACTTGGCCAGCCCAGGTCACTCTCTGAACCAAAGATCAAGGCTATGTTTAGATGTCAGACTCATTAATGTTTGCCCTTTTGGGGATCAGGGTATGAGAGTCTTTGGTGGCTGCACACTTCCAGGGAACATCTGGAAAGGGCATCAGGACAGCAGAAGGGGTTGCGAAGCTATTAGGATCAGAAACAAGTAAAACCCAAAGGAAAGACCTCAACCCCACCCCCTGACACTCCCTCCCCTAGCGCCTTGTGGATGGCCCCTAGAAGAAACCTGTCCCCCTGATGAAAGGAACAAGCACCCAGGGCACATCTGGCTGCTTCCCGTGAGCCCAGTGCTTAGATCAAGTGACACCAAGGTCCTGCTAGTATCATGCATGCTCTATATTTGTAGCTTGACATCAACCCTTAGTAGACATTTTACATTATCAAAAATAGCAACCACCTGCCAATCGGATCTCAGGACCTCCTCTACCAATCCCCACCCCACAACAGTGTTAAACTGTCATCTGGATCTTTCCCAACATTGAGATCCTGTTATGCTAGCATAATATGACACACATGTGCCATCTGCAGAGGAAGCCACAGCCATAAGTGATGTCCATTTTACCCAGGAGGGAACAGACTTCAAAAATAGTAATACTTATGGCTCAAGTCACAGATGGTGTAGATTAGGGAAGAGAGAGGGCTCTCTGACCTCAAAGTCACAGCCACTGCCTGGCATGAGGCAGCTTCTCCCCCCACCCCACTCCCACCCCCCGTCATGGTGATTCATCCAAATAGGAACTCACACTCAGATGACCCTGGGCAGCCACATAGTCACATATGCTTTGAAAAGAGAGGTTAAATCAGGGTAAAACTGGGGGAAAGAGGGAGGGGGTTAGTCTTTCATTGATATTTTTAAAATACAGAAGCAATTTAAGATTGCAGAATAAACTTTTAAAATATACACAGTTAAGATGCAATGGAAACTCTTTGCCTCTCTTCTGCCTTTACTCATCTCTCCATAGCTGATAGGTTCTAGCTGTGTGTTTCCAGGGCACACACATGAAGGGTTAAGCTCAGAGACACACTCTGTGAGCAGATACTTGGCATCAGTCATACACTGTCAAATGCTTAGATCTGGGGCACAGGGTTTAACTTAAATTATCCGTGTGTGTTTGTACACTATCACCTCGTCCTTTTTAAATGGCCTTGCATTTCAGAGTATCTATGGATTGATTGGCATTTGTGTAGAATGTCTGGCATTAAAAGAGGTTATGAATTTGAGAGGGAGTGTGGCAAGGTTGGAAGCATGGGAAGAGCTGAAGGGAAGATTTGAGGTAGGGAGAAATGGCATAAATATAGTACACATATATGACATTTTTAATTAATTTAATTTTTAAAAAAGAAAGTATGTAATTGGTGGCTATTCAGGTAGAGCGAATAAGTGCTCTCATAGGGCCTTAGAGGGTCAAGCTATGTTCATCTCATTCACCTCCCCTAATGGCATAGTCTCTTGGCACAGTGGCACACATTTATGGTCCTAGATTCTTGGGGGTCTGAGGCAGGGGATTGCTGGTTTGAGGCCAGCCTGGGCAAGGACATGAGACTCCACCTCAAAAAGGTGTGAAAGTACAGCTCTGTGTCTGAGTTCTGCTTAGCAGGCTCCAGGCTTTTAATTTTTCTAATATTATAAAACAAACTGCCTAGTGTATGGGTACCCTGGTTTCACTTGTTATATAGCTCATGCTGTGACAACATGCCTGACAGAGAAATTTAAGGAGATAGGGAACTATTTAGACTCACATTTGAGAGAGCAATTCATCGTGACTGGGAAAGCATGGGAGCAGGAGCAGGAGCACGGGGCAGCTGCTCACACTGCATCTGCAGCCAGGAAGCCGAGAGGAACATCCCGTGCTCAGTTTGCAATCTATTTATTCAGCCTGGGATCTTAGATCATGGAATGGTGTGTCTGTGTTTAGGGTGTATTTTCCCACTTCAGTCACCTCAGTCTAGAAACTCACTCCCAGATGTGCACAGAGGTTTGTCTCCCAGGTGATGCTGGATCCTGTCAAACTGGAGATCAGTATCAACCATCAATGCAGTCTATAGAGCTAGGTCTGGATCTAAATCTCAGCTCCAACCCAGGCTCTCCCACTACAGGCTGTGTGTTGTTAGGAACCCCTAAATTAGCTCCTGGAAACCTCTCGTTCTTAGTAAAACAGAGATAATAATAGTGCCAACCCTGTAAATATTTTGTGTGCACTAAAATAGCTAACACTCTAAAACCTTAACGCTCTTAAGAAACCTCAATTTGTTCCAGTAAATATATCAAAACAATGCATCAAGCACAATAGCACACTACTTCACTTAATGCACACAATGTGTTATTATTTATTTGCAGAGCTTCAAAGCTCTCAGCACAGTGTCTGATCAATAAATGTCAGCATGGTCTATTCTCTTTACCTCCACATGATGTGTCCACTGAGTGTGGGTCCCCACACAGGGCTCCTGTTCAGCAACCCCAGGTCCCTTGCTCTAATAGAACCTCTTTGTCCCTCTGGCTGCCTTTTCCCAGTCTGCCTAAGGCATTGTTGAACACACCAAATCTCAGCCCTACATGTTCATGTACACAGATACCAAGGCCCTAAGGCACTAGGACACAGAAGAGCTTTCTCTGGCCTCCTTCCTAGCACTAGCTCATCCATTTACTATAGTGTGGTATTGTGTGAGATGTGAGTGACTCCCCCTGGTCCCCAACACACACACACACACACACACACACACACACCTTTTGATGGTAAGGATGGAAGCCTTGTTCAAGTTGAGCCAGCCCTGCAGTAGTACTGAGCCATATCCCAGTGGGGTCATTTCTGTGAGCCCTGCTTGTATTCACCTCACAGCTATGGTGAGAATAGCCCGCTGCACATGATGTGGTACAACCCACTGCAGGTGGCTTGCTCAGCTGGTGCAATCTCATCTTGGCCTCTATTTTGAAACTCTTAAATCCTAAACTGTTGTGGTGGTCTTTTATGTTAAGTTGACACACTGTACCAAAGTGTTAGGAAACAATGTTTCATTGCTCTCAGGCCCCCTTCTAAACAGATAACTGATGCCCAAAGGCCCGCCTCTTTCAGAGATTTCTCAGCTACTTCTTGGTTGCTTGTCTTTGTGAGCAGCAACATTGTTGCAGTACACTAGGCCAGGTTGGTATCTTTAGTTCCCTGCCTCCACATTCCTGGGAATGGAGAACTTTTGCTAAGTAGCTAGAAGAATAATGGATGGATGGATGGATGGATGGATGGATGGATGGATGGATGGATAAGTGGATGGATGGATGGATGGATGGATGGATGGATGGATGGATAAGTGGATAGATGGATGGATGGATGGATGGATGGATGGATGGATGGATGGATGGATGGATAAGTGGATAGATGGATGGATGGATGGATGGATGGATGGATGGATGGATGGATAAGTGGATAGATGGATGGATGGATGGATGGATGGATAAGTGGATAGATGGATGGATGGATGGATGGATGGATGGATGGATGGATGGATGGATGGATAAGTGGATAGATGGATGGATGGATGGATGGATGGATGGATGGATGGATGGATGGGATGTGAGAGTCATAATCCACATCAATCTTGCTTCCTCCCCAGAAACAAATCAATCACCTTTTCCATTCTCCATCCCCAGAATTTTATTTCATTCTCTCCTAGGAAATATCACCACACCACATGCCTCACGTCTTCAGGCCCGCCATGTTGGCAGCATCACTTTCTAGGGTTACTTGGTCCCTGACTTCCCTGGTGTCTCCTAGGGGAAGTCCTTTGTGTTTCATCTTAGGTGATCCCAGTGTCAAGTCCAGGCTTTCATGCATTCCCTTCACAGGAAAGGGGTACTGTTTATGCTCAGTAATTAATTAGTTATTAATTACTATATATTAATTAATTGGATTTAATTATTTTACAATGTATACCTTTTGCATTTCATGGGATCTCTGCATATAGTGCTTGCTCAGCATTCACAAAGCCCTGGATTCAATCCCTAACATTGAGAAAAATTAATGCAATTGTGATATTAGTTGACACTTAGATGATCTTGCACATGTAAATTTAGCAACAACTTTTCACTCAGATTATAGATCATGAACTTTCCCCCACATAAAAGAAAATACCCAAACGCTCTACTTCAATGACTACTAAGAAAGTCATCATCATATGTCCTAGCCTAAGTACCTCATCACTGTTGGATATTTATAAGCAATACTGGAAGGACGGACGGTCTTGAAGAATAAAAGTCCTTGCTCTCAACGACAGTGAGGATCAAGCAGACATGTGGAGGCCATGGTGAAGTTCTGGCTCTGCCTGCCACCAAGAGCCACATCTGGGCCCATGGTCCTAATGTAGCTGGAGTCTATGTTGATATCTATAGCCCAAATTACCATCAAAGGCCAAGGGGGTGTCCATGGTCTGGAGTGTCACCAGAGACCATCTTTGGGCCATGCTGTTGTGGGGAGGGGCATGCTGATCTGACTTGCCTGCACTGCTACCTGAAGCCATGGGGACATCTGGGACTAGGCTACTGCCAAGAGCCATGTCTGAGTTCATAGTCCTATGGTAGCCAGGTTCTGTGATGATGTCCCAGAGCTGTGTTATTACCAAAGGCCATGCAGATGTCTCTGGTCTGGACTGGTGCCTGAGGCACCGTGCTGAGCTGGCCTTGCCCCTCACCTAGGCAGCACAATAGAGCTGACACTAACATCAGGGGAACTGGTGAACAACCCCAAGGTCATGAGAGTGGAAGAGCTGGGCCCATGGCTGGCTTCAGTATTCAGGAGAGCAGGCCCTGAACCTTACCTGGGCAGTACCGTAGAGCTGACCCTGGTAGTAGGTATGCAGGTGTGCTGCTCCCAAGGGCATGAGCACAAGAGAGCTGACCCTGCCTCTTACTGGCTGTAGCATTGGGTAAACAAATGAGAACAATGCTGGAGAGCTTGCCCTGGTGGTTGGGCACAGGAGAGATGGCAGGCTGACCAACTTAGCTATCTTCCAGGCCCAGATCTAGGGCTTTGAGTTGGCCAACCCCAAAATCTACCCCATCTATGATCTGCTGAAGCACATAAAAGGGCCGGTCCTGCAGATCCAAAGCTGTAGGATCTCCATGAGACAGGACAACACCAAGATATCTGAGAGGAGTCCCTGTGAGGATCAAATATAGATAGCATAGCAGAAGCCAGAGGCCTAGGAATAGACCAACGACTCATTGCAATGAATATTTGCAAGTAAAGATGTGTGAACAAAAGGGCACACTGTGGAACACACTGCAACACACTACAGCTTCCACAACACCATTTTCTTTCTTGTTGTTGTTATTGTTTTTAAGATTTATTTATTTTACATGTATGTATACTCTATCGGCATGTACACTTGCATGCCAGAAGAGGGTATCAGATCCCATTACAGATAGTTGTGAGCCATTATGTGGTTGCTGGGAATTGAACTCGGGACCTCTGGAAGAGCAGACAGTGCTCTTAACCTCTGAGCCATCTCTCCAGCCCCCAGCACTTTCTTTTTTGTTCTATCTTATTTTCTTTTCTTCTGCAGGGTAGGTTGCAAGGACAGAGAATGGATTCAAAGGGATGGGAGAGATGGGTGGGATTGGGGTGCATGATGTAAAGCTCATTAAGTATCAATAAAATGTTGGAAAGGAGAAAAAGTATTTGCTCAAGTTCCTGGCGAATTCTGTAGAGAAATTGCTAGAAGTAGAGGTCAAAGCTATTTTGAGGCTCACCACACATGCTGCCAAGTAGCTTTCCAGTAATGTGTACCGATTTCACCCCCTTCCAGCTGCAGCCAAGAGCCTATGATTGGCAAGTGCCACACACTATGCCTGGGGGAGGGGTTCTTGTTCATCCAAAGCCTCCAGGCAGTCGTGACAATGAATCCCTTGTCCTACCCAGCCCATCCCCTCTCCCCACGCTGGCCTCCATTCCTGGTTCTAGGCTGTGTTGTGTGAGGTCTCTGTTCAGATCTGTCCTGCCGTTTGGCACTCTCAGCTACGCTTAGAGCAGGACTGGAAGAGCTGAAGGGTGAGTGAGTTGTCCATCTTGGAACTCTGGCAAGGGAAAGTCAAGGGAGGAGTGTACGGGGTACTGAGTCATGTGTGCACTTCAGGACTAGAGTCCTTAGCAGAATCCTGGTAAAGCAGAGCCCACAGGATACTAAATGCTATTGCTGGGGTATAGTGGAAGACACTTGAGGGAGTCTTCAGTGACCGAGTATGGGAGGGTTAGCCTCTGCGACAATGGCTACAAGCAAGACCTGCCAGTGTAAAAATGACTTCTGTTTCCCCACAGGCCCTGAAGCCCCTGATGAATCCCCGAAAGAAAGTGGACTTGAAACTTATCATTGTTGGTGCACTTGGGTAAGCCAAGCCTGGCTGCTGGGTGTTTGCTGGAGAAGAGCCTCAGCTGGGAGTGTTATGACTGTGCTCCAGGCTGTGCTCCCACCCACAAGGAACGCTGTCTGAGTCCAAGTGACAGCAGAATTGCACCTTCCTTCAAAGAAGGAAGCATAGTTGAGAGAAAGAAGCTAGCAAAACGTTCTTGGTTTGGGTCCAGCTCTGTAGCCCTTCTGCAACTCTGGATTGTCCCACACTCTGCTACACCCAACCAAAATCTACACACTGTTGTAGGATACTTAACCTTATCCCAAATGGCTCATTTTGGTTGGTTTCTGCTTCTAGAAACTACTTCATATCCTTTGCTCCCCAAAGGGTGGTCTCTAGACCATATATACTAGAAATTCAGAGTCTGGGTAACTCTCTGAGCATCCTGAGACCAACCTAAGGTATACACTGTTGTTCTGTGTCTATCCCTATTCCAAGTTGCACATCAAAGCCCTTTCTTAAACTCCAAAAAAAAAAAAAGAAAGAAAGGAGGGGGAGAGGGAGGGAGGAAGTGAGGGAGGGAGAGAGAGAGAGAGAGAGAGAGAGAGAGAGAGAGAGAGAGAGAGAGAGAGAGAGAGAGAGAGAACAGTGTCCTGAGAATGGCATAGGGTGTGTGTGTGTGTGTGTTTGTTTATTTATTTATAGGTATGTGTTTACACATGTGTGGAATCTTTTTTTCCTCAGTGTGGGAAAGACCTCTCTCCTTCACCAATATGTACATAAAACATTTTTTGAGGAATACCAGACCACGCTGGGGGCCAGCATCCTCTCCAAAATCATCATATTGAATGACACAACTTTGAAGCTGCAGGTGAGCCGTGCCCTCTGCCTCTTTACTACACACACGCCTGGAAATCACCCATGTACACAGCAACAAGTACTAGAAACTCAGAGGATCTGGAGAGAGATCAGTAAAGTACATGGGCTAATTGAGCTAAGCCTGGTCTCTTCACTGGGGTGCAGGCACACCCACTTGTTTATCTACTACAGCAAAAGTGAACAGTGTAACAAGGATAGATGACCCACAAAGCCAAAAATATATTTACTGTTGGGAGCTGGGCTAACAACCTCTACCCTGATAACTTAGAGAAAAAGTGAGAGCTAAGAGCTGTGGTAGAGTTGGGGGTTGGGGGAAGGGTGCAGTGCCTGGGTGTGGAAGGGCACACTTGCACCAGGATGTTCCCCATCCAGAAATGACGGCTTCGGCATGATACAACCTTGCTGGGCTTCCCTTCACCACTCATCAGAGCTTTGTGGGGCGCTGCTCTTCCCCTCCAGATCTGGGACACAGGTGGTCAGGAGCGGTTCCGCTCAATGGTATCAACATTCTACAAAGGTTCCGATGGTTGTATCCTGGCATTTGATGTTACGGATCCAGAGTCCTTTGAAGCCCTGGATATCTGGAGGGATGATGTCCTGGCAAAGATTATCCCTATGGAGCAGTCATATCCCATGGTGGTGCTGGGGAACAAAATCGATCTGGAAGATAGGAAGGTACTGTTCATTCATTTCTTCCTTCATTCACTCACTCAACGAACTGTATGTAACAGCTGTATACCTCGTGCTGTGTTGGGCCTCACGTACAGTGCTGACAGAGTCCTTGCCTCAAGAAATCTACCATCTAATAGTGACAATTATGGTACCACATGGTAAAAGCAGTGACAGTTATATACTTTGGAGATTTGGAAATTACAGTGAAAGGCCATCTAAATCCATAATAGAGAGCCAGTGGATAGAAGAAGTGGGTTCTAGGCTATAGACGCAGTATGACATAAACTGAAACCATGAGTAGCAGAGAACCAGAGAGTTAAGAGCGCAGAGGAACCAAGAGTCAGATCTTGGTGGAATTTGATTTCATTTTGAATCATATTTCTACATGGAGTCACACAGGGCTCTAAAGGCATCAATTCTGGGATCTACAAGTTTGCTAGGTAACTAATCATTTCTCACTAAGTCAGGCATACCCAGGATAGCCAATGAACCCTTTGACAACTGGTCTACCCCATGACTGCAGTGGCCGTGTAGCTCATAGCCATCACAGGGCTGTTGAGTGGAAAGTTCTTTAACCTTTACATGCAAGCAGAAAAGGAATAGGGATTGTCTTGATTTGTAAAGCATGGCACAAAGGTATTTTGTGCTGATCAAAGTCCAAATAGTACCCAAAGGAGCTGTTAGAACCACATTCCCTCAGTATTTCTCATGGAAAACCATGATGGGAAATGGAGTCATGGTGTCTGAACTCTGTTTTCACATGGCTTCAAACAGAAAACCTCAGGAGAACTGAACCAAAACTTAATACCATGAAGTATGGGGTGGACAGGAGTTGGGGGAGACAGAAGGTGTGCTTCCAGCTGCCCCCACCTGCAGAGAAGCAAGATCCCTGTTCAGAGAACACATGCTTAGTCTAGGTGTCCAGAATCTGAGAAGCTTGGAGAACAGCCTTAAGCAGCTAGGAAACCTCCAAGCTTTGGGATACCTAAGAACAAAACCTCAGGGGAGAAGTGTGTGCTAAGAACATGTCTTCAGTTTTGTGCGACCAGTTCGGGTTGGAGACTCAGTGTCAGACATCCTGTCTCAGACAGTAATCCAAGTCTCTGTTTCTTTCCTCCCTGGGCCAGCTGCAGTGGGAGCTTCTCTGTTAGCTTCACAAGTTTACAATCCCACTGGCTTAGGTCAGATAGGAGCTCTGGGGTGTAGTACTGTCTGGAGTGAAGTAGGAAGAAGGAGAAGTGGTCAGGGAGTGGGATAGTTCTTGTTTGGTGGGTCTCTCTTGATGTAGCTTTCTTTATGTTCTTGGGCCTGGCATGTATGGTAAGGTTCCTTTTTTGGGAGCCATTTCTTTGGGCCCTTCAGCCTCCCTAGGTGGGTGACATTTCATTATGCACAACAAATACATGTGCACCCTTCTGCTTTCTTACTTCAACTCTAATCCTCTTAAGAGCTCCAACTTTGCTGTTCCTCTGCAGAACATACTCATGCCTTCTGACCATGTTCTAAGGAGCCAGTTCTCTCTCCACCTCATGATCTTTCACCTTGGAACCCTCAGGTATATGCAGACCCCAGCCTTTCATGTCCACCACACTCCAGAGGCCGTCTGTTAGCAACCCATCTCAAGGCCTTCTTCCAACTCCTATGGGAGGCAGGAGTAACTATATTTACAACACAGCTTTCTCTGAGGAATCTTACCCAATCCTTCCTTCTAAGCCTTGTGTGTTCATGCTGTGGGTGTTAATGTTATCTAAGGGACTCTTCATCATGAGCCCTTGGAAATACACATGGTCTTATGGTCACCCCACTGCACACCCATAGTCTATCAGATTACAATACTGAGATCTAACATCCATCTTAACATCTCCTTTCAGACACCTGTGTGTCAACGTGAGGGAATTCTAGAGAAGGGGGCCAGAGTTTTCTCAATGAAGTAAGAGGTACCACCCTCCAGTGAATAAGGAAATCAAAAAGGAGGCTTTAGACTCATGGTAAAGGTTGGATACTTAGAATCTCTCTAGCTTTTATAGATTCCAAATTAATATGATTTATGGTTGGATTCTGATTACTTGGGTAACTAAATCCAAATGCCAGAGGATGAGGTGGTGAAGGATAAGAACTAACAAAACAGGAAGGGCTCAGCTGAAGGAGGAGGCTGTGAGCCTAGGTGCATCTGTGGAGTGTGTTTCAACAGCCCTGCTAGAGTAGATGCTAGCACATGCAGGGACCTGGGACTGAAGCCTTTCCAAGCAAGGGAATCAAAGGGTGGGAGGGCTCTGAGGAAACTTAGGAAATGGGGCGGGGCAGTTGGAACATCACACATTAGAGAGCAGGGTGTGCAGGAGAGAGGAAAACTGTGGTGGCAGAGAGGAAGGCCAGTTTTGTGTTTAGATCTGATTCTGTGGAAAAGATGGAAAAGCAGAGAGGTTGATAGCAGAAAAACAACATTCTGGCTACTCTGAGTAGTGGCAGCCTTGTGCTGATGGAGAAAGGAAGTAAGATCGCAAACGTTCAATGAATGAATGACGGATGCCTGGCTGGGTGTAGAGTAGGTGATGGCTCATAGGATAGGTCTGAGTCAAGCTGGGGGCGGGGGGCAGTGAACTTTGCTTTAGAGAAGAATAAGGGACGGGAAGAAGCAACAAGCACCAGGCAAGCCAAATCCCTTCATCCTCTTGGTGAGACACATGTGGGAATGGCCACAATGGAGATGGTAAAGGGGAGATGGAGACCCAGGGGAAAGCCACCAAATGGGGCAGATAAAAGATGGTTTGGGGAAGATAAAGGAAGTTTGTCTGTCAGCCAGGTAGGCCCAGAGGGAGGATTTAGGGGGAGGTGGCCTAGTAGGAACCAGATGTGCTGAACAATAATGAAATGAGTTCAGGGAAGTGTAGAAGAGGAAGTGGGAAGAGAATGAAGAGAGACTTAGCACAACACGGATATTGTTAAAGCCACGAACTAAGCGGGGGCAGCTCCTGCCCTTGGCTCTCGTCACTCTGGTGCTGACTTAGCAAAAAGTTTGTCAACCCCTGGTTGGGATGAGGAAAATGAAGACTAGCCAAATGACGGGTATCTAGGGAGCTTGTAGTCACAGGCACAGAGCTGAGGGGGTGGGCACCATTCCTTTCAGCACCCTGGCTGAGCTGGCCACCCATGGTCCACCATGCTCCTTGCATGTCCTGAGTCCACTCCAACAAGAAGAGCTTGCTCTTATTGCCATGGCAACCAGAAGATGGGTTTCCTTAGACTATTTGAGAATTAGGGGAAATGTTGTAATAGTATCTTCCTTAATGAAAACATAGTAGTTTTTCCTACTTAATTAAAGGAATATAAGTACTTAAAAGCACATTGTAAGACTTGGGGAGGAGGAAACTCTGGACCCTAGTGGTGATGATGGTCCCTCAAGAGCAGGCATATACATCATGCCCTGAGTTATACTCTTAAATGAGGCTACACTGTTAGCTTTTATGTGGTGTGTATTTTACTATGAGAAATACACACACACACATATATATGCCAACACATACATTCAGCCAGAATGATTCCAAAGAAATTACTGGCTCACCTTTGTTTAAAAACCCCTCCTGCAGAAGCCAATAACGGGAAAAACCTTAGCTCATGAGAAAGGGGCTGTAACATTTGAGCTTCAAGAGATTTATTCTCTGAAGCTTGAATGCTTTGCTCCATGCCCAGTGGGGTGAGTTCTAACCTACAACCAACTGGAATCAGAATGGTGTTTTCCAGTCTTTGTTGTTCTTGGAGGTTTACTAAGTAGTTTCAGATAAGCTAATTCTTTGAAAGCTTTCTTTATTTTTATTTTATGTCTATGAATATCTTGCTTAGTGCATGTAAGTGCACCACATGCGTGGTGAGGCACCGCACGCAGTGCCTGCAGAGGCCGGAAGAGGGCATCAGATTCCCCTGGAACTGGAGTTATAGTCAGTAACTGAGCTGCCATGTGGGCGCTGGGAACGAAACCCAGATCTTCCGCAAGAGGAACTGCTGAACCATCCATCTCTCTGGCCCCTCTGCTCATTTTAAATTTATATAACAATAATTTTCAATATATATGAGATGGGAAAGCATCACAGCTAATATTATGCTAACTGGAGCTAACTTGATGGTTCAGCAGTAAAGACACTTGCCACAGAGCCAGACGGCCTGAATGTGATGCCTGGGACAAGTCAATGGAGAGAGAATTGACTTCTACAACTGGTTGCTGCTGTCCATACATGTACACACATACATAATTACCACACACACACAAAATGTAAAATGAATAAATAAAAAAATATAAATAAATGTTTGTAATCTGGCCTAGTTTTGGTCAAACATTGGTTCCCAATGAATGAGCAGAACCAACATGTTAGCAGTCCGTTGTAAGCAAGAGGAAAGCCCTTAAAAGCAACACTGTATCTCCAGGTGCCACGTCTTAGATTTACTTTTAAAGTCCTCTGAGCTTAAGTTATAAATAACTGTTTTGTTTCATATATAAAAGATAAGATGATCTTCAAAGTCATCAACTCATAGGTGCAATTGGCAGAGAAAACTAAAAGGTGTTGCTGTCTGATGGCTTCTTTCCTAGACAGCCCTCTGTGGGGGAAGGGGCTGGAGTCCCAGAAAGAAGTGGCTTGGTGCACAGTCTCAACTGATGCCCTTGAGATTCCATTCAGTCATTTTTGAGACCAATCAGAAGGGTGGCAGATAAGATGAAGGTGGCAGACACCGAGGTCACCGTCTGCTTTGAGGGAAGGGACAGCCGAGCTGTGGCTACACCTTCAGCAGAGGGTGTGACATACAAGCTCTGTCAGTGAATGATCAGCCTTGGACACTGTCCCAGGTCGATATAAGTACAGTGTCCTCTGCAGATTGCAGCCTAGAGAAAGAGTTACTTTGCAGAACTTGGCGGTAACTGCCAAGTACCAGATAACTTAGAAGCAGTTAGATACTCAGGGTCTGGGGAGCTGGGAGCTAGAGCGGGCTGGACATGAGGAAGTGAAAGTGCAGACTTTGCTCTCAAAGACCTTAAAAGATTCATAGCACCTTGAGTACCCAGGATGCTGACAGTGTACAAGGTGTTAACATCTAACGACTATTTCAAGGTCATCCAGGTGTAAGGTATTAATATTCAGTGATTAAATATATACCTGTCACTAGTATAGACATCTCAAGTGTCCCTCTAAACCAGCGGTTCTCAACCTGTGGGTTGCGACCATCAGAAAACACACATTTCTGATGCTCTTACAAACTGAGACACCAATCTGTAGCAATATTACAGTTATGAAGCAGCCACAAAAAATAAATTTATGGTTGGAGGCTCCTAAGACCATTGGAAATATGTGTTTGTGGAAGGTCACAATCTACAGGTTCAGAATGACTACTCTAAACAGTCAAGGATTAACCTAAGGTAGAAGGAGTCTTCATGCTTACCAGTTACAGGAGGAAACATTTCTCATCAACACTGGGGTCTCTCTTCCCAAAAGCAGGGACAACTTAGGCATCAGAGGCTAAGACTGAGGCCTGGACATTCTTGTTTAGCTGACCACCATCTTAGGTTACAAACCTCACAATGGCAGAGCAATGTTGATGGGCAATAGAGTCACTGTGAAAAGAAGACAGAGCTACTGGGCATTCTTGCCAGTCCTGAGACCAGGAGAGCAAGAACCAGAGTCAGTGGAAGCAATGGGACTTTCTGATCTCAGTAAGACAGCTGTTCCCAGAACCTGCAAGCAACGAAGAGACGATATGAGTAAGGGTGGCCTTTGGTCTCCTCAACCTGCCCTGTGTTCTAGGAAAAGGGACAAACGATCCTTTCTCCTAGAGAAACAGTCTGATTCCTTTAAATACATTTAAATATTTTTTAAAGTGCCAGCCACAGCATATAGAAGATATGTGGCAATTTCCCCTCAAAATAACTAATGAGACATCACGCTCTTTGGTATGAGTCACCCCTCAAAGTAATTCAGAAACATACTTAGTCGCCCCAAACCGCATCCAGCCATTTGCACTTGGGGGCAATGTCTTTTCTCAGCTGACTGAGAATTAAAAGGTCCTGAGCCCAAGCTGAAGGGAACTACAGTCTCACAGGGTGACAGTAAAGAACAAGGTTCTTATGTAGAGTCTGTCAGCAGCAATTCAGATGCCAGCAGGGTGCTGACCTGTGCCTGCATCTGCTCTCCCTTTCCTGAGCTGTGTGATCCAGGGCATGTTTCTGAACCTCTCTGAGCCTCCGTATTCCTGCCTATAAAGTGGAGCTAACAGCATCCATCTCATAAGTTAGTATGTGGCAGGGGTGGGGTTGTAGGTGAGCTGACATGTGGTCAGGTGCTTAATACAAAGCCTGACCCCTGGCTAACCTTATTCGCTGTTCAGGCCACTACCGAGAGACTGGAGTTCTCCTGGCATGGATCTGCTCAGTCGGCATGGAGGCAGACAGCAGAGAGGCAGACAGGAAGCTCTCTGTTCCCACCCTGCCTACCCCGTGTCTGATAGGGCCATCTTCTTTAGAGGGACTGAAGAAGGAGCCAGTGTTGAAAGGAAGCTTTTAGCCAGATCTTAGGAAGCCAGCGAGTTAAGTGGGATCTAATTCTGCCAGGTCCATGTCTAAATCCACCCTGGCCGTGTATCCTGGGGAAAGGTGACTCTCCAGGGCAGTGGTCCCAACCTTCTTAATGCTGTGACCCTTCAACACAGTTCCTCATGTTGTGCTGACCCCACCCCCATCATAAAATTATCTTCATTGCTACTTCGTAACTATAATTTTGCTACTGTTGTGAATCATAATGTAAATACCTGTGTTTTCCAATGGTCATAGGTGGCCTCTGTGGAATGGTCATTCAACCGCAAAGGGGTCACGACCCACAGGTTGAGAACCACTGCTCAAGGCCCTCCTCTATAAAATAGCACTGGCAACACCCACCTCACAGATTCCTAAGAACTGAAAAGATGGGGCTGGAGAGATGGCTCAGTGGTTAAGAGCACTGGCTGCTCATCCAGAGGTCTTGAGTTCAAATCCCAGCAACCACATGGTGGCTCACAACCATCTCTAATGAGATCTGGTGCCTTCTTCTGGCCTGTAGGCATACACACAGGCATACATGCTGTATACATAATAAGTTTTAAAATCTTTTTTAAAAGCTGAAAAGATAAAATATGAAGCTGTAGACACAGAGAAGGCCTTCAGTCATTAAGAGGGACAGCGGCCATGTGGTATGATCATGGGGCTAGGGTGGTGGTAGAAAGCAAGGGTGGTGGTGACAGGAAATGTAAGAGAATGGAGTGGGGTGGGGGGCCAAGGTAGCCATCAGCTGTCCTGCTCTATCACGAATGTCCTTATTCCCTTGAGACAGAGTCTGTCATTGCACCCAAAGCTTTCCATCTCTGTGAGGCTGACTGGCCAGTGACCTCTCAGGATTCTCCTGTCTCCGGCCCACAGCACTGGGCATCTATGGTCATACCCAGCTTTTATGTGGGTGTTGGGGATTTGAACTCAGACCCTCATACGTAGGCAGTGAATGCTCTTATCTACTGAGCTATCTTCCTAGTGCCATGTTAGTCCTTGCCTTAATCTCCCTTTGAGGCCTCACCTTCTTTACTCAGTGCCATCATGGTGGGGAGCAATTTCAACATGGGTTCTGGAGGGAACAACCCACACCCAAGCCACAGCTGCAGCAGTGACAGTGGCCATGGTAACAGCAATACAGAAACAGTGATCATTTCTCTCCTTCAGGTGTCCCAGGAGGTGGTCCATGGATGGTGTAAAGAGAAGGATATGCCATATTTTGAAGTTAGTGCGAAGAATGACATCAATGTGGTACAAGCCTTTGAGGTTCTGGCTAGCCGGGCTCTGTTGAGGGTGAGTGATGTGGTAGTGGAACTAGTCAGAACTGCCCTAAGCAGGGTCCTCAGGATCTTCCAAAGAAGAAAGTATGGGCGTAGCTAGGGGCATGGATGGGATAGGAGTATTCATCTTCCTCATTATTCAGGAGTTGGATGGGCTTAGCAATTCTGGTGCCACAGATGCCAGAGGCATAAGTACCTGGGAGTGAGTAATTAGTTGGTTTTGCAGTCTGGCCAGCTACCACAATCCCTTGTTATTGCTTGATGTTGGTTGTAGGTGCTAAGTAGAGAGAGAAGCTCACCACGATGCTAAGCCTTCATTTTCTGAAGGAGCAGAAGGGTATAGACTCTTGAAAAGCATCAACACCCAGCTAGCTCACTCCAGTTACTTTATTGAAACATCATACAAGGTTAATTGGGGCTGGGAAAGGTTTCAGCTACCAAAGTTATCTTTCCCTTTGCTGCTCATGAGAGCAGACAACCCACACGAATCTCAGTCCCTTCTGACCGTGGCTAGCCATTATCAAAAGTAGGAACTCCAGGGTGGCCAGGAGTGTCTTAGGACCAACATGAGTGCAGCTGCAGGCTCTCACATAGCACCAAGGGAAGACTTTCCAGAGAGACAACATTTCTTCAAGGTTCAAACAGTCTCATAACAATTTCTCAGCCTCTACTGATCAACGCACAGATAGCAAAAGCTTTGCTGAAACATTTCACTCAAAGCCAGATATAAAGATTTTAGTCTACATCTCACTACATCTTCCCCCTTTTTGTTTTAAGTAGATTTGTTAGGGATAATAATTATTGTTGGAAAATTATGGAGTTATAATATAGATAGCCACCACAATTCCTTGTTATTGATTGAAGTTGGTCATAGGTGCTATAGTAGAGAGAGGCTCACCAACGTGCTAAGCCTTCATTTTCTGAAGGAGCAGAGGGGTATAGCATTTCAGTAAATATGGCCTTTTGTCTATCTAGTTGTCTAACACTTTATGCAAATAAATAGGCATACATTTCAAAGCCAGTAAAGTTATCACCACAAAGAGAATTATAAAATCACAAGAGCAAGAACCTATCAAAATGATTTGTGGGATGATGAAGTTACAACATCTACAAGGTATTCTGTAACATCCATGCCTGTAATATTAGGCAGCTTCTTTGTTTCTATAGTTTCTTGTTACAATTTATAAGTCAGTTGAAAAGAATTAGGATGACCCAATGAGTGCTTTATAAGCTTCTCTCAATCCTTTTTGCTATCATTGAATCTTAAAGGGTAAGACGATAAGAAGTAACGTTCGTATAACATTTCTATTTCATCCGTTCCCTTAATAGTTCTAATTGATCTCCAATGAGTATTCCAGCTTGTCTCAATACAGCTATGCCGCCAACTGTTTCCCTGTCTATCTCACTTTGTTGAGTCCAAAGTTCATGAGAATGCATACGCCAGTCTTTAACAAATTGAGCAATTTGTACTTCTTTCTGAAGAGCAACTCCAGCTGTGGTAGCTAATGCCACGATTCCTAGAACCACTGCAGTTATCATTCCCACCATCCACTGGGTTCTTCCTAACCCCTCTTTCAGCAAGCTTCTACAGTAGCATCGCCACAGGGGAGTCTTGCCATGGTCTCGACAATCTCACTGGCTTGCTGGTCTTGCTCTGTGAATATAAACACTTTCAAAAGTAAAGACATACTAGCATTGGCACAGGTATGAAGGGTACAGCATGTACGTGTGATGCCATAATTATTAGGGTGCTTTTGCACATGTCCTTTCAGTAACACCTTGCGGCGTATCTAAAAACTTCAGTCCTGTGCCTGACACCTGAGAGTCTAATTCAGTGAGGGATTTCAGAAGTGATCTCTAGGCCAGTCGTCACTGTGGGATAGAAGTCTCTTGGGACCAAGCATTTACTTAGTCGAGTGGAATCTCCAGCCTATGGGAGTTACTGACAGCCTCTCATCAGAAAGAGAAATAGATCCAGGTGCTTTAAAAGCTTGCATAGAGTGTGGCATGTGTGCCCGGCACTGTGCAGGTAGCAGGGGACCATCAGACTCGGAAGGAAGAGAAGGAAGAGCATGAGTGATCGCAATGCGACTTTTGCATGACAGAGTAGACTTGGTGGTTAGGTCCAGGGAAGGAGCAGAGTGAGAGCCCATGTGGTGGGCGTGGTCACTGAAGGCTGCCTAGAAGCGATTGTGGTTTTGCTTCTATATGTTTGCTTTTGTTTGGCTGAAGCAAGGTCTCACTATTCAGCCCAGCTAAGCTCTAATTAACAGTCCCCCTGCCTCTACCTCTACCATATTGGGGGTCACAAGTGTGTGCCTCCATGCCCAGCTAGCGAATGTCAGAATTTTAATGTTCCAACGTGAAGTTTGAAAGCTTTTTAATTGACAGGTGTTGCATCCATACAATACCCAAGCTATTCTCTCTACACAGGAGTGTGACACGGGAGGGCTACAGAGTGAAGCAGGAGACTGGGGTAAAGGTGGGGTGACTCAGGGGCCACTGGAGGCAAGGGAACAAGGGAACATGGCTATGATGCTGAAGCAGGGCAATTGGAAAGTGCTTGCAGGTAGATACGGCAGGTCTTTGGAGATGTGGGGAGGTAGGAAAAAAGGGCAGAGATCCAGCGACAGTGACCCAGGCTTCAATTCATGGGGCTCATACAGGCAGTCAGCTATGAGTTTAGTTTATGAGAGAAAGAAATCCAACATTGAAGAGGATGAGGTGAGGGGACATGTGGGTGGTAAAGCCAGCAAGGTTTCTGAGGCTATGGCCACAGGAGATAGCCTCAACACGAAGAGCCAGGACTTCCAGCAGGTGGCGCTGGGATGTCCATTGTACTCAGGTGCCTGCCCAGGACACTGGTGCCCAATGGGGCACATCTTTCAGCAGAATATATATGCTTACAAATTAGAAATTTCATACCAACGTGTTACAGGATGGAACATAAAATCCATATGGACTTTCATAAACATCTTTATATGTTTGCAAACAAATTTTGACATTCTCTCCAATGACCTGGCTCTTTATTATTATTATTATTATTATTATTATTATTATTTAATCTTTTTTTATGGTCCAGTTGTTATTACCCTCCCAGTCTGCCCTCTGACTATTCCTCATACTATTCCTCCTCCCCTGTCTCCAAGAGGCTGTCCCCACCCCGCGCCCCCACCTCACCAAAGCTCCCCACTCCCTGTGGCCTCAAGTCTTTCGAGGGTTAGGCGTGTCTTCTCTCAATGAGGACACACTTCTCTCAGGCAGTCCTCCACTGTGTGTGTGTTGGGGGCCTCAGAACAGCTATTGTATGCTTCCTGAGACCTGGCCCTTCTTAGAGAGGTCGTGTTTTCCTTCACACCAACCCTGGAGCTCAGAGGAGGTAATCAGAGAGTTGCCTCTGTGGGAAGGAGGGAGCCTCAGGCTGGGAAGGAGCTCTGCAGAATCCTGCCTCTACCTCTACTCACTGTCTATGACTTTACACAAGTCACATATCCTTTCTAAGCTGCCCTAGCTGCCCAGCATCAACAATGTCTCTCTTAGGGGACTTTTTGTGAGGATTTTATATACCACTGTATAGAGAAGGCATCTAATTAAAGATGGCTGCTGTGAAGGGAAGCCATGCGCAAGGTTTTTCAGCAGGAGAGCTGCATGCTGCAGAGTGGGTGGGCTCACTGAGTGACACAGAAACTGCCCAGTGAATGAGGATATCAGACTGGGATATGGGGCGATTCCAGAAGCTCCCGTGAGGGCAGACTTCTGTCTCACATAACCCCAAACACTGACCCTTCTATTTAAGTATGCGTCCTAATTTTAAATTCTAATAATGCAAAGGAGAGATAGCCAATGGCCATCATATGAGATATCTAAGGGCAGCTGATGCTCTGCTGAGACCCTATAGGGGAGGTCCGAGAAATGCTTTGGGAAGGAAGACTGGCCCTTGGGTGTCTTTGGGGACCACCATTATCAGAGTACAGCAGTTGGACCTGATAACAATTCCTGAGGCCACATTCATGGTTACGTTTGCAGCCGGGAGCCTGACCTGCACCTTGGTGCTGTGGAGAACATAAAAGCCGGAGGCATGGCCCTGTCCCTGGAGTATCTATGGAAAGGTGACTTGAGACAAGTCACAATTTACAGTTCTGTCTAGCATGTAGGAGGGATGTGTTCAAACCATTGTAGCACAGCTGTGGACACACAGAGTAGGTACACACCTGTTCCCACACTCACTCCTACATACAGCACTGTGTGGATGGAGCACTGTGAGGATGGAGCACTGTGTGGATGGAGCACTGTGAGGATGGAGCACTGTACTGTAGCTCTGGGACCAGCAAATACCGCAGCAGGAAAGAACCTGGTACCTTTAAGAAGAAACCTTTTAGGGTAGAGAGATGGCTTGGTGGTTAACAGCACTTTCTGCTCTTCTAAAGGAGCCATGTTGGATTCCTGGTGCCCATGTCAGGTCAGTCACAAGCATCTGCAGCTCTAGTTCCAGGGGATCTGACACCCCTGCCCTCTGCCTCCTTTGAGAACCATTACTCCTGTGCACATACCCACATGTAGACTCACACTGCTACACATGAAATAAACCCAGAAGCAGAGCAGCTACCTTTCTGTCTGGGTGACCCATGACCTTATCGCCTATAACCCTAATACCCAGGCAGAGGCAGGGAGACTGGGATTTCCAGGGATGGGGAGATCCTATCTTTAAAAAAAAAAAAGAAACAGAATGAAATTTATGGCTTTGAAGAACTCCCAGCCTTCTCTGAAGCCAAGGGATGAAGGCTCTTAGGAGGGAAGCCTGGTGGGCACCCACCGAGGGGCTTGTTAGATGGAGAGGGGCCATCTCTGGCTGTTTGCTGTAACAGGAGCTTGGATTTTGGTAAAGGGGAAGAAAGGTGGCATGGGAACACTGAACTGATAGGGCAAGTCTCCCCACGCCTGGTGTGGGGACCGAGTGCCATCTGGGCTCCTCAAGACACTTAGCAAGAAAAGTGGGAAAGGCACAGAGAATGTTGGGGGTGCTGAAATTTTTGTGGGACAAGTATCCATCAAGGGTGAGGGGTTACCAGTCACCTCCGCCTGAGCCCACATGTTGCCTCAGCTGTCCCTTCTGGGGAATGGGGAGCTATGAGACCTGGCTGGAAGTCAGGCCTGAGCTCCTAAAATCCTTCCACTGAAATATTCTGGACTCTTGGGAAGGGGCAGGGCAGAGCGGGAAAAGAAGAGAAGGTAGGAAGGCAGGGGCTTCCCCTCTGGGTCTCAGTTCCCCAACAATATCACAGAAAGAAGCCGGAACGCCCAGCAACGGGGCCCATTGACTCTCAGGGCTCTTTAGACCTCAGGCTGTGAACACTGACTCCTCTCTCCTCCCCAGTACCAGGGCACCGCAGAGAACCACCTCATAGACTCCATCAAGCTCTCTCCAGGCCAGCCAAAGAGCAGATGCTGCTGATCTCGGATACCCTCCAGACTCCCAATGACAGCTGTGCAGCCATTCCAAGTGCAATCCCACCAGCCGGTACTCAGCTAGGAGGCTGGGGCACTGCAGCAGCAGAGAACGTCACAGGCAAATCCTGGCCCCAGAGAAATCACGGGCGTCTCCATGACTCAAGCTCCTCTTTCTCCTCTGCCTCAACACCGTCCTGCTCATCTCTGCAGACAAACTGCTCCCTTCAGCACCACGGACCAACAGGTTTGGATGGAGATGCAGTTCTGATTCCCTCAGCAGCCAGAACATGGACCGGACCACTCCTGACAGGCAGAAGCCTACAGGCCGGAGACTTCCCACAGCTTTTTTCAGGGAGAGCTGAGGGAGCAAGATAAAAATAGTTGTACCTATTTCCTGGGTGCTCAAACAGCTCCCATAACTGACCAGGCCTCAGTGTGCCCTCTGCCAAATGAGAGTTCCTAAGGCTTCCCCATATCCTAGGGCAATTTGAGAACCATAATCTCATTTAAATCCCACGTGCTGGTGTGGACACACATGCTCACTCCTTTGGAGAGTATTTTTGATGCCTTCGATGTACATTGCACTGAAGTCACCAGACACACAAAGCAGACATGAGTCCTTCACTCCCAGAAGCGCACCTGGAGAGAGAGGGCCAGCAGACATGAGCTAGACAGATAACAGCAACGAGGTACTGTTTTAGACAAAGGGGCCAAAGGGCTTTCCTGTGACAGTGACCGTTGTGCTGGCAGCTGCAGGAAGAGCTACAGGAAGAACATGCCAGGAGAGGGAGCAGCTAGGCCAAGGCTCTGAGGCAATGGGCAGAGTGCTGCATTCCATTCCCTGAGGACTCAAAGCTGCTATCTCAGAGAAAAAAAGGCCAGGGATTTCCTGTCCCCAGAAGGTACCTTGATCATTTGATGACTGGCCACAAGGGGGCAGAAGTGTCCTCTGCTTTCAGGCTGAGGAGTTCTGGGAACACTTGAAAAGCTGGTGTTTGTGTCAAGAAAATGGCTGAAGCTTGTTCCCAGGCTGTAGGAATGTCTAACCTGGGCTAGTTGGGTAAAAAAAAAAAAAAAATCAAATGTCTTGATTCAGGCAACAAATCGAAATCAGAGACAGATCCCAGAGCTGTAGATTCTGTGTCCTGTTCATTTCAAAGCTAGAACCTATTTTTTTTTCTTCTTCTGGCTTCACACTGCACAGATAGGGTGGCCTATTCTGAAGGAGGTGGACACAACGAACATTCAGGGTCTTCAGTGGTCAGGTTCATACCTCATGCCTTCCACAGACATTCCTGTCTCCACAGAAGTCTTCTTTCCTGAGTTCCAAGCAGATCCGAGGTGTTAATCTCTAGGAAGCCAGCCAGGGGGTACTAACTGGGGGTCTGGGGGCTCTGTCTGCACCCGCCTAGCTCTGAGGTATAAAGCAACTTACTAAGGACAGCAGTCACAGGAACAGTGAGCCCTGCGTCCTTCAGAGATGAACACTGTGCCCCCGTCACACATTGATGTGGCTCTCCTGGAAGTCAGACTGTGGAGGGATGTGTGGTGTGTCGAGGGGGTGGGGTGCATTCGGCAGCACGATGAACATAAGGACCATATCTAAGGGTACGCAGCAAATAGTATGTGTTTCCATTGTTTATATCCTTTATGGGACAATAGTCCCTCTTGGTCAGTGATACCAGTCTCAGTTACCCATGGTCAACTGTGGACCAAAAATATTAAATAGCAAATCCCAGAAATAAATAACTTACAACTTTCAATGCACGTGTCATTTGAAGGAGTGTGGTGAACCGCTGCGCCATCCTACCCAGGCTAGTTGTCCTTGCTCTATTCCGTGCATCTAATCCAGCAGTTACTTTGTAGCTGTCTCAGATGTATCAACTGTCATCATTCCAAATGCCTCTATTAATAGTAACCAAAGTTATGCCACAATACCCATGTCACTATCTCATCACTGAGATACGCCATCATCTCATGTTGTCACATGAGGATAATAAGGACAGGAACAGTACAGTATCTTTAGAATATGCACTTATATCCTTTTGTTACTTGTACAGACTCATGGCCATTTAATTTATTGTCAGTTATTGTCCATCTCTTGCTGTACCTAATTTATTCACTATACTCGGTCATAGGCATGTGTGACTAGGAGGGAACATAGCACCTGGGGGGGGTGGGGGGATGGGGGGGTGGGGGGGGTTGGGGGGGATGGGGGAGTGGGGGGGATGGGGGGGTGGGGGGATTAGTACTATGTAACTTTAGCTATCTACTGGGGAGGGGGGTGTCCAGCAGTTTCTTTGGATGAGAAGAGACTATGGTGTTTGTTTTTTAATTTTTTTTAAAAAAATCCATGTCAGCATAATTGGCACGTCAACGATGTTAAAGTGTAGGCAGTAAAAGCCACATCATTTCCGGGGCCCCGTAAAAAAGTGAGATTGTTCAAAAATTAAGACTTCAAGACAGCAACAACAGCATCCGACATTGGAGGTGAGCCCTCCTGAGGACTCACCTCCCCGTGACGTGGTCCTGAGAAAGCCATGAGCTTTCAGCTCAAACAACAGAGCTCTGGCCCGGCCCTGCTGGACACACTGCAGCATGAAGGGAAGGCTCTGTCTGCCACCGCCTTAAAGCACATGACATAGACTCTGTGTCCTCTTTAGAGTCATAGCACAGACTCTAAATATTCCAAATGGAAGCAGGGACCTGTGGGCCTGGAGACTCACAGATCTCCTGTTACAACTGGGAGATGTGCTGACCAATCCCCAGGGCAGAGTGAGCTGAGCTGACAGCCAGACCCACAGTAAGGGTCCTTGTGAGCCACTGCAGCCCAACCATGAGTCTCCCTGAGTTGGAGACTGGCCCTTAACGTCCATGCCAGTAGGCACAGGAACTTCACCCCACCACAACGACACCTAAGTTGGGCGTGGTGGCAACATATCCCAGGCCCTCTTCATAGTCATCCCTTCAAGAAAAAGACCCAAGTCAACAGGATTCTATTGATCAGGCTCACCACAGCCTCGCTCAAGTGGAGCACCCTCGGCTGCTGATCAAAGGTGAGAACTCAGACCAGGACTCCCCGCAGCATGTATCCTTGGGGCTCAGGAAAAGAACGAAGCCAAATCTTATCACCAAACAAAGCAGGCTTGGACACTAGGCCCTGCCCTCGGGGACTTGGGAAAAATGCCCATTTCTGCTGCCGTTTGCTCCCACATAACAGAGCTTTTCTACTGCTGCCTGGTGGTTGGGCTGTCTATCCCTCAGCCACAGACAGCTTCTCAGGCTCTGCTTGCAGTCCCACACAGGCCTCTGGCACCCAAGAGCAGCCTTGTGTGCAGTCTCTCCGTGCACATCACAGTGACCAACAGCAGCAGCTCGACTGGGACAGGAGAGCCACAGATGGGGACTTCTGTGGCTTTAACTTACCCTCGTCTCCCTCCCCCTGCTCCAGAGCAGTGCTGGGGAGCTGTTGGCTAGACACAGGTAGCTCTGGGATGAGTAGCGCCCACTACTGTTCGCTATGCTTTCTCTCCTTGAAGACAGGGCCTGCTCTTGTTTCTGTTTTGAGAGAAGGGGTGCTTTTTGTTGTTTTTAGGGGGGGGCACTGATAGGTTTGTCTTTTGTTGTAGTTATTGATGCGCAGCCTTGAACTTGATATTCTTTGGCCTCAGGCTCCCAATCGCTAGGGTGGGCGTGTTTTGATTCACCGCACTCAGCTTTACAGACTGGTGGACAGTAGAGGATGAATGAGTATTAGTGGACTACTGCCCATCTATTCTTTAAATAAATACATAAATGGATTTTACGAAGACCAAAACCTCATCACTTTTTTTTCACCATTTCCATTCTTTTGAGAATTTCATGTACTCATAAAATGTGCTTTGATGAAATCTGACCCCATTCCCTCCCTTTCCACACCTCCCCCATGTCCCACCCCCACTTTTCCCTCACAACTTAATGTGTTCTCCCTTTAGCCTCCTTGGAGTCCATCTAGGGCTGCCTGCATATGTATAAGTGTAGATGCATCTACTGGAGCATGAGCAACCTCCCTCTTAGTAGCTGCATCCCTGGAGAAAACTAACTCCACCCCTCCCCTCAGCTGACTGCCAATAGCCCCTCAGCTAGTGATGGGATTTCATGACCCCCACCCCCACCCCCACCCCAATCCTTGCTGGGATTTTAGTTGGCCTGATCTTATGTAGTCACAGCCCTGCACAGAGCTATTCTTTTTTTTTTTAAAGGTTTTTTCAATATATATGAGCACACTGTCACTATCTTCAGACACACCAGAAGAGGGCGTCAGATCCCATTACAGATGGTTGTGAACCATCATGTGGTTGTTGGGAACTAAACTCAGACCTCTGGAAGAGCAGTCAGTGCTCTTAACCGCTGAGCCATCTCTCCAGCTGTTTTAAGAACACAGCTGCTCTTAATCCAGGGTGTACTGGAATTCAGTGGCAGAATCATGTATATAATACCTTATGTAGTCTACCATAGAAAGTTTGCATAACACCTTCTACATAAGGAGAATTTAGGAGAATAGGTGAGAAATTAGTAAATGTGGGCTACCTTTCATGGGAGAGTCTGGGCAGGCATGATCAAGTCTTTCCAAGGTATAGGCCTTCATTTTGAACTTCCAGGTCTTTAAATGTATTGCTCAACCAACAATTAAAAGGAAGGGAAATAACAATTGGTAGAAGAGAGGGAGAGAGAGAGGAGGGAAAAGAAGTAGAGAGAGGCATGATCAGGACTTACCAGGACTTAGCCTTGATGCCAAGGCTGATGGACTGAATTCTAATTAGGGGGAGGGGAAGCACAAATCTCCAGGCCCATGTGCTGTGGCACAAAGGCCAAGCTTCCATCCAGGTGAGAGCAGCACAGTCATTCTTGGCTCTCCTGGGTCAGAGTCTTCTAAGGGTCAGTCAATAACAGCACGTGTTCCCAGCCTCAGAGGCTCAGCTCTGAGATAAACTATCAAAAGCGTGCCGTGCTCTGTGAATTACCGTGTCAATGGTACACTTAGCTATCTCCCAAGGTTAGTCTCGGAACTTTCTAGTCACTCAGAACCTTGGAGCCCCCTTAACTAGGCAACTACGCTCAACGTGCTTCAAAAGAATTTCCTTCCGTTCTGTTTGGTTTTCTTTTGAAAGGTTTGTTTACTTTCCGTGGGTGAGTATTTTTGCCTGTGTGTGTATGCACATGCACCGTATGTGTGCCTGGTGCCCATGGAGATCAGAAGAGGGACTCAGATCGCCTGGACCTAGAGTTGCAACTGGCTGTGAGCCAGCATGTAGGTGCTGGGAATGGAACCTTGGTCTTCTGCAAGAGCAACAAGTGCTCTTAACTGCTGAGCCATCATCTCTCCGGCTGCCCGCATCCTTCAGTTTTAAATAGAAATAGGGATAACTACTTTTTGTCTGTATTAAGCAAAATAGGCCCAAAGGTGCAGCAATTGTACCCTGCACACATACACTCCTGCTGAGTCCATCAAAGGACAGGATCAAATGTTTCTGTGTGGCATTGTTTGTAATAGAAAAAGAAAAAAAAACTGGAAATAACCTAGATAACCTTCTGAAGAAAGGCAGGTACATGAAATGTGTTGTTCTCCACAGCAGAACTCCACTCTGTGGGTATGAGCAGAGGCAGGCCACAGGCGTGGGGTGGGGACAGCCCTCAGAACTGGTGGGGATGTCCGACAAAGGAGAAAGAAGAGGAAGAGGAGGAGGAGGAGGAGGGGAGGAGGAGGAGGAGAGAAGGAGGAGGAGGAAGAGGAGGAGGAGGAGGAGAAGGAGGAGAAGAAGAAGAAGAAAGAAGAAGAAGAAGAAGAAGAAGAAGAAGAAGAAGAAGAAGAAGAAGAAGAAGAAGAAGAAGAAGAAGAAGAAGAAAGAAGAACAAGGAGACACATTGTAGAACACAGCAGTCAAGTCCAGGTCAAGAAAACTTAAATGGGGTCTTCTTACTTGTGACTCAAAAACATAAGTGACAAAGCAAAATTCTAAACATACAATCTAGGCAGCTATGTACCCAAAGTGTCAGTGGGAATCAGGAAAAGGAAGAGGAGGGTGAGGTAACTGGAGACACACAGGAGGCAGCTAGGCTGAGTGGGAATGCTGTGTCCCTCTAGCTGGTGGTGAGGTCATTTTATCATGAAACTTTGTATCTGAGGTGGGTGTTAGCACATAGCCCTTTGCATGACTCAAATATTCCACTTTCAAAACCTACACCGCACCCAGATCATAGGAGTCACACAGGCCTGTGTGTGACATGCCTAGCACATAGTAGGTACTCAACAAATAGTTGAGAATCAGCTATGGGGGCATGTGATTTTGTTTTCTTTTGTTGAGACAGAGTCTCTGTGTAGCTCTGGCTGTCCTGGAACTTTCTATATAGACCAGGCTGGCCTCAAACTCACAGAGATCTGCCTGACTCTGCCCCTCAAGTGCTGGGACAAAAGATCCCTACACCTGGTTTGATGGGGGCACTTGACTTAAATCTATTCATGAGAAATAATACATTGTTTTTAGTATGTAAGATCTTAGCTATTGGGGTTTGATTACAGAAATTAACATATTCTAATAAAAAAAAAAGTTTGTGGCTTCAGCCATAGCCTGGGATCTCCACTGACAGAAAGGGCACAATAAATAAAGGATGAATGAATGAATGAATGAACGAATGAACGAATGAACACCTTCATGGATTCTTTCCCTATCTTCACACCTTCTTTCCTGGATAACTCTGGGAATCATATCCGCTGTGTGCAATGTGATAACTTGACATTAGAGTACGATTCATACTCACAACTTCTCCGAATCTCCAACTACAAGTGGGAGAATCCCAGCCCGAGAGGATACAGCCTCCCTCTTCCAAACTAGACCACAGACCCCTGTGTGGAAATTCCTCTTTGTCTCCCCTCTCCCTGTGACTTCCGGCACAGTCCTGGGTCCACAACAGTTGCTCATGAAAACTGCTGTTTCTCGAGAGGCCACCGGTTGGCGAAGGGACTCTAGGTGAGTCTGCTATGGTTTCCCTCACGCTAAATCATCAGGTGCCTTGGCCTTGCTTACATTCATAGTCCACGATCAGAGGAAAGTTAATGGATTTACAAATCTAGAAAAGGCTAACAAATACATCCTATTTCAGAGTAAATATAAACAGGGACTTACCGAGTCATGAGCAAAGCAGCCGCCTGCTAAATCACAACTGTGTGACCTTGAATAAGCTTTTCCATCCTGGATATATATATATATATATATATATATATATATATATATATGGTAAAAAAAGATCCTGATACAGTTTAAAAATGACATACAGTATGCTTATTACATTCATGGCTATCATTGTATTATACATATTTATTTTAAAAATCTTGATCATGCTGGTGATTGAGAAGCCAGGAGCCTTCGTACCATGGTTATGGAAAATGAACACCAGGTTTGGGATTAAGGTGGTAATTTGCGAATCAAATGCATGCTGAGGTTGACGGTACACGCCAGGTGCGGTTCTAAGCAGGCCTCAAAAGTGCCATGAGCTACATGTATCATACTTCTGACAAGCAGGTGGGGGAAGTGGAGCACAGAGAAGCTATGTCACTCCCCGGAGTTGCACAGCTGGTGCGTAGCAGGGCTGAACTCCCAGGGTTGAGCCCCTCCCTGGCTAATGAGCTTCTCAATTGAGAAGCTCAAAGCCCAGCTGTGCTAACTTAAGTTTGTGCTAACTAAGCTCCTCTAACTTCAGTTGTCTTTCTACCTAGACTAACAGCGGGGTTTAGCAAAGAAGAGCCTGAGCAGGAAGCACGTACAAGACAGAATGCCCTGGAGCTAGTGTTCCAGAAACCACGGAGGGCCCCACAGGGCTGCCTGCTAGGAGTCAGGCAGAACAATGGAGAAGCTTTACTCTGCACCAGCTCCTCAGACCTCTGTTCTCCTATTGTAAAACCGAGGCAGCTCAGAGGCCTGCCCTGCTGACCTCAACCGCTCAGGAGGCAGTGAAGTGAAATAGGTGTGAATCACCAACAAACTGTAAAGTCCAGTGGCCAGAGTCTATGTACTCGCCGCATTTGATCATATAAGCCCACTGTGATTTGTTCGTGGCTTGAAGATCTCTGTATCATTCAATAAACTGGATATCCGGGGCAGAACAGATCCTGGTACAGTTTACATAGGAAGTACCATGCACTTATTACATTAATGACTGCCATTTGACGGGCTCCTACTACTGCCAGACACTGGCAGACACCAACAAGGTGCTGGGATTAATTTTCAATATGGAAGTTGTTATTCTCCCTGTCGAGGGAGAAGCATAGGCTGAGCAAGGTGGAAACTTGCCTGTGACTGTCCTTCAGCAAGTGACCGAGCCACCACTAGAACTCTCTTGAGTCCACAACCTGTGGTCTGCCACCTGTCCCAGCTCATTCACAGTATCATTCACTCAACATGTCTTCCCTAGATGCAAGCCAACAATGCCAGCACTGGAAGGGTGAGGCAGGAGGATCATAATTTCAAGGCTGGCCTGGGATAAATAACAAGACACTGTCTCAAAAAGGACTGGGGGTGGGGTGGGGCAGTCCTAGAGAGATGGCCCAGCAGTTAAGTGTACTTACTGCTCTTTCAGAGGACCCAAGCTCAATTCCCAGCACCCACATTGGATAGTCCACAACTGCTTACAACTCTTAACTCCAGGGGATCCAACACCTCTGGCTGAGAGGTGATGTCCTAGTTAGGGTTTCTATTGCTGCAATGAGACACCATGACCAAAACAGCAAGTTGTGGAAAAAAGGGGTTATTTGGTTTATACCTCCACATTGCTGTTCATCACTGAAGGAAGTCAGGACAGGGCAGCAACCTGGAGGCAGGAGCTGATGTAGAGGCCATGGAAGGGTGCAACTTACTGGCTTACTTTCCCTGGCTTGCTCAACCTGCTTTCTATAGAATCTAGGACCACCAGGTAAGGGATGGCACCACCCACAATGGGCTGGCCCCTCCCACACTAATCAGTAATTAAGAAAATATTTTTACAGCTGAATCTTATGAAGGCATTTTCTCAAATGAGGTTCCTTCCTCTCTGATGACTCTAGCTTGTGTCAAGTTGACCTAAAGCCAGCACCCAGAGCACACAGGCCCTGGCACGCTGGGGAAGGAAGGTCTCCAGACAACAGAGCAATGTGATGGACATTTTAGGAGAAGGGTATCACTTTGATAGGGTAGAAATATCAATAGTGTTTAAAATAGTAGGGAAGTTTACAAATAACAGTTATGATACCCTAACCCCAACCCTAACCCTGATCCTAAGATGGAAGGAGAGGGCTTTGAGATGCTCTCATGAAATCAGAGGAGGCAAAGATGGTGGGGACAGAACAAGTCCTTCAGCCGGTAGGAACCTTCTAGCAGGTGTTTCCTTTCAGCTGAAAGAAGCTTCATTTATCTTCCATACAATGACCATTGGCTGTAAGTAGAAAAAAAAACAGATCCATTTCCAATCCTTTCCTGGGCAAGGGACCAGAGCTCTTTCCACCCCTCTATCCTAGGAGAGAGTCCTGGTCTACTGCCAGGGCAGAGTCCTTGTGGAACGGTTTGGAGCATGCACTTAAAGCCAGCTCCTTCTCCCTGAAGCTGCGCTCTGGATCTAAGACAGACCAATCTCTACCCCAGTGCAGCCTCAGAGTTGAGCTCTGAGGGTTCTTACTGGGTGGCTGCCTCTGGAAAGAGGAGTGTGATCTGAGAGCATCCCCCATGCCTCAGGATTCTTGATCATCCTAGAACTGGAGTAATTGGTAGGAACTGCCCAAATCCCCAGACAGCTATACTGCCCTTTTCCAACACAGACATCTCCCTGTTTCCTTCATCATGTCTCTTCTGCCCTCTTTTCCTACTGATGAGGAGATACATGGCATCTTAGGAAGCTAACGTGAATCAGAAGTCTGGCACGGTGGCCCATCCCTGTAATATGAGCACTTGGGAGGCATTGTGAGCACAAAGCCCACCCCAGATAAGACCTTGCCTTATATTAAAAAAATAAACCAAAAAACTTTAATTCCAAAGAAAGTTACGACAAAGAGGAAGTTATAGGAAGGAAAACATTAAATTGGGAAATTTCTAGAAAACAGAATAATCCTCCCCAAGCAAATTATACCGTATTACACAAACTTGTGTAAATCAGCTACAGTTCTTTCTCTTTATTTACAACCCCCAAATTTGGAACGCCTAAGAGAATCTAGAGATGAGGCAATCCTAGCAGGAGCCCCCAGAGCTAATGCAAAGAAAAGCTTGAGGAGTGGAGGTCTCCAATCTTCCTATGGTCTATTCCACTCTCACTGTTACCCACCCTTGGAAGGGACCTAGGGAAACCCCTTTACCATCTGCCTCCAGCAAATTCTCCATCCTGGTGACTGAACTGAACATTTATGTGTCAGATGAGATGAGCAGCCACATCTGAAGGAAGGAAGAGCTAAGAATTGATTCTTAGGACACAACCTCTTTATGCTGATAGCCTACAAGCACCGCTGTTCTCCATTTTCTTGGTCCCCAGATCAGAAGGAGATCGGGAAAGAGAAAGAGCTGGAGGGAGGCAGAGGGGAGAGAGGCCCAGGAGGCCTGGCTGACCTTCATTCTCATTTGCATATCCAGACACAAGTGACCCAGGCCAGGGAGAACTGACAAGCCAATCCAGATTTCATAGGGAGAGCTGCTGATCCAGGCACAGAGCCCAGGGGACATGGGAGCGCAGGAAATGTCTCTGGGCTCGTGAGACAGGTGCTATCCCTTTTCGCTGCCCCCTACCTCCCGGGGATCGCCTCTCACTGCTTCTCTCTCTCTGTAGGGTTTGTCTCCCTTCTGTACCATTATTTCTCACAATTGCTGGCACACAGCAACACCCCCAGTACCCTCCAAGCTCTTGAGTCCCTTCTGATCGGGCGGATTAGCTCCTCTTTGGTGAGCGCACAATGGCCCTCCAACATCCTTTGTTGTCTCTGTTTGCATCAAATATTGAAGCTCTCTCCTGAAACTCATTACAGGCCACCAGGACAAAGGCTTTCCTTGCTCTCCAGGACAGACCCTGTGCCAGGATGTTCCTCACAGCTTCACCTGCCGCCTCTTCTCCAGTTACCACCCAAGGGAATGAGCCACAGAGGTGACATGGCAATGGGCAGAGCAGCTGCAGTGGTGCCCACACCCAGGGCTGCCCCATCAGAGAGGAAGTAGGAGCTGAGACCTCTGGGGATGAGCCCAGTTCACAAGGGCTTAGACCACAAAGAGGATCAAAGGTGAGAGGCTAGGGTGGATCGAGAACACAGCAGAGTGTCCAGTTACTTTGCCATCACCCCTCTGCCCACTCGGAACATCCCTGACTCCTAACCCCAGTCTGATTTGCAGGGGTCACTTTAAGCATGCTCTGAGTCTTAAGCCTAGACCTCACCTCCGGATCTCCTTGAGGGACACCCTTGCCTCCAAAATGTAAGAGTCCTTCAGTCTTCATACCTATTATTGTAACTGCCACTCAGTTCCTGCTTCCTGCCCCTGGATAGTGCCCCAGCCTTCGAGCTCTTGTGTGCAGTTCAGTACTATGTCTGTACAGCTAGTATAGATTATCAACATGGCAGAAGAACATGTCTTAACTGCTGAGTGAGTACATGAGCAAATGAGTGAGTGAATGAGCAAATGAATGAGTGAGTGAGTTAATGAATGAGTTAGTGAGTGAATGAGTTAGTGAGTGAATGAGTTAGTGAGTGAATGACTAAAGGAGTGAATGAATGAGTAAGTGAATGACTGAATGAGTGAGTAAATGACTGAATGAGTAAATGAATGAATGAGTTAATGAGCAAGCAAATGACTGAACGAGTGAACAAGGTAATGACTGAACGACTGAATGACTAAAGGACTGAATGAGTTAATGAGTGAGTAAATGACTGAATGATTGAATGAGCTAATGAGTAAATAAATGGCTGAATGGCTGAATGAGTTAATGAATGAGTGAGTGAACGGATGGCCTACCTTATCCAACATTAGCTATGCTTCATTCCTGGGTCCTGAGAATCCTGACTCAAAGCCATTGGGTCATGCATGGCCCTCGGAGAAGGATCTGGCCTTCCATAGACACCTCAGTATTGATGGACACAATACTGTCCCGAACATTCCCTACCTCCACGAACCTGTGCAAGTCTCAGAACCAACTCCAGGCTCCATTCTTTCATGTGGCAAAGGCAAGAGTAGACTGGGAAGAGTACTAACGGATGCTCTGAGGGGTAAAGAAGGATTGCGGAGGTGAGCCGAGGGCACAGCATGGCATCCAGGAGAGCAGTAGATGAGCAGAAACAGCACAGTTCTCCAGTCACTCAGCTACCAGCTGGTTATCGGCACTGTGTGAGAGAACATGGCAACCAGTCTCCAGGATACCGGGTTCGAAGCTTGAGGGCCTGAGGGCCACAGTCAGGCCAGGGTACCCTGCTACAATGTCACTTCCCCAACTACTAAAAGGAAGGATTTTGCCAGGCTGTGGCTAAGTGTGACATAGAGATATCAAGGTGTGGCTTCCCAGGCTAGGAGGCTCAAATAAGCAAAGAACATTAAGCACCCAGCCTCACCACCCCCCCCCCAACCCCTGCTCTCTGCCGCCACACTTTGGGGAGCCATGGGTCATCTCCTCATCTTGAAGAAGGAGAACCTAGTGACTCGAGAACATATCTGAGGTTACCTGTGACTCAGGAACCCTTGAACATAGACCTGTCATACCCCAGTTTCTATTCTAATTCCCTTGTGACTAGGCTTGAGTCATTCTTTCTCCGCCTCATGTATACAGTTCCAGGACACTCTACAAGGTGACAACAGACACCCTTCCTATGGTCCTCCTGGAGGTGCTGGTCTATGGACACACACACACACACATACACACACACACGGAGAGAAAGAGAGAGAGAGAGAGAGAGAGAGAGAGAGAGAGAGAGAGAGAGAGAGAGAGAGAGATTTGGCTCTGTGCTGAGCAATGGTCCTCACAGTCTCCTTCCTCACAGAAGCCTGAGCTGAACGTCTGAGAGGTCAGGGTTCCAGTAGGGACCAAGGTGACTGTAGAAGCCACAGGCCTAAAGGGAAACACCTCATAGGTCTGACCAATCAGACGGAAACACCTGCCGTGAGTTGGAAGCTTTCCCTAACAAGACCATCAGTGCTCCAGTGGCATTTGGGTTGTTCAGCTTGGCCACATGACAGGCCTTTGAGTCAGGTGGGAGGCTCCCAATGGAAGTGTGGTAACACACTAGAAAGCTTTCTAGATGTGTGTGTATGGACCATGGAGGCAGTTGGCACACACAAGGACCTCAAGGAGGAAGGCAACTCCATAGAAGGGCTTTCCTGCCTGCTAGGCACTGCCTTCCACACCTGTCCGATCCCCAACACATCTTCCCCTCCACTCACAACTCCTCTTGGGTCCCGAGCCAGGCTTGGACAAGAGCTGTACCTGTGCATGCCAACCAGATAGCTACCCCTGGATAGGGACAAGGAGGCTGGCTGAGCAGGCCGGATATGACCTTCTGCATGACCCTCAGCACACAAAGGAAGGATCCAGTGTCCCCTGTTCATGGTTCTAACCCCTTTACTGACCAACTGCCAGGCATGCAGTCAGACCCTAAAGGATGCTCTCGTGGAGTAGCTCCTTCCTTTCAGCCGTCCTTCGGTCTCCAGTTATTTGGTCTGGTCTAACAAGCCTCCCTAAGTTCTCGAATGGTAATAAAATGCCCCCTCGTTCTTTTCTGGAATTAGTAACCCTAAAAAGGGATCTTCCCTTACTTCCTCACTCTTCCTTTGGGCCACATCCAGGTCCTTCCTCAGGTTTCCTCTTCAGACATGAATCTTGCCTTCCTGGTTGGCTTGTGATAGGAGAGAAAGCACTTGAGAACAGGGGCTGGGGAGCACACAGGCCCAGGGGTGAGAAGGCAGTTCTCTGCTCCAAGGGCATTCAGCCAGGGAAATGCCTTCCTGCCTGGGTTTCTGCCTACTCAGTCTTATCTCACGGCCACTAACCCAGACTCCTTCCTGGCATCCAAGGAAACCAGTCCTCTCTAGCTCAGAACAGGGTCATGATCTCATGCAGTGGCTGGAGACCTTGATTGTTCCTAAGAACTCTGAAGAACTTACTACAGTGCAGATGTAACAAGTGCTCCAGACTCCATGCTGATTGCATGATGCTCTGGTGAGGTCTGCCCAGTTCATTCCAGCCAAGCCCCCAGAGGAAGCCAGCGATGATCCTGGGCTAGGAAGCCTAGCAAGAGCTAGGCCACCCGTAACAGGCAAGCAGAGGTGGGGACAGTGTGGAGCCAAGACCTTGGCAATGACCACCAAGGAAAAATGAAAGCTGTTGGGTTTCAGACTCAGGATAAGCAGCTGAGGTGCCTATTTTACATACCAAAGTGGACCTGGCCTCCAGGTTCTCCCAGCATCCCTCAGTCCCTACCTGTTACAGGGCCTGGATGGCATACCCTGCCCTCCACCCTGTACTTTCCAGCCCAGGAGGCTGGGCTTCCTCTCCCCCAGTGGCTTTTCAATATAAAATCCAGCTATTTTGGCTCCCCACCTCACCCCCTTCTCCCTCTGCATGTGTGCTTTTCCTCTCTCTCTCTCTCTCTCTCTCTCTCTCTCTCTCTCTCTCTCTCTCTCTCTCTCCCTCCCTCCCTCCCTCCTCCCCAATAAACCTGCCTTTATCCTTTGATTTGGCTTGAAATGGGCTCATTTTCGATGCTGGAGATAACTTATCCAAAGCCTTTTCCACATCCCCAACCCAGGGCCCAGAGATGTAATAGCCACGGGCGAAAGGGCAGAAAGGTCTCAGAGAAGACACAGCCTGACTAATCTGGCAAGCTTCTGCAGTGACAGAGGGTTCGTTCGTTCAATCCCAGGACACCAGAGACTAGATGTTTCATTCATAAAGAGATCTGATTGCAGGACGACGCAGGGCAAAGGCAGGGTAATGGCTGATTTCCACCCTGAGAGAAGGCCCTTAGTGACCTAAAGAGCTTCCCTGTATTCCATAAGTTCTGCATCCCAGTATCTCAGTAAGCCCCTGGGAGGCCCATCACCTTCAGTATCCCTGAAGCCTTAGGCTGATCAGCAACACTGCTCCAAACCATCAGCCCTGTAGTCCAGATGCCTAGATTCAGACAGTCTCTACATAACTTATGCCAGCATCCCTACCTCAGGGCAGCTCTGAGGTAGGCAACCTGTGTCCAGAAGCCTAGCTGTGCTGCTAACCAACCTCATCCATACAATGGATTCCTCCTTGTGGGGTCTGAGTGAAACTACTAGCCATTGACTTCCAGATAAACGTATCTCTAATCAGTCTTCCTCCTGAGTAGTGTTCAGGTGACCTGCACTCCCTGCTGAGTACACCTGGGGACTATAGAAATGAATAGCAAAGTCTAACAAAGCCCAGGGGCTGTGGCTCCCACTGGGGTCTACCCTGACCCTTACCACTTGGCCACTAATTTGTGCTCTATAATGGGAAGACAGATACAAAAACAAGAAATTGATCACTTGTTGCATGAGATGCTATACTAAGGCTAGGCAGAGGCTTGGGGAGCTAGGGAGAGGTACTGGGTCAAGGCTAGGGCCTGGGAGCTAGAAGCAGAAAGTATGTGCCACTCAGGAGGCTGTGCAGGAGCAGAAAAGAGAAGATTCCAGGTAGTAAGTAGGCCCTAAGAGCAAAGGTGTCAAATCAAAAGCATGGCTCACATAGCTGTTTGTGTATGCTTAGAGGAGGATCTAGAAGTGTTCCACCCTGCTGCTAAGGCTAGCTATCTCAGGGAAGTAATATAATGGAGAATTTTGTTATTTTTTTTTTACTGGTACATTACCATTTTGTTTGAATGTTTCTGAGTGAGCAAGAATTAGTTTCAGAATAAAAAATATAATTGGGAAAGAGTATTATGTGTCTGGTGGAACTCTGAGACAAATGGGGTACATAAAATCAGGGAGGAACATATGATGTGTAGTGGAGGAGAAAAGGCAGGGAGTCACAGGTCCCTGTGCTATGATGCTCATCCGCCATGATGCTTATCCACCATGATGCTCAATCACCATGATGCTCAGCCGCCATGATGCTCATCCTCCATGATGTTCATCCGCCATGATGCTCAACCATGATGCTCCACCATGATACTCTCTCACAGCTCCATGGACTAAGCTTCGGAAAATCAGGCCAAGGTAAGACTAAGAGGTAGGTCTTGCCAGCTGCCTGGCAAGCTCCAGTCTCCTTGGAGAGGGGACTTTTTTTTTTTCCCTTGGCCTCCGACTTTCTCACAGTCTTATGCCCTGCCTGGATCTGAGCTAGACTGAAGGAGAATGAAAAGCCTGAGCTCTTAGAATGAGGTCACTGGGAAAAGAAAAGTAAGCACGGAGGTTGAAAGTCTCCTTGACTTTTCAAGTTAGTTTCACACAGACTCCAGTCGCTTTTCTGTAGAAAATCCTTTATTTGTCCTCTGTCGGAGAAGAAGGAAATGGCTAGTAAGCTATAACTCAGGTGTGTCACTCAAACATGAACACATGTACAGTTTTTTTCTTTGTTCAGAGTGATCTTTAAGACATAGAAGTAACTTGAAAAATCTACAACAATTCCCCCAATCCAGACCAAACTCTCCTTCACCTTTCATTGGGGTTGAAATTTATTCTGGGGTTAGAGGTTAGGTCTTGTTCAACCTCTTCCCCCTTGCCCCCCAACCCCAGCTCTCTCTTTCACACACACACACACACACACACACACACACACACACACACACACACAAAACCACAGAGATGTCCTGGTCAGACTAAGTAGGGTTATAGCTCAGCATTTTAATGAGGTTTGTTGATGGGGTGCCTAGTTTCCTCTGTGGAGGGAGGGTCAGGCCAAAATGGCCTTATTATTTACACTGCTTTATACAAGCTTAGTAAGGGAACAGCCCACGAGCAGGCTGAGTTAGAGACAGTATATAGTAACAATACCTTCTCCTCTGCTTGGGAATTAAAGAGAGTCAAAAACTGAGTGGTGGAGAGGGAAAGGGAGAAGCCACTCTGTCAACTAGGGGCAGCACAGGACACAGAGACATGGTTTACATAATGACACCACTGGTCAAGATGCTGGTCTCAGTAACCAGGCGGGACAGCTAAGAGACAACAGGTTTCCAAGGTTAGATTCTAAAACCCTTAATGTGAGAAGTCACCAAGTGCCAATCAACAGCTGGCCATTTGTACTGGGAAACACAGATGCATAGTGGGGGCTGGGGAGGGGGCGCAGAGACAACATGACTAAGGTGAAACAGGGTTTTGCTGTCCCTGAGTCACCTGGCAAGCTGTCAGGAAAGAATGGCAAGACTCTTGTGTAATGGATCTGAACTCCTAGGGACACAGCCCAGGAATCTGCATGCTTATTTATTTTTAAATCTTCTAGATGGTTCTCAAGTGGAACGATGGTGAAGAAAACTAATTGTTCCGACGAGGATTAATCTGAATAAAGAAACAGGATGAGGGTGACAGGCAGGATATGAGATCCCAGGTTTGGAAAGGGAAGGGCCGAGGGCAGGCAGCTTTGAGACCATTTGTGGCGGCCCCTGAGGCTGACGGGTAACCAGGTAAAGCCCAGATTCCTTCACTCTGAGCAGTTTTCAAAGCAAGCTTTCCACAGCTCGGTGGTCTCTCCGGGAGCAGGGCACCCTGTCATGAGAGAACTGTCAGAAGCAGAGACATCTGTGCCCTTCCAAAGTGTCAGAATCTGCCGAAAGGCAATAAATTCACATTATGTCCATTTCCTTGACTTTAATTTACCAGTACTCCTAACCTTGCGTGGTATTTACAGCTCCTGAAACCACAAGTTCTTTTATTCTGATCTTAATGACTAATATCAGCTCTCAGATTATACAGTTCACGCTGGGTTCATATGTGGGTTAGAGGGTGGTTCAGAAATGGTTAAAGTACAACCGGTCTAAAGCAGTCTTACTGAAGGCAGGACGGAGAGCTGAGCAGGAGCAGAGGGGTCACTGCAGTGGTGGAACACAGCCCAGACACAGAGCTATGCAAGAACAGACCACAAAGGACTAGGTTGCTTTGGGGCAACCAAGTCCAGACTAATTGCAGTTGCCAGGTGACTTAAATGGAACTTATCAAACAATACTATCTATCGTGTAGGGCTGAAGCTCCAGAGATGGAAGTGGACTTTGCTATCTGTCCATCACTGGAATCATATGGATCCCATGACACGTGCACCAGAGAGTCCGATGGCCGGCAGGAGGGTATCGTTGCACCATGGTTAGATACCCCTCCTTTTCCGTGATCCAAAGGAGGAGTTGCACCGTGTTGGTTGGTGTGTCCTGTGTACCTGATGGCTTCAGCCTAGCTTCCTGGCATGGCTGTGATGTATCCATGTACTCATGTGCTCCTGAGTTAACTTGATAAGGTGTCAGGTGGGAATATTTTATTTAAGTAAATACATTATTATCAGTCTGGGCCTTGTGACCTATGGAGGACTGATAGCGACTGTTTACTTAGCATAAACAAAATATAGAGTCATTCTGCCTTGACACAGGCACTCAGAATGGAACAAACAACTGTTTTATAAAATGAAGTCATGCAGGGCAGAGCCCAGCCTGAAATCTTAGGTTATTGTAGGGTGGCTCTCAACAGCACCCAGCCTGATGGCCAGACTCTCTCCCACCTGCCCACCATCCAAGTTCTGATGGGAGTAACCTGCCCTTTCCATCAGGGATGTGCTAAGAGCCATATTTGGGGCCTCTCAAGCCATTTCTCACTTTCTGCCAGCAACTGAAAGGTCTAGGAGAAGCTATGGCCCGCACCTTAGGCAGGATGTGTATAGTCCAAAGAACCCAAGTCCCTCCCCCAAAAGTGTCCCCTAGAGACTGGAAAAGGGGAGAGGAGGGTGGGAGTGCAGAGGGGGCAGAAGAGGGTAGTAGAGACAGGGAAGGCATTGGGAATGGGAGAGGGGAGAGGAATGGGCAGAAGGGAAAGAGGGAGGAGGGGGAGGCCAGGAGAGGTGGCTTAGCACAGAGAAACCTGGGTGTGTGTGGAGAGGATACTTCTTGCGTAGGCCTTCTTGAGTAATATTCAATGATGATGATGGCGTGGCTCCTTGAATTGGCCCGCCTTCCCCTCTGCCCTCCCCCAGCCCTTGTTATTTAGAGTAGGGAGGGTTTCTAGTTGCTTCCTTTGGGTTTTCTGATACATTTACTATTGCATTTTTACTTAGTCACTTACTATTCCAAAGTGGGCACGCTGTGATTGTCACCTCCCAGGTCACCGCCACAGCATCAGAGCGTGAAGCCTTTGGTACTCCCAGGGTTTGAGTCTGAGGGGAGGGGGTGATTAAAATCTGTGACATCTATTAAAGAACTTTGTGTCCCCTGAGAGTGGTGAACTGAGCCCTGGGACCTGTGGGGACTGTCCATACTCCCTCTCCTGAGGAGGTGTCGGTGGGAACTCACAGGGCCTATCAGCCGGCTGGGAGATAAAGACAGAAAGAGTCAGTACCTGCAGAGGAGCACCTCCAATTACAGGGCAACCTGACTATCAGTTATCGAGCGTAAATGGCTGCTTATCAGATCCCCAGGCTCCTGTCAGGAGGCAAGAGAGCTCAGCCCTAAGGATTTGGAATTAGAAGAATCCTGGGGTGGGGGTGCCCCAAAAGGACTTTTACCAACAGAAAATGAAAGCTGGGCTCTGAAAATGTGACCCACCTCCCAGATATCTCTATACCCGAGCCAGATGACCTTGAGTGGATCCAGGACGACAAGCCTGTGGGCACACAGGCACTGGCCACAGCTTTCCTTAGTTAATAGAGAGTATATTGAGGGATATAGTGTTAGGTAGTTACGAATAGTGTCTGGGTTAGAGAGATAGCCCACTGGTGAAGCACTTGTATAAGGCTCTGGGTTCCATCCTTAATAACTACAAAATCAAAACAAAACAAAAAAGCCTTTTAGATCATTAAAAAATTAAGCAAAAAAAAAATTCACATAGCAAATTTTTTCTTAAGAGACAGACCCCACATGTTAAGGGAAAACCCTTGCAAAAACACACATTGTAAGATTTTACTTGTGTCAATGAAGTTACAGAGCAGCTGTAACTAGAGCAGAGAGAGGAAAAAAATCTCAGAACAGTTGTGATGTAAGGCTGGGATAGGGGTTTATCAGAAGGGGTTCCCAGGGAACCTCCCCATTCACAGTCTGTGTGGGTGCTTGAGTTAGCCCAGGGTAGGTGTGCAACAGAATTGGGTATATATGGTCCTGCACGGCAGAATGGTGTATTTCATTATGAATAAAACTCACCTCAAAATAGCTGTGAAAATTGCTGACCACTGTGGGTCAGTGATCCAGTGCTAAAGAGTAGGCCTGGACAGAGATGAATAACTGTGCATTGCTTTGAAATCCATCCAGACATGAGGGCTGGTGAGCAGCCAGGGCGTGGGCAATGGGGAGGCATGTCTAAGAGATGTAAAATTGAGGCAAGGTTCCAGATGATGGGCCCATGGCCCTGGCTGTAGAAGTCTGGCAAGTTTTCTCTGTTTTTTTTTTTTTCTCCTAATAAAATATGGAAAGGAAAAAACAGCTTACCTCCTAAGATCGTCCCAGCCCCCCAGGATTCTGAGGGTCCCTGCAGAGTGGGCAGGGGTGAGCTACCATCCTCTGGCTCTGAGGGCACCAGTGTGTCTGTCCCTGTCTCATCAGTCCTCCAGCAGCTCCCAGCCAGACAAGCCCTGCTCCCCTCCAGGTCAGGTTGTCTGCATTGCTATCCTTTGTTCTCCTGCCTAGGCTTCAAGGCTTGAAGACCAGTGACTTCATCCCTCATTCATTCATTTGGAAAGTCCCCTGATTTCATTCCTACCCCCACTCCCAGAAAGAAAAGCAGCTCTCTTGCACTTTTAGAAACTATCACAAGATCTGCGCTGTCTAATATGGTCTGATATTCTCAGCCTCAGAAGCACTTCTATCTCACCTAAACCCTGTACACTGCTTTTCTACAGATGTCAGTGGGGCCTGGGGACTGTGGTTATTAGACATACATGTGCTTGTGTCCGTGCACTGGGCCGTGTCTAAGCAATCAGTGAAGCAGAAAAACTAGGAGCCTTGGGGTCCACCAAGCTTTCTTCCTTGACAGCCCTTTGCCCTGCACTCCACCGGGTTACTTGGCATGGTTGGGCCATCGTAGGTAAAAGAACACGTATTCAGTCATCCAGTCTGCCTGGGCAGAGGACTTCTCTCACAGGATGTATCCCTACCACCCCCAGTGGTTCTAGGCACAGAGGAAACTGAGACCTTTTCTTAGGGCCAGTCTCATGGCTCACATTTTTTGAACATAGGTCCAGCCTGACAGTACACAGAAATCCAAGCTTGAGCATTCTCTGCTGTGGCTGACAGGCCCTCTATATTTACACAGGGGAAATGGAAGTGACAGGCTATGCCACATCACAAGGCCATGGCACAGCTGGACAAGACGCACTCACAGAAGCTCTCTGCAATCTCCTAGGGCTTCACAACTGAGAGGTGCTTACTCCCAAACCCCGGGGCATGCCTGAAGCACTGGGATCTTTGCTGTTTATTTGTTTTTTGGTTTTTAAGGACAACGTCCTCACTATGTAGCCTTGTCTGTCCAGGACCTTACTATGTAGCCCAGGCTGGCCTTGAATCACTAAGATGCACCTGCCTCTGCCTCTGCCTCTGCCTCTGCCTCTGCCTCTGCCTCTGCCTCTGCCTCTGCCTCTGCCTCTGCCTCTGCCTCTGCCTCTGCCTCTGCCTCTGCCTCTGCCTCTGCCTCTGCCTCTGCCTCTGCCTCTGCCTCTGCCTCTGCCTCTGCATCTGTCTCCCAAGTGCTGAGATCAAAGATGTGTGCCACCACACGCAGCTGGCTGTTTGTTTCTTAGTTTCAGATACTATCTCATGTAACCCAGGCTAGCCTCAGACTCGTATAACCATAAGCTTCTGATCCTCCAACCACAGCCTCCAGCGCACTGAGATTACAGGCATGTGTCACAACACTTGGCCAAAGCACTGTTTGTTTTCAGTCTCTGTGAGTGTCACCACCTCCGCTGTCACCTGCTCACTATTTCCAGGAAGAGAATAAGAGTGACCTTGAGGCCTTCAAGGTTCTTTCCTAATCCCAAGGACCCTCACTGCTTGCCCTGGAGACAGAAACCAGGCCAACAGGAGAGCCTTCTGCCAACCTTACTCACCCTACATCTCAGAAGCACACCAGAGGTAGTCCTGAGGAAGTCATACATAGAGTTGGGAATCCAAGATCATCTTGCCTAAGATCAGAGTCTAGTATGTCCAAATCAGAGGTCTGGAGGGGAACCCAGGTGTCTCTATTCTCTCTCTCTCTCTCTCTCTCTCTCTCTCTCTCTCTCCAGCTACCCTCTTGAGTTCAATCCAGCCAGTGGAGAAAGCTATTGAGCTCCTACTTCTTGGGTCTAAGTGAGAGCTGAGTGTTAGAGGTCCAATTCCTGCTGTAAAGGAAACTTCACCGCAGTGGATTATAACACAGGAATAAACTCCCTGACATACTCCAAGAGAATAAATCAAGGCTGGGCAGTGACCTTGGCTTCATGAGGTCATTTTAAGTCCAGATTACACCCCATTTGCCAGACCATATGACAGACATGATGGAGACAGTAGTCAGGGAGAGACCATGGGAGAAGCAATACCCACAACTTAAGCCCAGACACAGAAATGGCTGTCACCTCAACTGGCGGGGACACTGTCGTATAGGGACAGGAGGTTGGACCTGACATGTTACTTCTGATGATAGCAGCTGGTGGTCTATACCACAGAACCCACCACCCAAGCCTCTGCTGTGCACAATGTGGCTCTTGGCCACCGCTTCCCTGAGACATCTCTCCCTCAAGGGCTGGAGCTCCGCAGCACGGCATAAAAGCCAGAATTTTCTAAATGGCCTTGCTCTGTGGCTCATAAACAGAAGGACTGCAAGAACACATTTTGGGTTGGGGAGGGCTGGAGTGTAGTGGGCTTAGTGGTAGACACATCTTGGGTTCAACCCCAGAGTCAAAACAAAGCAAGCTTGAAGGAGAAAGACTATGGAGAACCTTAAACCAAAGCCCAGAACTCCAGCCCTCAGTGCAATGAAGATACAGACTGGCAAGAAGATGAGGTCCCTCCCAGTCAGGGGAGTGTGCCAAGCCCCTGTTCCTCTTTGGGACCCTTGGCCCTCCACATCAGGTAGCTAAATTAGTTGTACTTCTCCTAATTTCTCTGGGGTAAGACCCACATTGGCCACAGTTAATGAAATTAGTAGGCGTTAAAGCTTGCATCCAGAATGTCCCCAGAGCTCATATGACAGAGACCTGCTCCACTGCTGACAGTAGATGCTATTACAACAGTGATTCGCACTGTGGGTCTCAACCCCTGTGGGATTGTATGTCTTATATTTACATTGTGATTCATAATAATAGCAGAACTACAGTTATGAAGTAGCAACAAAAATAATGTTAAGGTTGGGGGTCACCACAACATGAGGAACTGTATTAAAGTGTCACAGCGTTAGGAAGGTTGAGAATCACTGTGTTAGAAAATGGTAGTAACTGCTGGGGTGCAGCTTGCTTGGAAGAAGATAGTCATTGGGGGATCCCCATCTTTTTCTCACCCCCCCTCTCTTTGCTTCCTGGTGACTTTGTCGCTCCATGCAGTGCCTTCCAGGAGGCTCTGCTTCACTCAGCCCCAAAGACAACGGAGTCGGCTGCCATGCACCGAAACCTTTGGAACGTTGAGCTAAAAATAAACGTCGCCTCCTTTCAGCTGCTTCTCCTGGTATCTTATCAGGGCCACAGAAGGCTGACTAACATGACAAAGCACCACACCAACATGCTTAGTACATTTGGTCCAGGGAGGAAACAAAGGAAGCACGTGGGCAACTCCTACGTGCGAGGGGTGAAGAGACGAACCCAAGGAGGTCTGACCAAGTCCCTGATAGCACCTGGGCAAGTATCAGCTGAAGTCACCACCTAGGGAGAGAGAGAAGGCCAGCCAGAGCAAGCACACAGGCATTGTGGAGATATGGCTGAGCCATCTTAGAAAACAGGGAGGGAAAACATTCCCTGATGACTAGAGAGAGAACTTCACGCAAAGGGCAGTGTCCGTGAGTGGGGCCGTCTTGGGTGGAGGAAGTGATTATAGCCGTGTGCTTTTCGGGAATGACTGTGTTTAATCTTCCCTACATTCCTCTAAGGTACGTGTTCTTGCTAACCACATTGTGCAGATGAGGAAACAGCTCAGAAATTCTCAGTAACTTAATTAAGCTGAGTGAGGTGGTACATGCCTGGAATCTAATCCAGCACTCAAGAGACTGCAGCAGGAGAGCTGTGAGTTTCAGGCTAGACTGGGCTACATTGAGAGGCTCGGTCTCAAAAGCACTGGCAACAAAAATCCCGTGTGCTCATTCTTGGGGAAATGCGGAGCCACCCTTTTTTAGTGCTCTGGTGTCAAGGTCTGACAAGCTCAGCTCCCTGCCAAGGACAGAGGTGGCCTCACGTATCCCTAGGAGATGCGCTCTTGCCCTTGGCAAAAGCCCCAAACGTGTCACATCCCAGTCTGACATAAGCTCTGGCTGCATCTCAGCTCCTTGCTCAGTGGAGCAGTCCAGATCCTGCCCACAAACCTGGCACCCTGCCTGCACCCTTAAGATGTCTATGATTGGAATCACAGCCAACCAGTGTATCAGCAGGATGAGACAAGCTCAATGCTGTGCACAGCGCTGGCTGGAGCCTGGCCTTGCAGGAATGGTGTGAACTAGCTCCGGCTCACAGGAGAGGACCCCTCCAAGAGGACTCCTACAGCTGAGCCCTCTGATCTGTCCCTCTACTCTGGAGGTGGAAATATATCTGAAGCTTTGGACCCCAATAAGACACAACCAACCTTTGTCTCACCTACCCAGGGCCAAAGAGGACCCAGAGGGGTGCCTTTCCTGAAACCACCTCACTAAGGAACTCCACACATGACCCCTGGCTCCCAGAAAGCAAGTGGAGCTGAGGCTGATCAGGGAGAGCCAGACAGTCTGAGGAACCCTGAGTTTGTCCCAGCCTCCTCAGAATGGACTTGTCCCCATCAAGGGCTGAGGACACTGCTGCCACCACCCTAGCCTTTGTAGTTTTAGGGGAAATTCTGAACAAAAAGGGAGCGAGGCTCTGAATCTTCAGTGCTCTAACCTCAGAGGAAAACAAACCAGAACAGCAGTGTGTTGTTCACCTTGACGGGGATGTGGCGGAGCTGACGAACGTGTGTTCCCTACGCACAGTCCCTGGGGGAAACTCGGAGTAGTTGAGTGAACTGGTTGTGGTGTGGGCACAGCTGCCAGTTTTCTCACAAACTGCCAGTGCCCTCACAGTGGGCAAGCAGCACCCAAGAGTCTGGTTTCCTCCAGACTCTAGAGAGGCACTGTTGATCTAGGAGCTTATTCCAACCAAGACGGTGGCCAGTCTCACCAAGAACTGGAAAGACCACAGGTCACTAAGAAACACATGAAGGGAAGGTAGGAAGCGAAGAAGAAAAGCGGACCGTGTGTCCTGTGTCCCCATCCTTTGTAAAGGTGTTCTCATTCAGTTCCCATGCACCACACACTCATACATGAGCAAGCACACCCTGTCCACTTAGCACCTCCCAAAATAAGAGAAGAGACAAGGACCGAGGCCAGGGGTACCAGAGTGAGGGTTCATGTGGTGCTTGTGCGGTTTTGTCCAGCTGCGGCAGCTCAGGGGAAACCCCTGGGAAGCGCTTGATGTGTGGCTGAAAATCTGGAAGGTTATAAGGCAAGTGGGAGCTTCACACTCCTGGCTTCATGGGACCATCCAGTGTACAGAATAAAAGTGTTATCTGGCTGGGGTGAGGCTCCGGGGCAGAATGCTGAGGAGAGCAAGAGGTGAAGGAGATATACTGGGAGCCAGACAATATTGTGGTCACCTCAGAGCAGGGATTTGTACTCAAAAGAAATTTGCTTTACCACAGGGCCTTCTTCTGCCATGAATCCCCTTTCACAGATGGACAAACAGAACTTCAAGTGAGCTAACGCTGTTCCTGAGGTCACATGACCAGTAAGCCCCAGAGTCAGGACAGCATCCTGAAGTCAGCCTGCTGCCTCCTGGGGCCTGTCCCCAGGAAGCTATGGGAGAAGACCACACAACTTGGAAAGGCCATCATTTCCCTTTGACAGTGGGACCCTGGGAGGATGCTGGATAGTGAGAACCTACCAGGTTTACATTCTTTCCTAGAGGGTGCAAAGACTGGGAAAGGAAAAACAGACACACACAGTCTTCTCCCAACTGACCCCAAACAACAAACACTATTTTCCCATCTGACACCTGCACTGCCCAAGCCAGATGTGGAGACAGGACGCAGCCCTGGAACCCACAACAACCAAGTTTATGTTTCTTCAACTGTTTCCGTTTTCCCTGAACTGGAGATTTGGGTTCCCTATACCCTGTCCATTAAAGCATCCCCCATACCTAGTTACTAAGGTATAGGGTCCCGGAGTCAGAGTTGCAGCCAGGAGGCTTGTCCGTTTCCATCAACAGCCTAGAACTTGTTCCCACTAGACCTGTCCTCAGGCCTGGTTTCAGCATTTCCAGGCTGGCTTAAACTGCCTCAACCACTCTCAATTATACCATCAATTTCTGGTTCTGAGCAGGTTTGCTCCCTCCTTCTCTTCATTTTATTTATTTATTTATTTATTTACTTAGCATGTATGTACACACACACACACGCACATGCACACATGCACGCGCACACACACAGCCACTGATAGGCTGTTCTTTCATTCCACCATGTGGATCCCAGGGATCAAACTCAGGTCATTAGACTTGGCAGCAAGCTTCTTTAGCAGCTGCTACACTCTCTCACCAGGCCTCTTCCTTCTAGAATCTGCCCAACCGTCCCAGTTGGAGCCTCAGCCCCCAAGTTCCCAAGCCCAACAGATATGCTCCCCTCCCAAAAGTCAGAGGGGAGACCCGGGGTACCACCCTGGGAGAGCAAAATAGACTGAGTGGTGAGGAACAGGAGAGGCAGGAGGGAGTATTTGTGGGAGAAGAGCTTGGCTTGTGGGCCCCAAGACAGATGAGACTCTCAGCCACCAACCAAGTTGGCCTTCTCTCCATCCTGATGACTTGGGAAGGCAGCTGGCCTTCCTGTGAACTTGCGTTTCTTCTCATCTGTAAAATGAAGGATCTGAATCAGGCAAACCCTAAGGCCTCCTCTCATCTCCCTCCACATGGTTCTATGACAGTTTTGCGCTCCCCTTTGGGTGGCAGACTCTAGGCACTGTGGCCTCTTCAGCCCTTACTCTCTAGTCAGGTCCTGACCAGACCATCCCACCTCAAAGGCTGCTTTAAACTCCCTGCTGGCTTACTAGTCCCTAGCACTGTCGTGTATGCTCTCCAAGCCTCTTCTGTCTGCTCCTCTCGGAGTCTTGACCTCTTAGGACTGGTTCTTGCTGGTCTCGGATCCCACATGTGTATCAAGGTGCCAAGCATCTGGTATCAGCTCAGGTTCCCTGTGTGGGAAGACTGAACCACATACTCCCTTTCCCTACATCCTGACCAGACCTTGATGCCCCAGGTAGGATGCTAAGCCCCTAGGGAGAGAGGTGAGGAGATGACTTCCTGTGGTAAGTACTACACCCTGCCAGTTCCTATGTGTTCCTGGAGCTGGCAGCCTTAGGCCCAGATCAGATCCTGGATCTCACAGCAAGAATGAAGACTTTTCTGTCTTTGGCCTTGAGGTGTTTGTTTAAGTCACTGGACCACTCTGCCCAAAACATGATCCTGCCCACACCCTTGGCACAAGCTCCACACAGGCACTCATGCAAGAAGCCATAATGCCAGAGGCTCAAGGATGGACAACCAATGTGAGGAGACCTAGTGTCTGTCTTACGGGGCTAGCTTCAGATTACTCATCTGAAAAATCATTGTTCCTTAGCAGGAACAGCTCAAAGATGAGGCGTGTCAAGAGGGTACTTAATGAACACTGTGGCTTTATCTGCATAACTCAGAAAATCCCCAAGCTTGTTTGATGTGAACATGGCATGTATGCAAGAGCTGTGTGTGTGTGTGTGTGTGTGTGTGTGTGTGTGTGTGTGTGTGTGTGTGTGTGTACACATGCACAATGTGCAATGTAATGTGATATGTTTAAGAAAAGAATTGGGGACATTGAGGAAGCTTGGGGTCAGTAAGGAACCCAAGGACAGACCTAAAGCATAGACCCTCAGATTGATTCAGAAATTACAGAGGACAGGAAACCATCTGAAAAGCTCTCTAGAAATAGTACTTCCAGGAGAATCACCCATTCAACTTCCCAGAAGTGACCTACTGGGGATTATAGCTCAGCTCTCCTCTCTGGCTTGCCCAAGATGTCTAACAGACTGGATATTTTTATGACAGGAATTCTGTCTTAATTATCTTGATATTCAAAAGGCAAGTCCCTAGCACCAGAGAAGGGGTTAGGAAGGAAGGAAGGAAGGAAGGGAGGAAGGAAGGAAGGAAGGAAGGACAGAACCAGTACAAAGTCTAGCCCTAAGATGGGAATAAAATAGGAGCTTTCGTAGTGAACACAGATGCTGGGCTAAGGAAACCCAAGGCTGAGGCATCCTTGGTGTTTTTGCTGCTTTCTCTTGCAAAGATTTTGTCTCTATTTCTTATTGTTCTTGCTGCTTCTGGCTCAGCACCATGTCTGTTTCTCTATTTTCTTGTATCCCAGCTCATCCCTAAGTGTCCCATACCTTACTCTATCTAATATGTTCCCAATACACTCTTTCAGCCCTCAGGGCTGCTTGTCTTCTGATACCACCTCTGACTCCCCACTTTTGGTCCAAGCTTCTTCCACCTGAGACCCAACTTCAAAGGAGCCTCCGAGTCTGATTGTCCTGTCCAATTAGGTAAAGCCTCCCTGCCCAGAATTTTTCTGAAACTATGGAAAAGTTAAATTGCCAAGGAGCCCCCAAGTCATTCTGGAGGACCTGCATCCTGCATCCAGATCACCTCGGGACTTGGTCAAAAGCCTGGCTGGTTGTATTAAAAAGGTGGGTGTGGCTTCACACATAATCCCTGATTCTACAGGTCCAAAGGTAGAATGTCGTAGCCAAATTCACTTCCAATCTCTTTCATGAAGACCTTGGTGAACTTGGATAAGTTATTTCAGTTCAGTCAAGCTCTGTTTACTCATCCAAACATGAGAGTAGCAAGTGTATATCACATGGTTGGTTCTAGAATTAAATCAGATAACCTGAATGCTACTATAGTAAGCCAGGTTAGGCACGGAGGGAACTGGCATAGATAATAAAGCTCACACTAGGCTGGTTTGTAGCCAGACTATCCATAGGTCATTTAAAAGAGAAGAGACACTTGCAGAGATAACCCTGGTTGTCCCAGTCAACTGGGCAGGACACTCTCTGGCCAAAAGAAGGACAGCCAAAGCTTCCCTGATAGGCACGATGGCTCAACAAAGAGACCACTGTTTGATCTGGATGGCCACTGTCACTTGGTTAGAGTACAAGCCTCATGACTCACCTGCTTTCGAGGAATTTCTTGGCCAAAATGCAGATCAGGCCATGCTGCCCACTGCACCAGACAGTGCTGGATGTCAGCAGACAGATTCCTGGTCTTAGGTTTTGATTTGTTCAAAGACTCCCTCCCATTATCATTCACCCATCTCACAAACTCACCATGAATCTTTAACGAGTACCAGAAAGTGGATAGGTGGCCAGAACACAAAAAGCCCAGATCTGCCCACTGACATCTCTCATACGGTAAACGAGTTTAGAAGACTGACTACCCAGCACATCACGCCCACTGGCTGTGCTCCATGTTATAACACCAAGGCAGGAAATACTGCAGGAGGGAAACATGCCATCTATGCAGGAGCATGGGGAAGGGCTCCAAGGCAGTGTTCACCAACACGTTCTCCCCACCACTGGAGTGGCAGGCATACTTGGGTCCCTGGCATCTTGGCTACACTTTGACACCTTGAGTGACTTGGGTATTTCCTTAGTCCCCACAAGCAATACATCTTCAAAGTATCCACTGGGCTGGGCTTGCAGACAATTCATTCTTTCATTCATTCAACAGATATTTGTTGAGTCCCTACTATGTGCCAAAGCAACTTCATTTCACCTTCCCAGGGGCACTTCCAACAGTGCTTTGCTGGAGCACCCCTATATCAAGTTTCAGAGCTTCTGTTTAATCTTAGAGAGATAGAAGGACAACTCAAGGCTGGTACAGTCTAGTACATGATGTCTTGGGGGACAGGAGGAAGCCACCTGGGCTCAGGGAGGAACTCTCACTTGGTAGATTCCCACACTGCTTTCCCATTGCATCAGTGGCCAAGGGACCCACAGCTCTGCTCCCAAAGGCATCTGGGAGCACAGTCATTGGCTCTGGTTCCTGGAAGGGATGGTGTAGAGAGTTGATGGCTTCCAGAACACCTTTCCTAAATTTGCTGTAGGTCCAGTTTCTTAAGCTTCTTTACTATAGTGTTTCTGAGACTCATGGCATCTCTGATAGTTCTGAGCACTGCACAGGGACAGTCTTCACAATGATTTAAGGTTGGGGATGGAGCTGGAAAGCAAGTCTCCACCTCAGCTCTGAGTATTTCAAGGCCCTCGGGGCCTCCAGACACCATTCATGCCCTTTCCCAGGGTGCTCAGAGGTCCACTGTCCCTCACCTCTAGATCCCCAACCTTCAAAGCAAGAGCCACAGAGCCCAACCCCTCAGGTGGCTTCAATGGTGTCCATTGTCCAAAAGGCTGTGTGGCTTGACCCCCAGCCCCATAAGTAGCAGGACAGCAGGCTCAGAGAGGAATCTGCCTGCTGCCCCCTCCTCTGCCGACTGCCTTGGGGGAGTCTGTGGGGTAGTGGCCCTGCTGAATGTGACCTATTGTCTTCGGGTGGATTTAGGAAGTGCCAAGCTCCCATCAAACAGCCCTGCTCCCCAGGTAAAACAAAAAAAGGGCTGTTCATTTGGGACCTTTCCCCCCCTTATCTCCTTTTCCTATCTCCTTAGGCTTAGCTCTGGTGTAGTGTTCAAAACCACTTCCCCTCCGAGCCAATCAGAAGCCGGGGCTCACCCGCGGCCCTGAGGTGAAGTTATTTATAAACGCCTCCCTGGATTATTTGAGCAGAGCCCTTTCACACACCTCAGGAACACCTCTCTGCTGCCCGCTGCCCAGACACACCTGCAGCCCTGCCCAGCCGGCTCTGCTCACCCAGAGGTAAGCCCTACCCAGCCCAACCCACCCAAGGGCTGGGGGTTATCCAGGGAAGAGAGCAGGCCCCAGGGGTACCTCCAGAAGAGAGATGACGGGGTGGGGGCTTAGGAACCTGAGTACACATGGGAAGGACGTTCTGAGCCAGATCCTATGAGCAGCCCTCCAGTCCTTGTGGAGCGCACCATAAAGACCTCAGCTGCTAGGGTGAGTTTCACTGGAAGAATACACAGAATGGTCTCTGTTGGAGGAGCTCAATGACACCCAGTCAGAGTCAGGCAAACAGGGCCTTCCAGGAAAAGGAATGGAGCTTGAACCTCTCTGAGCCACCCGGGTTTCTTAAGCAGCTCCCTCCACTTTCTACTTCTTTTCAAGTCCTGGAAGCAGAGAGCTAGCTAGCTCTTGGTGCATCTCGAAGTGGCTGTGTCCCCGTCCTTCTGTCTCTACACCCTTTCCTTCCCTCGCTTATTTCCCCAGTTCGGGGTATTCTGCATGAGCTCTGTGGACTCCTATTTGGTCCCTGTTGCTTCCATGAAGCTAAAAGAGGTAACTGGAGAGGAAGATAAGGAGCTGAAGGCAAGTTAGGGACGGGCTCCATGGGCTTAGAGTGTTTCATGGTGCAGCATCAGAAGGAGTACACTGGTGAGGAGCCAGACTCACAGGCGCCCAAATCCTGAGCCTCCCAGCCCACAGTTCTAAGAGGTCCCAAGGCATCCTTGGGCAGTGTCTCTACTTCTGGAAAACAGCCCAGAGGTTCTCCAGGCTGGGCCAAGCAAATTTGTTTTCGCCCAACACCAACTATTCAGTTGAGCTTAGGCCTGTTAGGTGAGAATGCCTGGAAAAGACCAGCTTTAAGGATGGGCCCCTTAAAGTAGCAAAGCCTTCCCCACCCTGAAATAGGGCAGACAGGGAGAGGATTTTTCTCCCTTAGTGTTTTTACTCAAAGATGATCCTCCCCCAGAGCCCCTGCTGCCCCCAGCAGGCTCTCAGAACCTGGCCAGAGCTTGCTTGGGCAGCATGAAGACCAGCACATACCAGAACCATCTCTGCTACTCCACCAGGCTTTCTGGCCCCTCCCGGGGTCTGACCTGCCCTGAGGCTCACTCTAGGAAATCCTGATGCAAAGGCCTTTATCTCTTAGTGCTCAGGGGCTTCCAGCAGAGTGACATATAATCTGAATTTAGTGAGAATGTCTCAAACTATACAAAATGACCTCTAGAGGTTTGCTAAAGGAATGGAGACCAGCTGGATGTGAGCCAAATCATGGAGGGTGACGTGGTCATGACTTGAAAGATATAATCCTCCAGGGGAGGTCAGACTTCACTCAGTGCTGTCTTCGGTTTTGACCTATATTCTCGGGGATCACTGGTCTCTTCAGGAACTTCTAAGAATCTTATTCCATGTCCTTCTAGGGACCTTGTGACCTTGTACAGGTCTCACTGTTAGACTCTGTTCAGTGTCTCACCTTACGGCCTCTACTGGAACTTAGCCCTAGGTCATCTGTTCTCAACAGGGAAAGCAGCAGGGTGGGTGGGCCTGGAGATACAGAATGGAGACTTGAGACTCCCACCCAACAGGGAGTCCCCTTTAAAGGATGCAGTCCCAGAGCATCCACAGAGTCAACATTTGCCTTGGGGACATCCTCCTCCACAACAGAGAGGAGGGCATCAGCCTGGGGTTAGAAAGGGACTACAGATTTGCACCAGAAACAATTGAAAGAGAGAACATTTCAAAATGCCTTAGGGACGCACAGGCTCCTACAGCCTCCTTCTGCCTGCCAGGACCTCAGTCTCCAGCCAGGATCTCCTGTCACCAGCTGATGTCCCCACTCTAGCCAGACAGAGGCTGCCTTTCTCGGGATAGTTACCCCTGACGAAGAAGGCAAGGAACAAGTCCTCGGAGCCCAGGGAACCTCAAGGTGACCTCTCCTCTCCCCAGAACATAGCCATCCGACAGATAGAGTCCTGTGATAAGGAATCTGCCAAGCTAGGTCTGCCCCAGTGCGTGGCAAGGTGTGTCAAGGAACAATCCCGAGGCACCCTTCCCTCAGCCAGGGCTTAGGAAGGAAGTCACTCTGGGCTCCAGTGACAGGGTCACCTCCAGACATGACAGAAATCCAGGGGCAGGTGCTCACCTTTCTGTTCCCCAATGCCCCTCCTCCTACAGAAAAGACTCAGACGTCTAGAGTGTGAGGGCCAGTGACTGGAACATAGGCATAAGTAGGAAAGGGGAAGGCACAGAAAGACAAGTGAGCTGCCTAGCTAGGAAGGGAGTCTTCCAGGCACAGTCATGATAAAAACAAATGGCCAGGATTGACTGCTTCCCTGGACCCAGCACCCCAGCTCATTCCCTTGGGCATCACGTTGAGCTCAACCCCTCAAGCATTTCTAAGAGGATTCACAGATCTAGGTTGGCCTAGGGAGGGGGCCCAGTGAGCTTTCCTTTGTAGGAGCTTGTTTGAGGGGGTCCCCACAGAGTCCATCTGTCACTTTCTCCAGCTCCTCAGCTGTACAAGATCCCTAGATTCCTCCAATGCCAGGCTGATCTCATTCCTTCCCCAGCCCAGGTTTAGGAATTGTCTGTGTAACCATCTCTCTCTCTCTCTCTCTCTCTCTCTCTCTCTCTCTCTCTCTCTCTCTCTCTCTCTCCAACCCTCTTAAGTCCTAAAGAGCCCACCTCTAGCTCTTCAGGATGCCCTCCCTTTTTTATCCACAGTGAGAGTCACCTTCCTGTTCCTCAGTACTGTCACACAGCACCTGAAATCCCTCCAGTGGAGGGGCTCACACCGTGATAGGGCAGGGCTCAATACACAACGATGACCGACAGCCGCAGAACACTTGACCCATCAGGGCTGTGTGTTTAACTAGGGATCAATTCATCTCATCTCTGATTCCTCTTTCAATCTTGCTCCCTTTTGTTGTGTGTGTGGTGCCTACGGAGTCAGAAGAGGCTGTCAGATTCCCTGGAACTGGCGTTAGGGATGGGTGTAAGCCACCATGTGGACGCTGGGAATTGAGCTCCAGTCCTCTGCAACTGTTCTGAACCCTGAAGCCATCCCTCCAGCCTTCTGAAAACTCTCTCACCTCCCCACCCAACCCAACATCAGAAGGCTCTCTTAGCACTCTGAGGACCCCCCTCAAGCCCTACTACAAAAGGTTGAGGTTTCCTCACCGTGATCTCACACCCTTTTCCCTTCCAAGGCCTGAAGGGTTGGCTGAGATTGAAGGGACTCTCCCTGCTATGCCCAGCCCTATCTGAAAACAGAAAGTATGAGGAAGGTGCCTCTTCTTCAGGAGCCAGGGATGCCCCTGAGCCTTCACTAGCGACTCTGCCTGCCACCTTGCTGGACCAGCTGGGGCCAGGGTAGGAGGCAGAACGTAGGCAGAGTCCTCAAGATGAGAAACAGAACCTGGAAGTCTTGTCTGAGCAGAGCTCATCAGAGAGCCCGGGTCAGTGTTGTCCCTGGGAGTCCAGTAGCCTCTTCCTTCATAAGCATTTGAGTAGTCAGCAGAGGCCTAGTTCACACAGATCTGCAGTTCTTCATGACTCAGTTCCTTCATTCCAGCCAGCACCATCCTCAAGTCCCCTTCTAGCCAGAAAGCCCTGACTTGGTCCACCTGCTGGTTTCTCCTTTTTATAAACAGGTTTGTGGAAAGCCCTGGTTCCCTGCAACAACCTGGTCCTGGAATAGGAAAGGAGGATACGGGAAAGTGGCAGGCTGGAGTTACCAAATGCAAAGGGACTTTTTCCTTCTGTTAGCCTGTGTCACTGGGGACTCCCAGAGTTCAGGCTGCAGGGAAGCCTTGCCCAGAGAGGCAGAGACCATGCTGAGTCACCCACCCAGTGCCTTCTAAAGGGCTGGCAACCCTGTCCCTTTCCTCCCTCATTTTCCTGGACAGGCAGCCAGGAATGGCAGAAGCCCACTTCAGTACCTACAGAGTAGCCGTGAAGGAGAACCCAGAGGAAGAGTAGTCACCCTCGGCAGGGGGAGTGGGAAAGGTCTCTGGATAGGGGTTGGGGAGGAATTCGAGCCGGTCTCAAGGACAGGCAGCAATGAGTCAGAGCACCTGGGGTGAGGAGGAACTCTGGAGAGAGACCCAAGCCTGTCTGGAGTGAACAACCTGCCTGCATGGGCAGAGGAACCAGCTAACCGGATCACCCAACACAAGGCCAAAGAGAGGAGCCTGGGCTTGGTCCTCCCAGAAATGATGACTGGGGCTTCCGAGCAGGACATAAGTACTGCGTGGAAGAGGAGAGCTGGTGGCCAAGAAGTCACCTAAGAATGTTGCTTTCGGGAGGGTGGGGGCAGGGCCAAGTCAATGCACCAGCAGGAAAAGAAAAAGAAAAAAAAAAAAAGAAGGAAGTAGCAATAGACTGGTGAACAAACCGAATGTGGAGGCTGGGGAATGGAGACGAGTGGCAGGAAAGGAGTGACAGAGCAAACAGGCATCTGGAATAGTAGCATGGGATAGCCCAGTCTCAAAGTGTGCTAGCAGAATAGGGAGCCTTTAAAATGGCCTGGGACAACCCTTCAGCCCACTGCATCCTACAGGCTGGCACAGGAGCAAGATCTCCTCCCATTCTTCTAAGTGGCTCTGCTTTTTGTCAGTCAGCGCACCTTGAAACATTTGGCCAGTTCGTTTGGTCCATTCGGTGGTCTGGGACACACTCCGCACACTGCAAGCATCCCTGAAGCCAGGCCTGGCACTATGGGTTCTTCTGGGGCATCAGACTCCTCACCCCCGGCTCCCAGTGAGCCTGCCAAGCAAGCCAGCTAGAAAGCCAGCTCCTGGCAGACCCCCAGGGAAGTTGGGAGGAAGAATGAAGTCATGGTGCTCCATGGAGCATGAAGACTGGATGCTGGAGAATCATGTCCCACAAGGAAGAAAGCATCCTCCCATCTTAATAATAATAATCACTGCCATTGCCACCTGCTGGGAACCTAGGAAACACATGAGTGTCACACATGAGCTCGCTTAATCCTCACTACAACTGTTATTATCCCCACTTATGGGATGAAGAAGCTACACCTGTGAACCCAGGTCACTCTAAAGCTTAGGATGTTTTCTTGAAACCACATCCGAGTTTCTCCCACTACACGTCTCACATACCACGGCCCTTACTCATTTCTGCCCAGGTCTCCTCCAAAACTCCATTGGTTGATTCACTCAACAAGCATTTGCTAGGTACTAAATACCAGGCAAGGAGCTGGGCAGGGGCTCTGTGGGTAGGTTCATCCACCCACCTTACCCTCTGGTGGGTATCATCGTGGGGTTTCACTAACAGTCCAACCTGGATGTTCCAAAGGAAGGCTTTCTCTGCCCACAGACCAAAAGGTTGGGTACACCAATCAATTGGAACACAACTTCCTTAACCAAGACACTCATGTTGTTGTCCCTCTACTCCTTTTTCTTAATTCCTTCTTGACCATCACACGTATGTCCCTGTGAAGTAAGGAGCCCACCTCACTGTGCTGATGAGGGGCTGGAGGCTCAGAGACGCAATGCCACCCCTTCCTTTCTTCTTTCCAACATAGCCAGAACCAGTCTCTGGATTTTCAGCTCTTTCTGGTATTCTCTTCCATAAAGGCAAACGCACTAATCCACTCCGTGAGGCCTTCACCTAGAAAGTCTGGCAGGGTGGGTCCCTCTGGGGTTACACATCTTCAACACTATCCTCTCAAGTGGGGGGCCTCCCTCAAACCACCGCGTCTACCTCCTCCCCTGAGGGCCTCCACACAGATTTAACAATTCTCACAGGGAACTCCTCTGGGCCCCAAGGGCCCTTGGCACCAAGATCTGCCCTGCTCAGCTCCTGGAACATCAGTGAAATTGCGCAAAGAGTGAGGAGGAGAGAAGTACCCATACACAAGGGTGGGGGAGAGGCTGGGCACAGGAAGCTGTGGGAGAGAGCCAAAGCCGACCATGCAGACTTCCCCAAGCACACCATTGTCCTTCCTGGGGAAACCTGTTGGTGAAGTCGTGGGCAGACAGTCTTATCCAACAGAGGTCCTCCTGAGGTCACGTTGGCCATCCCCCTGCCTCTAGGCAGACTGTTGTCCCATTTGTTCTAAGCTAACTGGATGAATGATATGGGCCCTTCTGGCAGGGAAACAGAGGCCTGGGGGCAAGAAGCAGTCTGTGGAGCCATCCTGGGCTGAGGGGAATAGGATTAACATATTGGAAACCAGCTGTGACTTTTGTCCTTGTACTCCCACCTTCTCTCTGCCTGGTGTTCAGCGGGAGTGACAGTGATGTCACAGGTGTGGAGTGCCAGCCACGTGCTGGGTGCCAAGCAAAACAGCCAGGGCGAGTGTGTGTATCATCAGTACCTGAGAAGGAAGGCCGTCGAAAGAAGTGAGTCTGGCGGAAAGACTTGACAGAGGAAGGGAGGCACCTTGCTGAATAGGGGCGGGAAGACGGGAATAAATCTCTGTTGCAGTGAGGACCAGAGAGAGGAGGCCCCAGCTGGCACTGAGAAGGGATGCCCCTCACCTTTCCACACTCTGCTTCTCCCAAAGCTTGTCAATGTCCCAGACATGAACCAGCCCAGGCCCCGCTACGTGGTAGACAGAGCTGCATACTCCCTCTCCCTCTTCGATGATGAGTTTGAGAAGAAGGACCGTGCCTACCCCGTGGGAGAGAAGCTTCGCAACACTTTCAGGTAATGTGGCTCCTGGACCAGCCCCCTAACCAAGGGGTTAGGAAAGCCCTGGGGGAGGGAAGATTCTGAACCCTGAAGATTAGACCCTTAGGGAGGATGGAGAGGGGAACAAGAATTGCTAGCTGTTTCAGAATGTTGTAGGGTGTCTTTACCCCTGCCCTGGGTTCCCTGAAGTCCTAGTCCTCCCACACCTCTCTTGGGTCCTCAAATGACCTGTGGTTGGATGTACTACAACATGGAGTGGAAATGGGCATATGAGCTTCTCCTCCGTGCCCCATGTCTTGTGTGTCAAAGGGTACCCGAGGCACCATCTTCCCATGCCTCATTCTCTCTTGCATAGCTCTTCTTCCATCTGGTTCAAAGAATTCCTAGAGGAGGCCCTAAATTCCTAGGCTGTACTGAAAGGGACCTCACTAGCCTTCAGGGTCTTCCCACTCTCAGGTCCCTGGGCTCTGGTGGTGGGTTGTGCAACCCACCCAAAGGAAAAGGCTGTACACAGTGGCCCATACACATATCCCAGAACCCTGGGCCACAGGCTCCATCCTCCCCGTCCTCAGACTTCTGGCAAGCCTCACATTCCCTCGCTCCCTTGGGGAAACAGCTGATTCAGTTACTTGGATTGAGGTCACTGGCAGCAGCTGAAGTGGAGCCACAGGTGGAACTGGTTGAGGCCGGGGAATCACCCACTGGAGTCTTTACTAAAAATCTTAGTTCAGCCCTGCCTCTCCTGGGAGGCTCCACCTCTGCTCAGTGACACTCAAGAGCTGTGTGCCCAGTGTCTGAGCCCTGTCCCCAAAACTATGCTCCCCAGACAGATGGGCTCAGCCAGTCTCTGTGTCATATGAGATCACATTTAAGTTGTTTGCATGCTGGAGGGATGGAGGATCTGATGTATTCCTGAAGTTTAGGGATCATTAAAACCATAGAGAGGCAGAAACTAACATTACCCATGACGTTGGCACAAGAGCCTTGAACAGTGTCTTACACACAGGTAGTGCTCCAATAAATACTGGTTGAATGAATGCATGCATGAATGAATGAATGTCTAGAGAGCTAATCCCTCCCTCCAATTCTGTCCTGCCCTCTGAGGCTTCTGTATAAGTTGTCTGGCATCTCTTTCCAGCACCTCCTTCAGACTTCAGGTTGCTTTACCTGACATATGGCAGGGGTGCGAGAAGGCTGGGCATGTGAGTTGTATTCCTTTCCAGCCAACTGTCTACCGGTGAGTCCAGTTTTCTCTGCCATAAGCCACCCTGACAGAGCGCCTGCAGGACTGTCACCTCCTGGCACAAGGCTTTCAGTATGCATCAAACTGTTCACCATGTCTTGGCTGCAAGAAGCACCACAAGCCACAGAAGAGGCTGAGCTGACAGGGGCTGCTGCAGATGCCGTTCTACAGAATATTTAATCGGGACAGGGAAAAAAAAATCTGCCTATACTTTCCAGGATACAAAGCATTGACTGTGTTGGTTTCAGTCTTGGGTGACATCCAGGGCCCCAGTGTCAGGGAAACCATTGTTGAGCAACAGCAACGAGTAAAGATTGGTGCGGGGCAGGAAAGGAAGCCTAATCAGACCGTGAGTCACCGGAGGGACCCAGAGCCTTTGCCTTTCCCTCACCCGAGAGAAGAAAAGCAACCTACCCCCCACCCCAAGTCATCAATCCACCGGCTGTCACCCTTGGGTTTGTAAGCCCTTGTTCCTTCCGGCTACTCGTGAGTTTCCCTGAAAGGATCTCAGGGTGTTCCACAAACAGAGAAGAGATCGATACTCCTTACCCTGTTGGCCAAGGAATGGCTCTCCCATCTTTTCACTCTGATGCTTTGCCAGGGGTGAACGCCCATGCTAGATTCACCAAAGGTAGAGGAAACCAGGTTGGCAGCGTGCACTTCATGGGGACAACAGAGTTTGCCTGATTCTGAGAAATTTAAAGAGAAAAGGACCTGACACCTCAACAAGGCTGAACTACCATAAAATCAACAGTTTGCAGACAAGCCTCGTAGGTTCCCAATCGGGGAGCCAGCATTGACGCCCAGGGTGTGTTGCTGGGGACTCTCCAGTTTAAAACACAGCTTTCCCTCCTGGATATCCTGCAGCACAAGATGTGCACTCGGGATACTGACTGCACTGAGATTGGGTGAACCGAATGACAGGCGTGTTAGCCTCTCTCTGCAACCTGCCCTCCTCTCCTGCAGGTGCTCCTCGGCCAAGTTCAAAGCCATTGTGTTTGGGCTGTTGCCTGTGCTTTCCTGGCTCCCTAAGTACAAGATCAAAGACTACATCATCCCCGACTTGCTGGGTGGACTCAGTGGAGGGTGTATCCAGGTGCCACAAGGTGAGAGTACCCTCAGCCAGGCCTAGCTGGCCACTCCCTCCTGTCCTTTCCCCATCTCCACCCCCTACCCCTGGGAACCAGATGCTCTCCAGAGCTAAGCCTCACTCTTTTTTTTTTTTTTTTTTTTTTTTTTGCCTCCTGCAGGCATGGCATTTGCATTGCTGGCCAACCTTCCTGCTGTCAACGGTCTCTACTCCTCCTTTTTCCCCCTCCTGACCTATTTCTTCTTAGGAGGTATTCACCAGATGGTGCCAGGTAAGGTCTCTCCCTTCTGGCAAGTGCAATGACTTGGACCCCAAAGACTCAGGGCATGATGAAGGAGGCTCAGTTTCCACCTCCATTCTCTTGGAATTGATGTTAATCCTACCTGAAAGGACAGTTGCTGCATCCATCCTAGGTCCTCAATGACCTTGGAGAAATCACTTTACCCATGTGAGCTCTCAGCACAGCCTGTTCCATCTCCCCCTCAGGATGGAGGGCAAAGTGTGACAGAACAAGATATACCATATGCTCTGCAGCCAAATGGATTCGAGAAATGGCTGCTCTCAGCAGGGATATTTGGAGTTGTCTAGTGGTTAGTGAGATGGAGCAAAAGACCCTGGACATGGGGCTAGTTTCTGGTCCAGGATCTGTTGCTTGCATTTGAGTTGGTATCCAATGAGATAATGTTAACAAGGATGTGTACGATCTGGGGAAGTGTGTCTGTGGCAGCTTAGAGACAGCTGCTGGCAGAGACCAGTGTAGGGAGCCATTCAAATAAGCTGGCACATGTTTCTGGGCTGGACCCCTTGATCATTTCCATGGGCACACTGCAAACTTCTGACTTCAACACAGGTACCTTTGCCGTTATCAGCATCCTGGTGGGTAACATCTGTCTGCAGCTGGCCCCAGAGTCAAAATTCCAGATCTTCAACAACATCACCAATGAGACCTACGTGGACACAGCAGCCATGGAGGCAGAAAGGCTGCATGTGTCTGCGACACTTGCCTGCCTGACTGCTGTCATCCAGGTGAGCCTCGTAGTCCCTACCAATGACCTCACCGGAGAAGGTGGCAGACCACCTTAATGCTACCTCAAACCCCACAGTGTGCTGTTAAAGCTGATTTAGAGCTCTGCTGTCCTCCCCATGCTAGGGCCAAAAAGGACCTTAAAAATAGCTTAGCATCCCCACCACCCACCGACCTCCGTTTATTTGATGGAGCTATCTTGATCATAAAGTCTACCTAGAACCTTTCAGATGCCCCTTAGAGAAACTCTGATCTCTGCCAGCATCCCTCCTGCCTCCGCAGCCTCCTCTGCCCCAGTCCCAGGCTCAGGAACACTGCATCAGCCAACCATCTAACCAGAAGTACAAGAGGTTCCTCTGGTGTTGATGAAAAAAATGTAGTGTGGCCATGTGCAAGTTCACAGCCATTCCAGAGAGGACCGGTCACTCACTCATCACTCACCTAATGTTTTCTGGTTGCTTTGCTCTGCCAGGAATTGAGCTAAGCCCTGAGGATACAAAGATAAGTTTAAAAAAAAAAAAAAAAGCCCAGTTCACAAGTGGCTCCAAGCGGGACAGAGGAAGTGACCTTGTCAATAGATAAATTTGTGTGCTATGGTGAGATAAGAGGCACAGCAGAGCCATGAACAAGTGGTTATGGGGGTCTAGGAAAGTCCTCAGAGAGGAGGGGACATTTGACCTGAGAAAGCAGAGATGAGCAGAAGTTCATCGGTGCCTAAATGAACAGGCACAAAGGCTGCACCAGGCAGAGGGAACTACACCAAAGAGCACGGAGGCCCAAGACGATGCAGCCTGACCAGGAAGGGGACAGCAAGGAGTTCAGTGTGGTTCAAGGGCAGTAGGTCAGAGGAAGTTAGAAAGGCAGGCAGGGGCCCAATATAAAGTCAGTGGTCTGTCCCTGAGGAAGCAACTTGGGTCCTATCAGTTACAGAAAGATGGTAGGTAGGTAAACCCAAGGCAGGAATTCTGCAGAGACCCTGGCAGGAAGGACAGAGTGGTGGCTGTGGAGAAGGAGATGGGGGGTGGAAGGAAGAAACATTTTGCCAAGAGCATTAGCTTGTGGTGAGCCGCGTGTGAGAGGGAAGGCGGTGTGACTCTTGAGTTTTGGTTGGGCAACAGGTGGCACTGGAGGAGGACTGCATTTATTTTAAGATGAAGAAATTGAAGCCAACTTAGTGAAGTGACAGAGAGGCTATGTACTGAGGGGACCTTGGTCTGGTGGCAGGCACCCAGCTCATAGTGAGTGGCAGGGAAAGGCTGCAGGAGCCTCTTCTCCCTGAGTCCCTACTGTCTCTGAGTTACATGAGGCTCTAAGCTGGGCTGTGTGTCAGGCAAGCATTGGAGCAGATGACCCATCATGGCCTGTCACTTTCCTCCTTCCAGATGGCCTTGGGCTGCATGCAGTTTGGCTTTGTTGCCATCTACCTCTCGGAGTCTTTTATCCGGGGCTTCATGACAGCCGCTGGCCTGCAGATTCTCATCTCTGTGCTCAAGTACATCTTTGGTCTGACCATCCCCTCCTATACAGGCCCCGGCTCCATCGTCTTTGTGAGTCTAGAGACACCCTCCAGGGAGGGGCAGGGTGGGAGCAGAGTTCACATCCTTAGCTGCCTGGGCCATTGTAGAGAGGAACCCAAGGGGTTCTCCTTGTGGGAAAGGGGTCTAACACAGATTCTCGTACACTCACTGGGGCTCTCTGTGGTCAATCCCTGCAGAAAAGGAGACCCCCATTCCAATGTCTCAACTCCTTTACCTGGGAAATCCTGCTTTTTTAGCTTAAACTCTTGATAAGGAAAAGAAAATACGTCATCTTCAAGTCCCCAGCTCCCACATCAGGTGGATCTTAACCCCTTATAACTGTAGCTCTAGGCAATCTGACACTCTTCTGGCCTCCCCAGGCACCTGCACACACATGCACCATCTACTTAGACACACACACACGTGAATAAATATAAGAAAGGATGCTATCTTAGCATTCGCTCCTGATGTACCCTGTGGGAGAGGGTAGTTGGAGATGGGATGGTATTCACAGCCAGGGTTGTGTTCTGCCTTTGTATGTCTCCAGCGGCATCTCTCCCCTGGGCCAGGCACCCAAGGGCAGGGCAGTATGGGAAGAAAGGATGAGAGCTTGTGATGCTCTCTCCCCTAGACCTTCATAGACATTTGCAAAAACCTCCCCCACACCAACATCGCCTCGCTCATCTTTGCCCTGGTCAGCGGTGTCTTCCTGGTGCTGGTGAAGGAACTCAACGCTCGGTACATGCACAAGATCCACTTCCCCATCCCTACAGAGATGATTGTGGTGAGGAGCCCTCCTGCCTGGGGATGGGGTCAGGATGGGAGGAGGGATGTGAGCAAAAGAGCCCTTGTCCATCCCTCTGCCCATTCCACTGGCAGCCAGCGGGACCAGAAGTCTCATGTGAGTGTGTTCTATGGCCACTATGTGACCCCCCACCATGTGACTCCTGGGGCTATCTATCTCATACACACACTCCCCTAAGACAGTGGGATCTGGGAAAAGATATAAGAAAGAGCTCAGACCTAGCCCTAAGTAAGAGCCAATATCCGTTCTTCACTTTGGGATTTACAGGTGGTAGTTGCAACCGCTATCTCTGGGAGCTGCAAGATGCCAAAAAAATACCACATGCAGATTGTGGGGGAGATCCGACAAGGGTGAGTCCAGATCATCAGCGGTCAACTGCACCTCATTCTCCACCTGAGCCGGGGAGCGAATGAGCAGCTCTAACGTTCATTAGAAACTATATGGCCCTGACTCAGAAAAGCCACATAACCAGCCCAGACTGACCATTTTATGGAAAGTGGGTCTTAAAGGAGACAACCTTCCCCAGTCCCCATAAGTTTTGTGTACTGAATACAGTCTCTCTCTGGTCCACCCATCACCGGCTTTTCACTTTGCTGTAATGCACATTCTTTATCCATGCAGAGAGGTAGCTACTGAGATCAACTAAATTCTTTAAGCATGCATGCTGGACCCAGGAAGACCAGGGCAAAGCTTGCCCCACAGAGCTGGAAGAGGGGAGGGAGGAGGCAACACCTCACAGCCCCAGAGGTCTATAGGTCTGAAAACTAGTATGTACAAAGAGTTCAGGATCTGAGCACAATGAAGCCTTCCCATCTGACGGCTTATTGACTGGGAGAAGTTAGGTCTCTTAAGCCCTGGCTTCCTTCTTTAAAAATCAAGAGCAATAGAACCAGCCCTCTGATTACGATCGAGATCACATGGTACAGGCCATACAAGTAAGACCCTGGCATATGGAGGGAGCTCAGCTCCCCTCCTTCTCATACCCTTGGGCCCTGCCTCTTTTGGATCCTTGGCAGGTTTCCCACTCCGGTGGCACCGATGGTTTCGCAGTGGAAGGACATGGTGGGCACAGCCTTCTCCCTGGCAATTGTGGGCTATGTCATCAATCTGGCTATGGGCCGGACCCTGGCCAGCAAGCATGGCTATGATGTGGATTCTAACCAGGTATCTCCAGCTGCCCCTGGCAGGGCTCAGGGGTACGGGCCCACAGAATCCTATTAATGACAGCTAAGGAGGTTGGGGGTATGGCTCAGTGGTAGAGTCCCTGCCTGGCATATAGGAGGTGCCCCAGCCCCTCCCAGAGGAGAGAAGAAGATGTCTTGGGACTCTGTCCTGATGTGAAGCAGTAAGGGATAGGGAATTAGACCTAAGAGGTTGACCCCTTATTTTTAAATTCTTTATTTCTTCCTTCCTTCCTTTCTTTCTTTCTTTCTTTCTTTCTTTCTTTCTTTCTTTCTTTCTTTCTTTCTTTCTTTCCTTCCTTCCTTCCTTCCTTCCTCTCTCTCTCTCTCTCTCTCTCTTTCTTTTTTCTTCCTTTCTCTCTTTCTTTTATGTGTGGGGAGTCTTAGGAGAAAGCTTACATGTTCATGAGCACACACATGTATATGCACATATATATGCATTCATATACATGTATGTGTGTGCTACCTATGGAGGCCAGAGGATACCATTTAATGTCTTCCTCTCTCACTTTCCAACCTTTTCGGGGGAGGGAGGGACAGAGTCCCTCACTGAACTAGAGCTCACTGACTAAGCTACATTGTCTAACCCATAAGCTCTGGGAATCCTCCTGTCTCAGCCTCCTCAGCACTGGGATCCCATGTTTAACTTTTTCACATAGGAGCTGGAGGTCTGAACCCAGGTCCTCATGCCCATGCGGAATATTTTACCTGCTGAACCATCTCCCGAGCCATGAGGCTAACCTTTTGAGTGCTTATGGTTGTACGGCATTACTGGCCCTTCCTAACCGTAGGCCCCTGGCCCTCCTCACACAGCTGACTGACTACAGGTCAGCCCCACTCCCTACCAACCAACCCTGCTATCTCTCCACAGGAGATGATTGCCCTGGGCTGTAGCAACTTCTTCGGCTCCTTTTTCAAGATCCATGTCATTTGCTGCGCTCTCTCGGTCACACTGGCTGTGGATGGGGCTGGAGGGAAGTCCCAGGTGAGCTTTGTCTCAGGGATAGGGGTAGGAGAGAAAACAGAGTAAACTGTCCCTGAGAAGTTCAGGGGCCATGGGCATGCCAGCCTTACCTAGCTAGCTTCCATTCTACCCAATGATCAGCTGGGAAGCAGCCAAGTCACAAGGCCCACAAACCCACTCATCCCAGCTCTTTCCCTGACTAGGTGGCCAGCTTGTGTGTGTCTCTGGTGGTCATGGTCACCATGCTGGTCCTGGGATCCTATCTGTATCCTCTCCCCAAGGTAAGAGCCCAACTGAGAGGGGAGACTGGGGGAACAGTGACAGCCTGCAGCAAAACAATCCCTATGAGTGGGAGTAGCGCTTGGTTGGCCATCACTGTCACATTTGGTTTCCGTTAGTTATCCTTCGAAGTAAATTATGTAAATTTTATCCCTCCATTGTATGGGTGAGGGGGAGACTGAAGCTGACTGTCTGGCTTGTCGGTGAGACGGCTGCTGGGTAGGACTGACTTCACTGTGTGTTACTGATTTCAACCTCCAGCTTTCTGGGAGTTTTATTCCTAGGCAGGAGAATAGTGGGCAAGGTATCTGGTATTTCAGGGCACCCTCGGAGCCTCTCACAAAGATGTTAAGGTGTGAGCCATTCAAGGATGCAAGGAGAGGAGAAATGTAAAACTGGGCCCAGAACGAAGTGTATGGCTCAAGAGGCTACACTTTCCAATCCTGAGACTGAGAAGAAATTTGGGGAAAGAATTCTGGAACTTTTGCCTTGCCCTGCCAGACTCCAGGGTCAGGCGTGTGTAGGAAGGCCAGGGTGATGGGGATATCTCAAATGACATGTAGCAATGTTCTGCTTCTCCAGGCTGTGCTAGGTGCCCTGATCGCTGTCAATCTCAAGAACTCCCTGAAGCAGCTCACTGACCCCTACTACCTCTGGAGGAAGAGTAAGCTAGACTGTGTAAGTGTGTGCATGTGTGTGTGTGTGTTGGGGGGGGGGGTCCTGCCCTCTTGTAACCTGCAGCTCTAGCCTGCTGTTCCCCAGTCCCCAGGGCTTGAGAAGCCAAGCTGTGGAGAGAGGCACTCTTTGTTCAACCACTCCCTGGCTCTGTAGCCAATAGCAAATTCTTTCACTTCCCTGGCCCTCAGCTTCCGCACCTCTGAAGTAGACGCGTGCTCTCTCCACTTTGGGATGGCTTATGAAGAAGATGGGTTCATACTTGCAAACGGCATGTGGTCTGGGTTACATGCGTCATCAACAAAACTTAGTATCTACGACTTTTATAATTTACTGTGCCCCCTCCAGTTAAAAAATGATCATTCTGTGAGGGAAGAAAAAAAAAAAAAAAGCTTAGAGCATAAAGACCAGGCGCCTGAGCAAGTTTCTAGGCTTCTCTAGGGTTCTACTTCCTCCTTTGTTTGTGAGATGAACTTGTGCTCTGCATTATATACTGGCTCTGAGGTTAACTAAATCACAATGGGAACGCACCATACTACGTAAACATCCTTCGAGTGTGACTTCATACTGCAGCTGTGCCTTCACAGGCAGGACTGATAAAAGTTCCTGCATTGTGACAATGCTGTCCTGTTTCTACCTTAGCCCACCCACCATAGCCCATAAACACGAGTGAGGATGACAAAAATCAGGCTCAGAACAGCAGAAGCGGTGGAGGAAGCAAGTGCCAGGGTCTAGCTGGAAACTCCCCGCTGGGCTCCAGACTCCTGGGCTGTCCTGCCTCTAGAAGGCAGAGGCTTGCCTGCACCATGGAGGGAAGGAAGTCTTTAAAGTTAGAAAATGTGTGGTCCCTTTGGGGATTCCCAGTGAGTGGAGGAGACAGGAAGAAACTAAATGCTCTAATTCCCAGCTAATTCCCAAGGATCGGCTTTTACCACCTGGCATCCATCTCCTGGCTTTGGCCGTAGTCCCTTGTAGCCATGTGATGCTGTCATGTGACTTCTACAGAAATCAGTGGGCTTCTACAGAAATTCCCCACAGAGACTGACCCCCTTTAACAGCAAGTCTCAACCTGTGGGTAATGACCCCTGTTGGGAATCCAGCGGTCCTTTCACAGAGGTCACATATTAGATATCCCGTATATCAAATAGTTACATTATGATTATCATCATGTGTATCATTAATGTGTCATTAATGTATCATCATCATACACTATATACATCAGATGATATCAGTAGCAAAATTATAGTTTTAAAGTAGCAACAAACTAATTTTATGGTTGGAGGTCACCATAACCTGAGGAACTGTATTAAAGGGTTACAGATTCGGAAGGTTGAGAAGCACAGCTTTAGAGCCATTTAGAAGCTCCCTGAAGGCCCGTAAGGGAGAGCGCACCCGACCAGGAGACCTGCCCCACAATTTCTGTTCAGGAGCTGAGTTCCTATCAAAGCATGGACACCTCGCTGTTAGATAGGAAGAGAGCTCACATCCATAACACACTGCAAGTCTAGGACCAGTGACTCTCTGACACCCACCCCGGTCTTCTTGCAGAGTGGACTTCATTTTCCCTTGTGTGGACTAGGAAACTGGCTCTCCTGGCTTTGAACCTGGGTGCACCTGACCCGGGGGCACGCTCGTCTTACTCTGCTCATGTGCCCTCTCTGCTCACACTTCTGTATTCTATTAAAATAGAAGGCTAGATTTCTATTTTTAAAACTAGACCAAGGTAGGGGGTGGAGCTCAATGGTAGGGTACTTGTCTGGTATATGAGGCCCTGTATCCAATCATTGGCTCTGGAGGGGAAAAAAGGTCATGAGCTGCACTTGGTGTAAGAGAAGCAGGCAAACAAAACAAAGCACCAGTACGTGACTCACTGCATAAATTAAGCCAGAGCAGAAGAAGAGATCTGAGCTGGGCAGGGCGACCAGGACCTTGACTAATCCTGAGGACTTCCTGAAAGAGGCAGTTTTTCACCCCAGGCTGCCTTTGACATCCTTCTCCTCACAGTGTGTCTGGGTGGTGAGCTTCCTCTCCTCGTTCTTCCTGAGCCTGCCCTACGGTGTCGCAGTGGGTGTAGCCTTCTCCATCCTGGTTGTGATCTTCCAGACCCAGTTGTAAGTGACAACCCCATCCCTCCCAGGCACAGTATGGGGTTGCTGGACCAGTCTGCAAGGGGTCTCCCATGCCAAGACTTAGCATACATAGCACACTGTACATTCTGCCTTCTGGGCCCAGCACAGGGACATGCTACCAGACCTCAGAAGAACATAGCCCAGCCAGGACAGTGGGCATAGACTAAGCTACCTAATTTCTGTACCCTAAAACCTCAGAGCAAACCAGCATGGTTTCAGAGGACCGAGGATGAGCAGAAGCAGACAGGAAAGAGTGAGTGAAACCCACCACCCCTCTAGAAACACTGAGAACCTCAGCTCAAATGGGACCCTACCCCGGGGAACACTAGGTTAGAGGATGGGCTCTGTGCTCTTCTTCCAAAAGAAGCCATCAGCGCAGGCGAGGCTGCCACAGAGGAGCTGAGTGGGCAACAATGGCGCTGAGTGTTGGAGAAACCTTGCCTTCCTGTAAACTCAGAACCAGGGACTTACTGGCTTCGCACCTAAGGTCTCTTCTTCCTTCTCCCCTGAGCCTAGCCTGGGGGCCACTTCAAAACATGCCTAGTGGTAGACCAGCCACAGACATCAGACCAGGGCAGAAAGACTAACAAGCCTACAGAAGAGCAGGAGTCCCAGAGAAGTAGAGATGGCTCAGAGGTTAAGAGCACCGGCTGTTCTTCCAGAGGTTCTGAGTTCAGTTCTCAGCACCCACGTGGTGGCTTGCAACCATCTGTAATGAGATCTGATGCCCTCTTCTAGGGTGTCTGGAGACAGTACAGTGGACTCATATACATAAAATAAATAAATAAATATTTTTAAAAAAAGCAAAGAGCAGGAGTTCTGATCCAGCACTAGCATGGCTCTACCGTGTGAGCATCCATCCATGCTCCCCTCCCTCCTCTTCTTCCTCTAGTCGAAATGGCTCCACACTGGCCCAGGTCATGGACACGGACATCTATGTGAACCCCAAGACCTACAACAGGGTACGTGATTCAAGCTTAGAACCTCCCTCCGTCACTCTGTCCCCTCCTCACTGAGCTCTGTGACCTGAGCTCAGTCTCTCTGTCACAGGCCCAGGAAATTGCGGGAGTTAAGATTGTCACTTACTGCTCCCCTCTCTACTTTGCCAACTCAGAGATCTTCAGGCAAAAAGTCATTGCCAAGGTAAGCCTCCGTCCTTGCTGACCAGAAGGGCTGAAGAGAGAGTGACCAGAAGATGGAAGCAGAGAGGGGCTAGGCGCCAAGGGCAGGCCATCCCACAGAGGTACAGGTCGAGATTGCTGTTGGTCCTCTCCCCACAGACAGGTATGGACCCCCAGAAAGTATTACTCGCCAAGCAGAAATATCTCCGGAAGCAGGAGAAGAGGATGGCGATACCCACACAGCAGAGAAAGTCCCTCTTCATGAAAACCAAGGTGAACTGTGGCCTGGACCAGCTCTAGGCCCATTCTTAACTTGACCCTGACTCCAAGCCTGCAGCACCGTGAGAGGGAGGCAGGAAGTCTCTGGGAGCACTTGCTGGGAACACTGATGGTCACTCTTCTAGGGGAAGGCTGTCAGCTCCTGGGTACCAGTGCACCCCATCTTCAGTGGGAATTTTCTAGGTGGCCAGGCTGTGTGAGAATAGAAGTATAGGAGAAGCAGGCAGACATGGGCAAATGCAATGGGAGCCCTGCTCTCATTCTCTCTCTTATTCTCTCCCTTGTTCTCTTTCTCTCTCTCTCCCTTGTTCTCTCTCTCTCTCCCTTGTTCTCTCTCTCTCTCTCTCTCTCTCTCTCTCTCTCTCTCTCTCTCTCTCTCTCTCTCTCTCTCTCTCTCTGATTACTCTTGAGCAGAGCAGCCAAGGCTTCAGGCTTCTTCTTCAGGTTCTTGCCACTTGGGTTGGGAGAGACAAGCCTGCAGGCCTCCATAGGAAGAGGCTTTAGGAGAAGCCCGTATTCACCACCAAGCTGGGACATTGCCCTCCTGCCTCTGCTTGGCGTTCAGTGCCAAGGTCCTGACTGCCCCCCCTTTCCACCCACAGACGGTCTCTCTACAGGAACTCCAACAGGACTTTGAAAGTGCTCCCTCTACTGACCCCAACAACAACCAAGCTCCTGCGGCTGAGGCTCACATATCCTACATCACCTTCAGTCCAGACGCCTCCACAGCTGCTGCATGTGAGCTGCCCGCCTCCACTCGGTCCCCCCAGGAGGCTAGTGACACTCTAGCCAGCGTGCCACCCTTTGTCACCTTCCACACTCTCATCCTTGACATGAGTGGAGTCAGCTTTGTGGATTTGATGGGCATCAAAGCTCTAGCCAAGGTGAGGCCCCGTAGGGTGGGAGGAGCTTGTGTGGACAACTCCTGTCCATTTCCCTCCAGGCCCTCATTTGAACCAGCTGAGGGAGGTTCCAGACCCTAGGGCTCCTTGCCCCCAATGCAAACAGAGTGGACACACTCTTCAGTGCAAGTTGAGGACACTGAAGCATTGGAGTGAGTTCCCTGAGCTTCAGTACACCCACCAAGACCATCCTGCATTCTTTATCAACTTATCAGTCCCAGACCACACCTTGGGTCCTCTGACTGAGGCCATTGGTCCTGCTGCCCACACTCACTACTGAAGCCAAGAGAGAAGACACCATAGTACCCGCTGTGTACTAACACATAGGTCGAGCAGGCAGCCTGAGGATGCCAAGAATACAAGGGTCACTCTGATCACTCTTCAGTGGCCCTGCCAATGCCAGGTTGACAGCGAGCCTCAAAGAGGCCCCAGTGGAGGCAATCGAGGAGAGCAGAGGGGCTCAAAGCAGTTGGTGTCACTACCAGGCAGGACAGTGAGGGCCCTTCTCTGGTGTTGAGGCTCAACTGACTTCTCTAGGTTGGACAGTGAGGTGGAGACCTTCACTAAAAGCTTGTCTCATGGAACCTTGGTTCTGAACACTGAAAGCAAAGGTCTGGCCCTTAAAACAGGTCATGGTAACTTGAAGTGTCTGCCACACTGGCAGAGCCCCATTTCCGCCCCACTCCTCAGAGGCGCCTTGGGCCAACACTCCAGAGAGACCTAGGGTGCTCTCTGCCACTCATGCCTGTGGCTGCCAGGGCCCTCAGAGTTGCTTGTCTGTTTGGCTTCCCCTCTGAAGTGTGTTTCGTGAGTCATTTTTAAGACCCACTCAAAACATTCCTTTCCTTTCTTTTCTCCCATTTCCTTCCCCTCCCTTCCCCAACTCCTCTAGCTAAGCTCCACCTATGAGAAGATCGGAGTCCAGATCTTCCTGGTAAACATCCACGGTAAGAAAACTGGGGGTCAGGTGGGCATTTAGGGGACCAGAGGCTGGAAAGGGAAGCAGTGGGGACGGGTGAGCAGGTGAGCATCCTGTGGGCAGGGTATGTTCATTCCATTGAGAGTAGATAGAATTATATTCTGCTCACCCTAGTTTGTGTGTATGCCGAGCCTAGCCAGCCAATCACTTTCTCCATCTTGGGGTTCATTTCCATACATAAAAAAATCGGGCGGGGGTCAACTGGTTGAACTTGGGATCCTTTCCAAATCAGAAGGTTCATGGATCTGTATTAGCACAGAAAACCCACATGCCCTGACTTCCCAGAGACTTGTCTCCAAAGGGTGCTTTAAGCAGCCTCAAGGACATGCCTCCGAGCAAAGGACACTCGCTGCATTTGCACATATGCCAAGGGCAAAAAACACACAGAGACCCGAGAGAAATACGAAAGGGATGCATACACATCCAGATGCCACCCAGCAGGGCTCTTCAAGGGTCCCATAAAGAGCACATTCATAACTCTTACCCCGTGACCACTCCCCAAAAAACCATCTCCAGAATGTGATCAGAGTAAGGGCTCAGCCACATGTTGGAAGTTTGAGGAAAGAGGAAGACTGAGCCTTGCGGGCTGGAATTGGCAGCCATTTCCACGTGGATGTATTAACCTTTCCTTGACAAGCAACAACATCTCAAATCCAACCACTTCCTTCTGCGCTGGATTGAGAGTTCAGCATGGTCGGGCTCAGACTGCCCTCTGCCGTCCAGAACTGATACTGCAGGGCCAATTGTCTGCTTTCCCCCACCAGCCCCTCCCACCAACTCCAATCCACCAAGGCTGTTAGTTATCTTTTCCTGTTACCTGCCTCCTTACAGCCCAGGTGTACAATGACATCAGCCACGGAGGTGTCTTTGAAGATGGGTGTGTACAGCGCAGTCACGTGTTCCCCAGCATCCACGATGCAGTCCTCTTTGCCCAGGCAAATGCTAGAGAGACCCCAGACCGCAACTTCCACGGGGTAAGTCTTCACGCCTAGAGAATCCTAGGTTCCAGCTCTCACAAGCAGGAGGACAAACGGACATCAGAAAGAACTGGAGATGGTTTAAGTTCCAACACCAATTCTGCCATCTCATTCTTTTGAATCTCGGGTCCCTGTCTATAGAATGGCACCGCCAACCATTGCCTGCCACACTAGGCTTGTTTCTGTTTAGGATTAAGTGGTAATTATGCATCTGACATAAAGATTTGATGTTATTGATTGCGACTTATATATGCTGTCTCGCCCCCCACCACCTTCACTTTTTTGGTAATGGTGGTGGGTGCCCTGGCTTGGAAATTTCAAGCTAGGGTGAATGGAGAAACTGAGTTTTGTCTCAGCCTCTCAGCATTTAATTTACTAGCTCAGTGAGTGGTATGAGAGGAAGACATAAATAATTCTGTATAAAATTTCAGAAATCTGAAGAGTCTGACCTAGCCACCCTTCACCTGCAGGTCCTGGAAAACTAGGGACCTTTCTAATTCGTGAGCCTTGTCCACAGGGACTCTTTTTATTATTAGATATTTTCTTTACTTACATTTCAAATGTTATCCCCTTTCCTCGTTTCCCCTCTGAAAACCCCCTTATCCCATCCCCCCTCCCCCTGCTCACTAACCCACCCATTCCCGCTTCCCTGTCCTGGCATTTCCCTACACTGAGGCATAGAGCCTTCACAAGGTCTCCTCTCATTGACGTCCCACAAGGCCATCCTCTGCCACATATGCAACTGAAACCTTGAGTCCCTCCTTATGTACTCTTGATTGGTGATTTAATCCCTGGGAACTCTGGGGTTACTGGTTATTTCATATTGTTGTTCCTCCTAGGGGCCTGCAATCCCCTTCAGCTCCTTGGGTCCTTTCTCTAGCTCCTCCATTGGGGACCCTGTGCTCAGTCTAATGAATGACTGTGAGCATCCACTTCTGTATTTGCCAGGCACTGGCAAAGCCTCTCAGGAGACAGCTATATCAGGCTCCTGTCAGCAAGCACTTGTTGGCATCCACAATAATGTATGGATTTGGTGACTGTATATGGGATCAATCCCCAGGTGGGACAGTCCCCGAATGGCCTTTCCTTCAGTTTCTGCTCCACACTTTGTCACTGTATCTCTTCCCATGGGTATCCACGGGACTCTTCAGAGTCCTTGTTATTTGTCATTACACCAATGATATCCAATTATTACACTTTAAGTGTAATATATGGTTTCAGTCTTTTGCATTTATTTAATGTGCATATATGTGTGTATAGACAAACACATCATGTCATGCATGTGGAGGCCAGAGGACAACCTATCCCTGTCCTACCATATGGGTCCTGGGGATCAAACTTGGGTTCCTCAGCTTGGTGACAAGTACCTTTACCTACTGAGCCATCTCTCGCACCCTTTTTTAAATATTTGTAAATAATTTATATTGCATACATTCTCTGCTTATCTATTATAAATCACACACACACACACTGCATACACACTCCTTACAATAGTGCAGTGAAGGAGAAAGCCAGCAAAAGGAGTTTGAATATTCTGCCTTTATAGAACTCCAAAGAAAAGGAATCCCAAGGCCAAGCAATCTGCACCTCCTTGCCTATGATGCTCACAAGGGGGCAGGCCTTGTGCACGTCTGCCTCTAGCTGTGCTGTTTCATGAGGCAGAGGAGGGCCAGAGATGGGAAAGGAGGAAACATGGGGTCCTCTAGAGCCTGCCCCCTTCCTGCCACCGTGCATCCACTGATGCTCTGATCTCTGAGCTCATCCTGCACCCGCTTCCTTCCCTTCAGGCTCCAGGGGACGCTGAGTTCTCCTTGTATGACTCAGAAGAGGAAGGTCCCGGCTATTGGGACTTAGAACAGGTGAGTAGAGGGGCAAAAGGTGAGGGAGGAGAGGGAGGAGAGACGTCCTGCTTCCATCTCAGGTGTTTGCTGGCTGTCTCCTCCAGCTCAGAGCTGTAACCGTGAAGGTGGCAAGGTGTCGCCTGTCTTTTAATAGTGACTCTTCTTAGCATCAATACACACAGGGCAGGGGTGTCCTATGGAATCAGTACACACAGGGCAGAGGTATCCTATGGAATCAGTACACACAGGGGCAGGGGTATCCTATGGAATCAATACACACAGGGCAGGGGTATCCTATGGAATCAATACACACAGGGGCAGGGGTATCCTATGGAATCAATACACACAGGGGTAGGGGTGTCCTATGGAATCAATACACACAGGGGCAGGGGTATCCTATGGAATCAGTACACACAGGGGCAGGGGTATCCTATGGAATCAATACACACAGGGCAGGGGTATCCTATGGAATCAATACACACAGGGGCAGGGGTATCCTATGGAATCAATACACACAGGGGTAGGGGTGTCCTATGGAATCAATACACACAGGGGCAGGGGTATCCTATGGAATCAATACACACAGGGGCAGGGGTATCCTATGGAATCAATACACACAGGGCAGGGGTATCCTATGGAATCAATACACACAGGGGCAGGGGTATCCTATGGAATCAATACACACAGGGGTAGGGGTGTCCTATGGAATCAATACACACAGGGGCAGGGGTATCCTATGGAATCAATACACACAGGGGCAGGGGTATCCTATGGAATCAGTACACACAGGGGCAGGGGTATCCTATGGAATCAATACACACAGGGCAGGGGTATCCTATGGAATCAATACACACAGGGGCAGGGGTATCCTATGGAATCAATACACACAGGGGTAGGGGTGTCCTATGGAATCAATACACACAGGGGCAGGGGTATCCTATGGAATCAATACACACAGGGGCAGGGGTATCCTATGGAATGAGGTAGCCTCTGTAACAAGTCCTAGGGAATTGTTATGGGGGGATCATTTGTTTGTTTGTTTGTTTGTTTGTTTGTTTGTTCTGAGACAGGGTTTCTCTGTGTAGCCCTGGCTGTCCTGGAACTCAATTTGTAGACCAGGCTGGCATTCAATTCATAGAGATCCACTTGCTTCTGCATCTGGAGAACTGAGATTAAAGTCTTGTGCTACCATGCCTGGCTAAGAATTGCTATCTATTCTTAACTCTCCAGTGTGCCAAGCCTGTGATTGTAGATGCCTCCATGAGACCACTGGGCCTGTTGTTATTATCTGTAAAATAAGAGTCATTTTTGGTAAACATGTGCCCTGCAAGACTGGCAGGAGGGGCTACTCATCTTTCACTAATTCATGAGGTGTTTTGGGAACACCTCCCGCTTGCCTGACACTGTTGCAGGTGGGCATATGCAGCAATGAACAAAGGCCCCCGTTCTTTAGAAACTGCATACTGGGAGAATCAGATGACGTTTGGGGGCACGTAGGAGTTATTGTTGGATAGGCATTTAAAACTAGAAGCTATGCAATACAAGCTGCTTCTGTCCTCTTGGGGCTTGTGGAATGTATCACCATTCTAGTGGCCTGAATTAAAGAAAGCAGGTGACTACATTTAGAGAAATATGGCCTGGAGTCTATTAATATCAGACTGTTATTATCTCCCTTCCCAGCCTTTCCTTGTTTGAGTTCCATGGCCCCCTGAGTGCTGAGAGCAAGAGCGACCTGAGAGCTAACAGGCTCACTCATGAGCTCTCTTAGAACTCCAGCACATTAAAAAGAAGAAGAAGAATTAAAGACCTAGATGGGACAGAAATGATACAGCTTCTCTAGTCTTGACACTGGTGTTAATTCTTAAAAAAGCAGAGCTGACACTGGAGAAGAAAGTCCCAAAGACCACACACAGCATGGTTGGGAGGAACACAATTCACAGTTAGATGCTACTAGCCCTTTCTCCCGTCACCCAGTATTAGTTCATGTCTTATGCTAGCCTGCCTCTCCCCTGCTCACCAGCAAATACAGTCTCGGGGTGCTTCATCCTGGCCCGTGGTACATAGTCACTTCTTGGTTGCAGTCACTCTAATTCCAGCAGATCTAGTTCTCTCCCCTCACCCATCCTTCCTGTGATCTCTGCAGGAGATGTTCGGGACCATGTTTCACACAGAGACCCTGACTGCCCTGTGAGGACCCATTTGGTTCCCATACTTCCTCCTGAGCACCTGGCATCTGGAATTTCCATGGATGATACACTCGGGATGGCAGGAGTGACTGAGAGAAGAGTATGTCTGCCAAGATGCTAGAGCCTCTCTCAACTCTTTGTTCTCTCTTCCACCTTTCCCTCTCTCCCTGTCTCCCCGGGAGAGAGCCATCTCAGCCTCTGCAGCTGGATGGGCATGCTCTGACAAGGATGACACTCTGGTGAACCCATCTCATCACCTCCCCCTTCCCACTCAAGCCTGGGCCAACTATAAGCTCACACCTCCCATCAACGCAAGCCCCACCCCATGGCAGCTGACTTCCAGCCTTTAGAGTGAGCTAAGAACAGAATGATAAGAGCACCTGTGCTAAGCTGGAATGCAGTTCAAATGTATCTCTGTCCTGAGTGATTCGGCCAGCCTCGGAAGGTTTCAGGCTGTGGTGGAACACAGGGATGAATGGGGTTACAATGTTGAAGCTTGTCCCTCCAGTTGCTCCTTCTAGTTGTTAGCTTTGTGTCTCAAAGACACGGTACTACTCACAACCCAGGAGTCTCTGTCTTTGTGCCCATTTCCTGCTCATTGTCCTAAGACTGCCCAGGCCCCCACTGCTGTCCAGCACTTCAGACTCTAGTGTGGACAATGGGCAGGACCCTCAAGATTATCAGCACTACCTCTCCAGGGACAGCACACAAAGGGACCTGATTCCACCTTATGAATCTTCCCCGCCTGGAGGCTGCCCCATCCTGGGGAACAGGTGACTGGCAGAATCCTGATACAGCAGCAGCTCTTCTGCACAAAGTCTTCTAAGAAACCCACTTTACTGGATGGATGGAAGGAGTAATATGTTGCTAATGTAAACTCGGGCAAACTGGGGGGTCCTAGGCCCTGACAGTCCACCTGACCTCGGAGCCCGTATCGCCTCACTTGGGAAATCTGTCCTGTCCATTTTCACTTGGAAAGGTCAGTTGCACCCACCCCTATCAGCCTGTACCCTCCAGAGCTGTGATGGTGGGTCCCGACAGGCAGGGGAGGAAGTTCTGAGGTACCAGCTTCATAGCCCTACTGTGTATAGATGTGAAGGACTGTTCCAGACTGGACCTCCCTCTACATGAAACTCTTAACAATCTCCAGACATTTTTGCCCTTAGGAAAAGTGACAACAGGAGTGGAATTCTCAGGTAAACAGAGATTTCTAGAAACATCCTACTGTTGACTTGAAAGTAAAAGGTCTTCTCTCTCTCTCTCTCTCTCTCTCTCTCTCTTTCTACACACACACACACACACAAACACCACACATATCTTCTAAAGACTAACTACCATACAAGTACACAGAAAATCTGGCCTCTCTTCTTTGTTCTTCAAGCTCCATCCATGTAATGACCCCTATCCCAACAGGTTGGGCCAGCCCAAATAGGAAAATAACCCAATTATTAGCTTCAGCCTGTCTGTCATTATGCGTCTCTGTGTTAATAAGCTAGTGAGCTAGTTAGTCTTCATAGAGTTAAAGAACAGGGCTCTGACAACGAGCCAACACATTCTTGGCCACAGCTGTTCCTTCTCAGTGAATTCATTATGCCATCTGGCTGCCAATGGAGCCCAAAACTTGGAAGGCAGAAAGACAATATTATCTGGGATTCACTGTGCCCTGCACTCAAAGTGCTAAATTCCAGAAGGAAGAGAACCTCAGCCAATGACAATCTACCCTCCCCTACTCCACCTCCTCCAAAGTACAGGAAGCAGAGAAGGTCACAGAGCCTCAGGACATTCATTATAAATTCCCTTTGAACCAAGTGTCTAGATCCCATTGACCTGCAGACCAGACCCGGGACTGAAAGGGATGGCAGACTCACAGTGGCCAGGTTTTGGAGTTTGGGGGTGTGGATCGGCAACATGTTGAATGAATCTATCTATATACACTCACAGAACCTATGGTGAATGTGTGGTTAGACATAGAGGGTGGAGGAGTACAAAAAAGGTGCTGAAGAAAACTCCACAGTTGCAACTCTTGGGGAAGAATATAAACATCACACAGACTGCTGCCCTGGACATGACTGAGGCAGGAAGGGAGGGTGTGAGGGAACAGTAATCCAGATTTTCCATACCTGCATGTTCTTACAGACACTGACCTATGACATAGATTCCCTAGGAAGGCTGCAAACTTACCTCTTGAGATATTTGTATAATTTATTTAAATGCCAGTCTCCTTTGTTTGTTTTGGTAATAAAGTGGTCTTGAAATGTGAATGTGTGTGTGTGTGTGTGTGTGTGTGTGTGTGTGAGAGAGAGAGAGAGAGAGAGAGAGAGAGAAATGAAGGGGTTTTAATGAATGCCAAGAAGATCCTTCCAAACCATGGGCTTCCAAACCAGGGCTCTGTGTCACCCTGAGAGGAGGCTGTGGGGTGTGAGGTTTCCTCACGAGTCTCCTAGCAAGACTGCAGATCTGTTTCCCTTGGAATGAATACATTTTGATGAGCCAGGCAAAGACCTGGAAAGAAATTGGAAAGAGAAGACTGAGCTGAGGGCCCCACTTATTCAGTGCCACTTCGGAGAGCCAACTCTGTGCTTCTGTAACTAGAAAGGAAGTTTAACATTTTGGGGTAGTGGTGCACACCTATAATCCCAAAACTTGGGAGATAGAGGCAAGAGTATTAAGAGCTCTAGGCCATTCTTGGCTATATAAAGAATTTGGCATGAAACACTATCTCAAAACACACACACACACGTGCGAGCGCGCACACAGAGAGAGAGAGAGAGAGAGAGAGAGAGAGAGAGAGAGAGAGAGTCAAACCCTCCTCATACCTTCTGCAGACTCTCTCCTCATCAATTCTCCATCTGTGAAAAGTCTATTAGAGAGTGTGGTGGTTTGTATACACTTGTCCCAGGGAGCAGCACTATTAGGAAATGTGGCTTTGGAAGGAAGTATGCCACTTTAGGGGTGGGCTTTGAGACCCCTCCTCCTAGCCACATGGGAGACAATCTCCTCCTGATTGCCTTCAGAACAAGATGCAGAAGTCTCTGCTCCTCCAGCACTCTGTCTGCCTGGACACAGCCATGCTTCCCACCATGATGGTAATCAACTGAACCTGAACTTGCAAGCCAGCCCCAATTAAATGCTGTCACAATATAAGAGTTGCCTTGGTAATGGTGTCTCTTCATAACAATAAAATCCTAAGACAGAAGTTGGTACCAGGGACTAGGGTATTGCTGGGATAGGCCTGATTATGTTTTTGTTTAGAAGAATGTGGATTTGGGGACTTTGGATTTGGAAAGCAGTGAAATGCTTTAAGTGAGGCTTAATGGGCCATCCTAGCAGGAATATGGAAGACATTGGTGCTGAGGGTGATTTGAACTATGCCGACCTGGCCCAAGAGGTTTCAGTGGGGAAGAATTTCAGTATGTGGCCTAGAGACTGTTTTTGTGATATTTTGGTCAAGAATGAGGCTGCTTTTTGCCCTTGTCTGAACAGTCTACCTGAGGCTAAGGTAAAGAGATTTATATTAGTTGTATTGACAAAGGAAGTCTCAAAAAAGCCCAGCAGAGACCTTGTTCTCTGGTTTAGTCTCATGAAGAACATTTTGATCAAGCACAGCAAGTTTAGAAAGTAAAATTACACCCAGGGAAGGAGTTACAGAGACAAAGTTCGTAGCTGTGATGAAAGGATGGACCATTTAGAGACTGCTGTATCCAGGGATCCGTCCCATAATCAGCTTCTAAACGCTGACACCATTGCATACACTAGCAAGATTTTGCTGAAAGGACCCAAATATAGCTGTCTCTTGTGAGACGATGCCGGGGCCTAGCAAACACAGGAGTGGATGTTCACAGTCAGCTATTGGATGTATCACAGGGCTCCCAATGGAGAAGCTAGAGAAAGTACCCAAGGAGCTAAAGGGATCTGCAACCCTATTGTTGGAACAACATGATGTACTAACCAGAACCCTGGAGCTCTTGTCTCTAGCTGCATATGTATCGAAAGCTGGCCTAGTCGGCCATCAATGGAAAGAGAGGCCCATTGGACTTGCAAACTTTATATGCCCCAATATAGGGGAATGCCAGGGCCAAAAGAATGGGAATGGGTGGGTAGGGAAGTGGGGGGCGCTATGGGGGATTTTTGGGATAGCATTGGAAATGTAATTGAGGAAAATATGTAATAAAAATATTAAAAATCAAAAAAAAATAATTTTTGTTAAGGGTTCTAGGAATATGCATTAGAAAAAGGATTTGCTCTTCAACAGGTAGTGCTGAAGGAGAAGCAGACACCTACATGCAGAAGAACGGCAGTGGCCTTATCTTACACAAAAGTATACAACTGTTTTAAATATTTAAACATATGTCTGAAACCATAAAAGTCATAGACAAAAATGTAAGGAAATGCCTTAGCAGGAAGAAATGCTGTGGCATCTGTCTTAGCATTGATTTTTCTTGAGATGTGCCCAAGGCTAAGGTGATGTGAAAAACAGGGACCATATCTAACGAAGGAGCTTTTGCACGTAGAAAGAAAGAGGTATCAATATTAATATGTAACCTAAGGAGAGAAAATGTTTACAAACCATATATCTGATGATGTGTTAACATCCAAATGATTAAATACTCTCCTTCAACTGAACGGTAAAACAAAAATTCAAAACAGCTCAGCTAATCCTGAGTAAAAGACTCAAACAGGACTTTTTCCAAAGGGTGTAGAAACAGACATCAAGTCTATGGAAAGTATTCAGTGTCATTGATCATCAGAGAAATGTGGTTCAAAGCACAATATTACCTCACAGATAACAGTTACGATGGTTGTTGAAGGAGAGAGAGGGGTGGAGGGAAGGAAGGAGTGGGAGAGAAAAAAGAGAGGAAGGAAGGGAAGGAGGGAGGGAGAGAGGGAGGGAGGGAGAGAGAAAGGGAGGGAGGGAGGAAGGAAGGAAGGAAGGAAGGAAGGAAGGAAGGAAGGAAGGAAGGAAGGAAGGAAGGAGAAAATATGACAGCTATCTTCTTCCTCTTCTGGGTTGATCTCCAAAGGAAATAAAATCACTGTATCTAAGCAATATCTGCAACCCCATGTTCCTTGCCACACTGTTCCCAAGCACCAATATATGAAAATTACTATGCATCATCAAAAGTATGAATTGACAAAGAAAATATATATGCATAATGGAATTCTATAAAAAAAAAAGTAAAATTATAAAATGTATGGTTCAAAGAATAGAGGGGCACCAAGAAGTAGAATGGAGCTGAATCCTACATTCAAGGAGAGAAACAGAGTGGTGACCTCAGGGCAAGATCCCACCTAGCTAAGTTTATTGTTTATGTATTTGCAGTTGAACAAAGGAGAGTTATGTCATGTTAGGCATTATTACCTGTTTTATTATTGTTTTCATTTGGACTTTTAATATGGAATGAACTATAATCCAGAAATGGGGAGACACACTTGTGATCCAAATCTTGAAACTGGAATACACAGGCTATTGATCTGGATCTTGAGAAATAGTGGCCATGAAAAGCTTTGGCCCAGGCATGGTAGTACATACCTTTAATCCCAGGAGACAGAGACAGGCAGATCTCTGAGTTCAAGGCCACACTGGTACAAAGCAAGTTAGGTCCAAACATAGTGATATATGCCTTGAATCTCAGCATTCAGGGAACAAAGCCATGCAGATCTCAAAGTTCAAGGTCAGTCTGGTCTACAGAACAAGTTCCATAACAGCCAGGTTTAGGCAGTGAAGGAATTGGAAAACAGAAAGCTGGTTGATAATGTAATAGAACAAGGGGGACATATTCCAGCCCCAGCAAGCAGCAGAACTCAGCATCTTCAGACATGTGGCTCTGGATTTCCAGTCAAGAATAGAAGGGATTACTGGGAAAATTGTTCTGGTTAGCTGATGTTAAGAAATTAAGGGTGACTAGAAGGAGACCACATTATTGAGGTGAAATCTTCTAGGAAGTATTTCCTGAGAGCATGAAGAAGCTGTGTTCCAGAGATAGCCAAGGTTGTACCTCATGCTCAGCTGGATTTGGTAATGTGTAAAAATTACCACATGGTACTGGTTTTGAAGCCATGGAGTGGTCATGGAGAGCAGCTGAGGTTTGGCACTGTGAAAGGCCAGGGGAGGCCATTGGTGAAGGTGCAGCCTCAGTGGAAGTTGCCTGCCCAGGATTGAAGGGGTCATTGCAAAGAAGCTGAGGTTTGGCACCATGAAGAGAGTCTATGAGAAGCTATTGGTGAAGCTGAGTTAGAGTGGAAGATCCCAGTATATTGGAGATGCCAATATCATGGGACGACCACCAAGAGCAGCTGCAGCGGTGGAGAGGAGTCAACGAGAGCCTAGAGTTACAGTGGGCAGAGCTGAAGAAGTGACCCAAGCCCTTTGGAAGAGCCCAGAAGAGCCTGTGTGGATCCCAGACATTGGAACAAGAAGCTGTAAAGTTAAAGTTTCCTTGGAGGCCCCAAGATGTTAGAGATACCAGAGTTATGGGAGACCTGCTGAGGAAAGCTGCTAACAAGGAGTAGAACCAACTCAAGGAAACAATTTGTTGCTGCTGAATGCCAGATCTGCCAACAGCAGTCAAGAAGGATTAAAAGGAGTTGGAGGTCTGAAGAGCACTTTGACATTAGACATGGAGATGCAGAGTTTGGAGTTTGCCCAGCTGTAATTTGGACTTGTTAAGTCCAGTATTTTCTCACTATGGTGTTTTGGAATAGTAATGTATATTTTATGGTGTTTGAGTATGATATCTTCTTTTTGATTTTGACTTTATAGGGGATTACAGTTAAGTGATTGAATCAATCTCAGAAGAGACTTTGAACTTTGGATTATTAACATTGTTGAGTCTGCTATAGACTACGGGGACTTTTAAAGTTGGACTAAATGTATTTTTCATTATGCTACATTTAGGTATGGTCCCCAAAGGCCCATGTGTTTGGACAAGCCTGTGGGGCCAGGGAGTGGAATGTGGTAGTTTGAATATGGTTGGCCAGGGAGTGGCACTATTAGGAAGTGGGGCCTTGGTAGAGTAGGCATGGCCTTGTTGGAGGAAGTATGTCATTGTGGGGGTAGACTTTGGGACTCTCCTCCTAGCCACATGGGAGACAATCTCCTGTTCACCTTCAGAACAAGATGTAGAACTCTCAGCAGCCTCTAGCACCATGCCTCCGTAGACACTGCCGTGCTCCTGCCATGATGTTAATGGACTGAACCTCAGAACCTGTAAGCCATCTCCAATTAAATGTTGTCCCAGTATAAGAGTTGCCTGGGTCATGCTATCTCTTCATAGCAATAAAACCCTAATAGATAGAGATCAATACCACCATTAGCCAGCAAAGCCTTTATGGAAGATGTGATCTAACCCTGCCTTTCCCTCCCAAATGTGAGATCTTACATAGGTAATGGGACTTGGGTCCAACAAACTAGACTGTCTCTAAGAGGGTCAGAAAAACAGCAACGGTGAGAAGACAGAAAGAGGATGAAGTAGAAAGGGACAAATGGACCATAGAGAAGACAAGGCAAAGAGAAAATAGTGAGCAGAGCAAAGGCATGCAGGGAATAGGAGACGGGAAACAGGAATAAGGAGAAATGCAGACATCGGAGGCTGGTGAGTTCTTAATTGACATTGAACGTAAACTTAACCTGCTTTACTCTGCTGCTCAGGACCATGGGGATTTCTGGAAATTACCAATCATCTTCCTCCCCTTTGAGTTTTAGATTTTCTTCTAGTGAACCCTTCATCTTAGCCTAATTCTCCCAAGAAGAATACGATCCAAGATTTTCTTTCCTAATTTCCCACCATTCTATCAGAGACCAGAGCTGGTGCACAAGCTCTTTAAGAGAGATGCCAGGAGATATCGAGGAGCAAGAATGAGACCAAGAGTGAAGTGGAGGGAAAGGATGGGTCATGGTACCACCTGCTGAGATCGCTGCCTTCCAGGGATTCCTGGAGCTGCCACTACAGACTTTCCTGAAAACACATTTACCTGTCACCCCACCTTGCTTTAATCACGCATGGGTGGCTGTTGTGCTTTCAATAGGAAATGCCCGTTATAGGTTCATGTATTTTAACATGTGGTCCCACTGGTAGTACTGTTAGGGGAGGTTATGGATCCTTTAGGAGATGGAGTCTTGCTAGAAAACACACATCACTGTGAGTGACTTAGGGTGCTTTATAGCCTCACTCCCCACCTCCTGGTTTCTCTGTTTTCTATGTCTCAGTGAAACTGTGATTCGAAAGCTTTCAGTTCCTACTGCCATGTCATGCCTTTCCTGCCATGGTGGACTCTATCCCTCTGGAACCATAAGCAAAAAAGAAAAGTCTTTCTGCTATCACTTACATTTGGTTGTGGTGCTTCATCACAGCCATAGAAAAGTAGCCGATGCAGTGCCTTGACACAATAAACTCTTCCATGCTACAGGCAGCATGGCTTTCCAGGGTGTTCCAGGAAAAGACAAACACCAGGAAGTGGGGGGTGGCAGGTAAGATCACTATGAACTCTCAGTCTGCATAGGGCACACACAGAGGCATTTAAACAGAATGTAAATTTTTAATCTTTCTATCATTAAAGCCTATTTCTTCTAGGTTATACAGTTGCACCATTAGGAGAAGGCCAGTGCACCATACTAACCAGGAATGGAGTACTTTCAAGACTATTTCTCTTCTCCTACATGCATCCTCTATAGGCATGCTGCCAAAGAAGCCCAGCTATAGAAGTCAGGTCCTAAGCAACAATAGTAAGAGCTCCTAACTCTAAGGTTTAATGCATAACAATGACATAACAGGATTTCATCCCACTTTTCAGGCTTTTTTAAACAATTTTTCAAATTTTTTTTATTTCACGTGCATGTATGTCTGTGTGAGGGTGAGAGTTATAGACAGTTTTGAGATGCTATGTGGGTGCTGAGAATTGAACCTGGACTCTCTGGAAGAGCAGCCAGTGCTCTTAACCACTGAGTCACCTCTCCAGTTCCCTTAACAATTTTTTAAAGTTTTCTTTTTTAATTTTCTACTTGGAAAAAAAATTCAAACTAAGAAAAAAGGTTGCAAAACCAAAATTAATACAAGAAATGCCATCCATGTCTTTACTCTTGTTGGCTTGTTAACATTTTATTCATTTTATTATTTCATCCTTTTTCACCCTCTACAGACACACATAACTTTTTCTGAACTATCTTCGAGAAAGGTCTTTGTGATAAGTAATCTTGGTTGTCAACTTGACACATTTGCGAAGAGATCCTCTACTGTAGACGTGCAGATTGACCTGTGGGCTGTCTTTGGGGCTTTGTCTTGATTGATGATTGACATGGGAGAGCCCAGCCCACATCAGAGTGGTACTTCCCCTGGGCAGGTGGACCTGGGCTGTAAAAGAAAGCAGGCTGAGCACAAGCCAAGCAAGCAAGCCAGTTAGCCATGTTCCTTCATGGTCTCTGTTACAGTTCCTGCCTTCTGGTTCCTATTTGAGTTCCTTACCTGATTTCCCGCAGTGATGAACTATTACATTATGTGGAAGTGTAAGATTAAATAAACCCTTCATTCCTGTCCTGATTTGTTTTCTACTGCCATGATAAACATCATAACAAAAAGGCAACTTGGAGAGAAAAGTGCTTACTTGGCTTATATTACAATCCTTCATTGAGGGAAATCAAGGCAGGAGGAATTCAAGCAGGAACAGAGGCAGGAACCATGCAGGCAGGAACTTACCAGTATGCTCTCCAGACTCATGTTCAACCATCCTTCTCATACCACCCACCAGCCCAGGGTGGTATCACCCACAGCAAACATCAATCCATGAAATGCCCCATAGGCTTTTTTTCTGTTGAAGGTGTTTTCTCAAGTGAGGGTTCCTCTTCTCAGATCAACTTGACAAAAAACTAGCCGACACACCTCCTCAAGTTGCTTTGGATCATGGTGCTGTCACAGCAACAGTAAGCAACCTAGATAATCGCCAGCCTGAGGTACCACTGTATGCATTCCCTTACAGCCTCTTACCTCTTCCATAATCACTTCGCACAAGTGTCCACTCAACAAGTTTGTCTTGCCTTTCCCCTACATCCTTATCCTAATCTTGTCCATTGTTCTCTGTTCTTTGTCACAGTGTTTTCTTTCAAGGTCCACAAAGGTTGGGGGGGGCGGCTGCCACAAAGAATCCTAAATCCAGCAGAGTTAGTTTTTACAAATAAAGATAAAAACAAAAACATTCCCATATAATAGAAACTAAGATAATGTGTTACTAGCACACTCAATTTACAAGAAACACTAAAGGAAGTGTTTAAATTAACCAAGTAGACATAGAAATCATTTGAATTCATAGGAGGCAAATAAAGAGAATCAATAAATGTAATTATATAATTATAAAAAACACCACAAATACTTGGGTTTTGTCCTACCCTTTCTTAGTACATTTTTAAAAAACCAACTGTATAAATATGTACTGTAAATTTTGTACCAGCTTGAAACAAGCTAGAGTCATCTGAAAGGGGGGAAACTCAACTGAGAAAAAATGCCTCCATAAGATCCATCTATAGGGCATTTCTTAATTAGTAATTGGCAGAGGATGGCCCAGTCCATTGTGGGTGACGCCATCCTTGGGGTGGTGGTCCTGAATTCTATGAGAAAGCAGTCTGTGCAAGCCAGGATGAGCAAGCCAATAAGCAGCATCCCTCCATGGCCCCTGCATTGTCTCCTGCCTCAAGGTTCCTTCTCTGTTTGAATTCCTGTCCTGACTTCCTTTGATGATGAACAGCAATGTGAACGTATAAGTCAAATAAACCCCTTTTTCCCCAACTTGCCTTTGGTCATGGTGTCTCATTGCAGCAATAACAACCCTTACTAAGACAACCTACTTTATCACACGTAAAAATATAAACAAAAAGATCCCAGATGAATACTAACTGAAAGCTGCATCCATATCAGACAAATTAGTCCTAAAACAATGGGATTATTATTCTAAGTAGTGATGGCATGGTAGTGCAAACTTATAATCCTAGCATTCTGGAGGCGGACTCAGGAGGATCTTGAATTTGATGACAACCTAGGCTACCTAGTGAGAACCTTAAACGGTTGGATTGAACATAAAAAGGTCACTACATCATGATGAGATTTTCATTTCAAAGGGAGATGTGGGAGAAGAGTAAGAAGGCAGACCAACAAAAAAACAAGGCATATATGACAATGCCATAATGAAGCTTGTCACTTGTGTGCTGATTTAAAGACATTTAAAGGGGAGGGCTCAAAAGATGACACAAGTACAGAAAAGTTCAACAAAAAAATGTTGAGTTAATGTACATATGAACATTATGTATATGAAACCTTTACACAACTGGTAAAATTCACTTATCCTTTTTCTTATACACACATAAGTTTTTAAATTTTTTAATGTTATGTGTATTACATGTATCTCTGTGTGAAGGTGTTGGATTTCCCGAAACTGGAATTAGAGACAGTGTGAGCTGCTGTATGGATCCTTGAAATTGAACCTGGGCCTTCTCAAAGTACCAACTCAAAGCCGTTTCTCCAGCCCCAAATTAATTTTTTTTTTGCAGTCTTAAGTCGTATCTGACCTCAGATGTACTATTTTTTTAATATTTTTATTAGGTATTTTCCTCATTTACATTTCCAATGCTATCCCAAACGTCCCCCATTCTCTCCCACCCGCTCCCCTACCCACACACTCCCACTTTTTGGCCCTGGTGTTCCCCTGTACTGGGGCATATAAAGTTTGCAAGTCCAATGGGCCTCTCTTTCCAGTGATGGCTGACTAAGCCATCTTTTGATACATATGCAGCTAGAGTCAAGAGCTCCAGGGTACTGGTTAGTTCATAATGTTGTTCCACCTATAGGGTTGCAGATCCCTTTAGCTCCTTGGGTACTTTCTCTAGCTCCTCCATTGGGGGCCCTATGATCCATCCAATAGCTGACTGTGAGCATCCACTTAGGTGTTTGCTAGGCCCCGGCATAGTCTCACAAGAGACAGCTTTATCTGGGTCCTTTCAGCAAAATCTTGCTAGTGTATGCCATGGTGTCAGAGTTTGGAAGCTGATTATGGGATGGATCCGTGGATATGGCGGTCTCTAGATGGTCCATCCTTTCGTCACAGCTCCAAACTTTGTCTCTGTAACTCCTTCCATGGGTGTTTTGTTCCCAATTCTAACAAGGGGCACAGTGTCCACACTTTGGTCTTCATTCTTCTTGAGTTTCATGCGTTTAGCAAATTGTATCTTATATCTTGGGTATCCTAAGGTTCTGGGCTAATATCCACTTACCAGTGAGTACATATTGTGTGAGTTCCTTTGTGATTGTGTTAACTCACTCAGGATGATGCCCTCCAGGTCCATCCATTTGCCTAGGAATTTCATAAATTCATTCCTTTTAATAGCTGAGTAGTACTCCATTGTGTAAATGTACCACATTTTCTGTATCCATTCCTCTGTTGAGGGGCATATGGGTTCTTTCCAGCTTCTGGCTATTATAAATAAGGCTGCTATGAACATAGTGGAGCATGTGTCCTTCTTACCGGTTGGGACATCTTCTGGATATATGCCCAGGAGAGGTATTGCGGGATCCTCCTGTAGTACTATGTCCAATTTTCTGAGGAACCGCCAGACTGATTTCCAGAGTGGTTGTACAAGCTTGCAATCCCACCAACAATGGAGGAGTGTTCCTCTTTCTCCACATCCTCGCCAGCATCTGCTGATACCTGAATTTTTGATCTTAGCATTCTGACTGGTGTGAGATGGAATCTCAGGGTTGTTTTGATTTGCATTTCCCTGATGATTAAGGATGTTGAACATTTTTTCAGGTGCTTCTCTGCCATTCGGTATTCCTCGGGTAAGAAATCTTTGTTCAGTTCTGAGCCACATTTTGAAATGGGGTTATTTGATTTTCTGGAGTTCACCTTCTTGAGTTTTTTTTATATATTGAATATTAGTCCCCTATCTGATTTAGGATAGGTAAAGATCCTTTCCCAATCTGTTGGTGGCCTTTTTATTTTATTGACGGTGTCTTTTGCCTTGCAGAAGCTTTGCAACTTTATGAGGTCCCATTTATCGATTCTCGATCTTACAGCACAAGCCATTGCTGTTCTATTCAGGAATTTTCCCCTGTACCCATATCTTCGAGGCTTGTCCCTTCTTTCTCCTCTATAAGTTTCAGTGTCTCTGGTTTTATGTGGAGTTCCTTAATCCACTTAGATTTGACCTTAGTACAAGGAGATAGGAATGGATCGATTCGCATTATTCTACATGATAACCACCAGTTGTGCCAGCACCATTTATTGAAAATGCTGTCTTTTTTCCACTGGATGGTTTTAGCTCCCTTGTCAAAGATCAAGTGACCATAGGTGTGTGGGTTCATTTCTGGGTCTTCAATTCTGTTCCATTGATTTACTTGTCTGTCGCTATACCAGTACCATGCAGTTTTTATCACAATTGCTCTGTAGTACAGCTTTAGGTCAGGCATGGTGATTCCCCCAGAGGTTCTTTTATCCTTGAGAAGAGTTTTTGCTATCCTAGGTTTTTTGTTATTCCAGATGAATCTGCCGATTGCCCTTTCTAATTCATTGAAGAATTGAGTTAGAATTTTGATGGGGATTGCATTGAATCTGTAGATTACTTTTGGCAAGATAGCCATTTTTACTATATTGATCCTGCCAATCCATGAGCATGGGAGATCTTTCCATCTTCTGAGATCTCCTTTAATTTCTTTCTTCAGAGACTTGAAGTTCTTATCATACAGATCTTTCACTTCCTTAGTTAGAGTCACGCCAAGGTATTTTATATTATTTGTGACTATTGAGAGGGTGTTGTTTCCCCAGTTTATTTCTCAGCCTGTTTATCCTTTGTGCACAGAAAGGCCATTGACTTGTTTGAGTTAATTTTATATCCAGCTACTTCATTGAAGCTGTTTATCAGGCTTAGGAGTTCTCTGGTAGAATTTTTAGGGTCACTTATATATATACTATCATATCATCTGCAAAAAGTGATATTTTGACTTCTTCCTTTCCAATTTGTATCCCCTTGATCTCCTTTTGTTGTCTAATTGCTCTGGCTAGGACTTCAAGTACAATGTTGAATAGGTAGGGAGAGAATGGACAGCCTTTTCTAGTCCCTGATTTTAGTGGGATTTTTTTCCAGCTTCTCACCATTTACTTTGATGTTGGCTACTGGTTTGCTGTAGATTGCTTTTATCATGTTTAGGTATGGGCCTTGAATTCCTGATCTTTCCAAGATTTTTATCATGAATGGGTGTGTATTTTCTTAAATGCTTTCTCAGCATCTAACGAGATGATCATGTGGTTTTTGTCTTTGAGTTTGTTTATATACTGGATTACGTTGATGGATTTCGGTATATTGAACCATCCTTGCATCCCTGGGATGAAACCTACTTGGTCAGGATGGATGATTGTTTTGATGTGTTCTTGGATTCGGTTAGCGAGAACTTTATTGAGGATTTTTGCATCGATATTCATAAGGGAAATTGGTCTGAAGTTCTCTAGCTTTGTTGGGTCTTTTTGTGGTTTAGGTATCAGAGTAATTGTGGCTTCATAGAATGAGTTGGGTAGAGTACCTTCTGTTTCTATTTTGTGGAATAGTTTGTGAAGAACTGGGATTAGATCTTCTTTGAAGGTGTGATAGAACTCTGCACTAAACCCATCTGGTCCTGGGCTTTTTTGGGTTGGGAGACTATTAATGACTGCTTCTATTTCTTTAGGGGATATAGGACTGTTTAGATCATTAACCTGATCTTGATTTAATTTTGGTACCTGGTATCTGTCTAGAAACTTGTCCATTTCCTCCAGGTTCTCCAGTTTTGTTGAGTATAGCCTTTGGTAGAAGGATCTGATGGTGTTTTGGATTTCTACAGGATCTGTTGTTATGTCTCCCTTTTCATTTCTGATTTTGTTAATTAGAATACTTTTCCTATGCCCTCTAGTGAGTCTGGCTAAGGGTTTATCTATCTTGTTGATTTTCTCAAAGAACCAGCTCCTTGATTGGTTGATTCTTTGAATAGTTCTTCTTGTTTCCACTTGGTTGATTTCACCCCTGAGTTTGATTATTTCCTGCCGTCTACTCCTCTTGGGTGAATTTGCTTCCTTTAGTTCTAGAGCTTTTAAGTGTGTTGTCAAGCTGCTAATGTGTGCTCTCTCTAGTTTCTTTGGAGGCACTCAGAGCTATGAGTTTTCCTCTTAAAAATGCTTTCATTGTGTCCCATAAGTTTGGGTATGTTGTGGCTTCATTTTCATTAAACTCCAAAAAGTCCTTAATTTCTTTCTTTATTCCTTCCTTGACCAAGGTATCATTGAGAAGAGTGTTGTTCAGTTTCCACGTGAATGTTGGCTTTCTATTATTTATTTTGTTATTGAAGATCAGCCTTAGTCCATGGTGATCTGATAGGATGCATGGGACAATTTCAATATTTTTGTATCTGTTGAGGCTTGTTTTGTGACCAATTATGTAGTCAATTTTGGAAAAGGTACCATCAGGTGCTGAGAAGAAGGTATATCCTTTGTTTTAGGATAAAATGTTCTGTAGATATCTGTCAGATCCCTTTGTTTCATAACTTCTGTTAGTTTCACTGTGTCCCTGTTTAGTTTCTGTTTCCATGATCTGTCCATTGGTGAAAGTGGTGTGTTGAAGTCTCCCACTGTTATTGTGTGAGGTGCAATGTGTGCTTTGAGCTTTACTAAAGTTCCTTTAATGGATGTGTCTGCCCTTGTATTTGGAGCATAGATATTCAGAATTGAGAGTTCCTCTTGGAGGATTTTACCTTTGAGGAGTATGAAGCGCCCCTCCTTGTCTTTTTTGATGACTTTGGGTTGGAAGTCGATTTTATTAGATATTAAAATGGCTACTCCAGCTTGTTTCTTCATACCATTTGCTTGGAAAATTGTTTTCCAGACTTTCATTCTGAGGTAGTATCTATCTTTTTCCTCTGAGATGAGTTTCTTGTAAGCAGCAAAATGTTGGGTCCTGTTTGTGTAGCCAGTCTGTTAGTTTATGTCTTTTTATTGGGGAGTTGAGTCCATTGATATTAAGAGATATTAAGGAAAAGTAATTGTTGCTTCCTATTATTTTTGTTGTTAAAGTTGGCATTCTGTTCTTGTGGCTGTCTTCTTTTAGGTTTGTTGAGGGATTACCTTCTTGCTTTTTCTAGGGCATGGTTTCCGTCCTTGTATTGGTTTTTTTCTGTTATTATCCTTTGAAGGGCTGGGTTTGTGGAAAGATAATGTGTGAATTTGGTTTTGTCGTGGAATACTTTGGTTTCTCCATCTATGTTAATTGAGAGTTTGGCTGGGTATATTAGCCTGGGCTGGAGTTTGTGTTCTCTTAGTGTCTGTATAACATTTGTCCAGGCCCTTCTGGCTTTAATAGTCTCTGGTGAAAACTCTGGTGTAATTCTGATAGGCTTGCCTTTATATGTTACTTGACCTTTTTCCCTTACTGCTTTTAGTATTCTATCTTTATTTAGTGCATTTGTTGTTCTGATTATTATGTGTCGGGAGGAATTTCTTTTCCAGTCTATTTGTAGTTCTGTAGGCTTCTTGTATGTTCATGGGCATCTCTTTCTTTAGGTTTGGGAAGTTTTCTTCTATAATTTTGTTGAAGATATTGGCCGGTCCTTTGAGTTGAAAATCTTCATTCTCATCTACTCCTATTATCCGTAGGTTTGGTCTTCTCATTGTGTCCTGGATTTCCTGGATGTTTTGAGTTAGGATCTTTTTGCATTTTGCATTTCCTTTGATTGTTGTGCTGATGTTCTCTATGGAATCTTCTGCACCTGAGATTCTCTCTTCCATCTCTTGTATTCTGTTGCTGATGATCGCATCTGTGGTTCCAGATTTCTTTCCTAGGGTTTCTATCTCCAGCGTTGCCTCACTTTGGGTTTTCTTTATTGTGTCTACTTCCCTTTTTAGGTCTTGGATGGTTTTATTCAATTCCATCGCCTGTTCGGTTGTGTTTTCCTGCAATTCTTTAAGGGATTTTTGTGCTTCCTCTTTAATGTCTTCTACCTGTTTAGTAGTGTTCTCCTGTATTTCTTTAAGTGAGTTATTAAAGTCCTTCTTGATGTCCTCTACCATCATCATGAGATATGTTTTTAAATCCAGGTCTAGCTTTTCGGGTGTGTTGGGGTGCCCTGGACTGGGAGAAGTGGGAGTGCTGAGTTCTGATGATGGTGAATGGTCTTGGTTTCTGTTAGTAAGATTCTTACGTTTACCTTTCACCATCTGGTAATCTCTGGAGTTAGTTGTTATAGTTGTCTCTGTTTAGAGATTGTTCCTCTGGTGATCCTGTTACCGTCTATCAGCAGACCTGGGAGACTAGCTCTCTCCCCTGAGTTTCAGTGGTCAGAGCACTCTCTGCAGGCAAGCTCTCCTCTTACAGGGAAGGTGCACAGATATCTGGCGTTTGGACCTCCTCCTGGCCGAAGATGAAGGCCCAAAACAGGACCTTTCCCAGAAGCTGTGTTACTTTGGCCTGTCGCAGAAGCTGTTAGCTTCTGTAGTCCACACCCTCACCTGTGCAGACAACTTTTGGTGGAGTCTCAGAGCCAAGATGTCTTCTGCCGATCCTGAGGCAAAGTCCTCCCGGGCAGGGCGGACACCTGTCCTCTGGCTGGGAAGGTGGCCAGATGTCTAGAACCCAAAAAGGGCGCTGCCTCAGAAGATCTGTGGCTCCTGCCTGTCCCAGAAGCTGTTAGCTTCTGTAGTACACACTCTCACCTGTGCAGACTACACAACAAGTTCCTCCCCAACTTGGTTTCTGGTCATGATGGTTTTTTATCACAGCAATAGAAACCTTAATAAAGACAAGTTGGTACTAGGATTGTGGGGTAGTGGTGTTACAGACTTGGCCATGTTTTGGGGGAGATGGTGGAAGGTCTTTGGAACTTTGAGCTAGAAAGCCATTGAGTATTGAGACCTTGGTGGGATGTTCTTTAGGAGCTTGGAAGACAAGAATGTTGAGAGCAGTGCAGAAGATGGAGGCCTGGCTTGTGAAATTTCAGAAGAAAGATTAAAGGCTATTAGGGCCATTTGCTATCTTGATTTAAGCTTCTGTGGTTCTGGTCACCAGGAGCTGAAGAATCAACTATGATAACAAGATACCAAGATAACAAGATCTTTGCTTTGTTGGGATACTCCATACTGGTCAGCTAGAGCTCAGAATTTAGCAGTGATTAAAAGGAGACCAGCATTGTTGAGGTGAAATCTTCTGGGAAGTATTTCCTGAAATTCAGACCAAAAAAACTGTTTTCCAGATGTAGCTAAGGTTGTATCTCCTGCTGGCAGCCGAACTTGGTAGTATAGTCACCCAGGTGATACTGGCTTTGAAGACATGAAGGGGTCATGGGAAGCACTTGAGGTTTGGCACTGTGAGAGGCCAGAATGGCCCACTGGTGAAGGTGCAACCTCAGTGGGAGTTGATGGCTCAGGATTGAAGGAATCATGCAGAGAAGTTGAGGCTTGGCACCACAAAGAGCCTGTGAGAGGCTATTGGTGAAAGAGCATCCCAGTTGCAGCATGGTAACCCAGTCATTTTTGAGATGCCAGTACCATGGAATAACCACCAAGAAGAGCAGCAGCAGTAGATGAAGCCTAGAAGTAGCCAGACGAATCCTAGAAGGCAAGCTGTGTGTGCTGCAGAGGGCAGAGCTGGAAAAGTAACTCAAGCTCCTTGGAGGGACCTGGGATCATGAGTGAGTCTCAGATACTTGAACATTAAGTTATTTATACTGTGGCAGTTTGGTGTTGATTTGATTTGATTGTACTCAAATTTTTCCCTCTTGAAGTAAGAAAGTATTTGTTTTGTTTTGTTTTGTTGGAACCCACAATTAAGAGACTTTGGATTTTGATAAATATTGGCTATTTTAAAGAAACTGAGATTTTAATGTGTTTGATTTGTAAAGGCATTTACAAGGAGAAGAATTCAAAGACCCAGAAAATATCTTAAACAAAATCATAGAAGAAAATTTCCCTAACTTAAAGAAAGTGATGCTTATAAAGGTACAAGAGGTTTACAGAACACCAAATAGATTGAACCAGAAAGAGAAATCCTCTGGTCACATAATTATCAAAACACTAAATATAAAGAATAAAGAAAGGATATTAAAAGCTGCAATGGAAAAAGGCCAAGTAGCATATAATGGGAGACCTATCAGAGTTATACCCAACTTCTCAACAGAGACTCTAAGTGCTAGAAGGGCCTGGACAGATGTCTTGAAGATCCTAAGAGACCACAGATGTCATGCCAGACTACTATACCCAGCAAAACTTTCAATCATCATAGATGGAGAAACCAAGATACTCCATGACAAAACTAAATTTACACAATATCTTTCCACTAACCCAGCCTTACAGAGGATACTGAAAGGGAATCTCCAACACAATGAAGCTAACTACATTCAAGAAAACACAAGAAATAAATAATTTCATACCTTTAAAATCAAAAAGCATGCATACACATACTACTACTACTACTAGCACCACCACCACCACCACTGCCATCAAAATAACAGAAATTAACAATAATTAATATCTTTCAACACCAATGTTGACTCAATTCCCCAGTTTAAAAAAAAACAAAGACACAAGCTATCAAAATGAATGCATAAACAGGATCTATCATTCTTCTGTATACAAAAACTCATCTAACCACAGAGATAGAAATTACCTCAGAGTAAAGGGCTGGAAAAAGTTTTTCCAAGTAAACAAACCCACATAAATAGCTGGAGAAGCCATTATAATATCTAATAAAATAGACTTTCTAGCCAAATGGATGGACCTGGAGGGCATCATCTTGAGTGAAGTAACACAATCACAAAAGAACTCACTCAATATGTATTCACTGATAAGTGGATATTAGCCCAAAACTTAGGATACCCAAGATATAAGATACAATTTGCTAAACGCATGAAACTCAAGAAGAATGAAGACCAAAGTGTGGACACTGTGCACCTTCTTAGAATTGGGAACAAAACACCCAGGGAAGGAGTTACAGAGACAAAGTTTGGAGCTGTGATGAAAGGATGGACCATTTAGAGACTGCCGTATCCAGGGATCCATCCCATAATCAGCTTCTAAACGCTGACACCATTGCATACACTAGCAAGATTTTGCTGAAAGGACCCAAATATAGCTGTCTCTTGTGAGACGATGCCGGGGCCTAGCAAACACAGGAGTGGATGTTCACAGTCAGCTATTGGATGTATCACAGGGCTCCCAATGGAGAAGCTAGAGAAAGTACCCAAGGAGCTAAAGGGATCTGCAACCCTATTGTTGGAACAACATGATGTACTAACCAGAACCCCGGAGCTCTTGTCTCTAGCTGCATATGTATCGAAAGATGGCCTAGTCGGCCATCAATGGAAAGAGAGGCTCATTGGACTTGCAAACCTTATATGCCCCAATATAGGGGAATGCCAGGGCCAAAAGAATGGGAATGGGTGGGTAGGGAAGTGGGGGGCGCTATGGGGGACTTTTGGGATAGCATTGGAAATGTAATTGAGGAAAATATGTAATAAAAATATTAAAAATTAAAAAAAAATAGACTTTCAACCAAAAGCAATCAAAAGAGACAGGAAAGAAAAGGAAAAATCCACTAAGAGTACTTCTCAATTCTGAATATCTATGTTCCAAATGCAAGGGTGCCCACATTCATAAATGAATCATTAATAAAGCTTAAATCACACACTGAACCCCATATATTAATAGTGGGAGACTTCACCATCCCACTCACACCAAAAGATAAGTCATCCAGGCAAAAACTAGACAGAGAAATAATGAAACTAACAGAGGTCATGATTCAAATGGACCAACAGACATCTATAGAACACTTCACCCAAACACAAAAGAATAGACTTTCTTCTCAGCCCCTCACAGAACCTTCTCCAAAACTAACCATATAAACAGTTCACAACGTAGGCTTCAACAGATACAAGAAGATTGAAATAACCTCTTGCATCTTATCGGATCACCATGGATTAATGCTGGACTTCAGCAGCAACAAAACCAACAGAACACCTACAGACTCATGGAAACTAAACCCTCTCTATTCAATGACTGGGTCAAAGAAGAAATAAATTAAAAATAAATTAAAGATATTCTGGAATTCAATGAAAATGAAGGCACAACATACTCAAAAGTATGAAACACAATGAAAGCAGTGCTAAGAGGAAAGTTCACTAAGTGCCTTCGTAAAGAAACTGGAGAGATTTCACACAAGCAATTTAACAGCATGCCTGAAAGCTCTAGAACAAAAAGAAGCAAACACACTCAAGAGGTGTAGACAGCAGGAAATCCTCAAACTCGTGACTGAAATCAATAAATTAGAAACAAAGAGAACAATTTAAAAAATTAATGAAACCAATAGCTGGTTCTTTGAGAAAAATCAACAAGATGGGAAACACTTAGCCAAACTAATTAAAAGGCAGAGAGACAATATCTAAATGAACAAAATCAGAAATGAAAAAGGAGACATGAGAAAAGCACCGGGGTAGCTAGAGCGCAGGGTCGGCTGACACCCGCCAGCTACCCACGACCCCCGCCACAGGATTTTGAGACTGCTGGTGAGTGGAACACAGCTTCTGCTCCAGTCCAATCACGCGGGACCTGAGACTGCTCTGGTTGGGGAGAGAGAAATCCGGCCTACATAGGGCCACAAGCCTCTTCCGGTCAGAAAAGCACCGGGGTAGCTAGGGCGCAGGGTCGGCTGACACTCGCCAGCTACCCACAACACCCGCCACAGGATCTTAAGACTTCTGGTGAGTGGAACACAGCTGCTGCTCCAATCCAATTGCGCGCGGGACCTGAGACTGCATTAGTTAGGGAAGCAGAAACCGGCCTGAGTAGGGCCACAGGCCTCATCCGGCCGGATCAGCACCAGGGTAGCTAGAGCGCAGGGTCGGCTGACACCCGCCAGCTACCCACAACCCCCGCCACAGGATTTTGAGACTGCTGGTGAGTGGAACACAGCTTCTGCTCCAGTCCAATCACACGGGACCTGAGACTGCTTTGGTTGGGGAGGCAGAAATCCGGCCTACGTAGGGCCACAAGCCTCTTCCGGTCAGAAAAGCACCGGGGTAGCTAGGGCGCAGGGTCGGCTGACACTCGCCAGCTACCCACAACACCCGCCACAGGATCTTAAGACTTCTGGAGAGTGGAACACAGCTTCTGCTCCAATCCAATTGTGCACGGGACCAGAGACTGCATTAGTTAGGGAAGCAGAAAACCGGCCTGAGTAGGACCACAGGCCTCTTCCGGCTGGACCAGCACCGGGGTACCGCCATTTACCCACGACCCCTGCCACAGGATTTTGAGACTGCTGGTGAGTGGAACACAGCTTCTGCTCCAATCTTTAAACAGTGACAACGACAACAACTAACCCCAGAGATTACCAGATGGCGAAAGGTAAACGTAATAATCTTACTAACAGAAACCAAGACCACTCACCATCATCAGAACCCAGCACTCCCACTTCGCCCAGTCCAGGGCACCCCAACACACCGGAAAAGCTAGACACGGATCTAAAAGCATATCTCCTGATGATGGTAGAGGACTTCAAGAAGGACTTTAATAATACACTTAAAGAAATACAAAGGAACACTGGTAAACAGGTAGAAGACAGTAAAGAGGAAGCACAAAAATCCCTTAAAGAATTGCAGGAGAACACTGCTAAAGAGTTACAAATCCTTGAAGAAAAACAGGATAACATAATCAAACAGGTAGAAGTCCTTAATGAAAAACAGGAAAACACATGCAAACAGATGATGGAAATGAACAAAACCATACTAGACCTAAAAAGGGAAGTAGACACAATAAAGAAAACCCAAAATGAGGCAACACTGGAGATAGAAACCCTAGGAAAGAAATCTGGAACCATAGATACCAGCATTAGCAACAGAATACAAGAGATGGAAGAGAGAATCTCAGGTGCAGAAGATTCCATAGAGAACATCAGCACAACAATCAAAGGAAATGCAAAATGCAAAAAGATCCTAACTCAAAACATCCAGGAAATCCAGGACACAATGAGAAGACCAAACCTACGGATAATAGGAGTAGATGAGAATGAAGATTTTCAACTCAAAGGACCGGCCAATATCTTCAACAAAATTATAGAAGAAAACTTCCCAAACCTAAAGAAAGAGATGCCCATGAACATACAAGAAGCCTACAGAACTACAAATAGACTGGAAAAGAAATTCCTCCCGACACATAATAATCAGAACAACAAATGCACTAAATAAAGATAGAATACTAAAAGCAGTAAGGGAAAAAGGTCAAGTAACATATAAAGGCAAGCCTATCAGAATTACACCAGAGTTTTCACCAGAGACTATTAAAGCCAGAAGGGCCTGGACAAATGTTATACAGACACTAAGAGAACACAAACTCCAGCCCAGGCTACTATACCCAGCCAAACTCTCAATTAACATAGATGGAGAAACCAAAGTATTCCACGACAAAAACAAATTCACACATTATCTCTCCACGAATCCAGCCCTTCAAAGGATAATAACAGAAAAAAACCAATACAAGGACAGGAACCACGCCCTAGAAACAACAAGAAGGTAATCCCTCAACAAACCTAAAAGAAGACAGCCACAAGAACAGAATGCCAACTTTAACAACAAAAATAACAGGAAACAACAATTACTTTTCCTTAATATCTCTTAATATCAATGGACTCAACTCCCTGATAAAAAGACATAGACTAACAAACTGGCTACACAAACAAGACCCAACATTTTGCTGCTTACAGGAAACTCATCTCAGAGAAAAAGATAGACACTACCTCAGAATGAAAGGCTGGAAAACAATTTTCCAAGCAAATGGTATGAAGAAACAAGCTGGAGTAGCCATTCTAATATCTGATAAGATTGACTTCCAACCCAAAGTCATTAAAAAAGACAGGGAGGGACACTTCATACTCATCAAAGGTAAAATCCTCCAAGAGGAACTATCAATCCTGAATATCTATGCTCAAAATACAAAGGCAGCCACATTCATTAAAGAAACTTTAGTAAATCTCAAAGCACACATTGCACCTCATACAATAATAGTGGGAGACTTCAACACACCACTTTCACCAATGGACAGATCATGGAAACAGAAACTAAACAGGGACACAGAGAAACTAAGAGAAATTATGAATCAAATGGATCTGGCAGATATCTACAGAACATTCTATCCTAAAACAAAACGATATACCTTCTTCTCAGCACCTCATGGTACCTTCTCCAAAATTGACCACATAATTGGTCACAAAACAGGCCTCAACAGATACAAAAATATTGAAATTGTCCCATGCATCCTATCAGATCACCATGGACTAAGGCTGATCTTCAATAACAAAATAAATAATAGAAAGCCAACCTTCACGTGGAAACTGAACAACACTCTTCTCAATGATACCTTGGTCAAGGAAAAGAAATTAAGGACTTTTTAGAGTTCAATGAAAATGAAGCCACAACATACCCAAACTTATGGGACGCAATGAAAGCATTTCTAAGAGGAAAACTCATAGCTCTGAGTGCCTCCAAAAAGAAACTAGAGAGAGCACACATTAGCACCTTGACAACACACCTAAAAGCACTAGAACAAAAGGAAGCAAATTCACCCAAGAGGAGTAGACGGCAAGAAATAATCAAACTCAGGGGCGAAATCAACCAAGTGGAAACAAGAAGAACTATTCAAAGAATCAACCAATCAAGGAGCTGGTTCTTTGAGAAAATCAACAAGATAGATAAACCCTTAGCCAGACTCACTAGAGGGCACAGGGAAAGCATCCTAATTAACAAAATCAGAAATGAAAAAGGAGACATAACAACAGATCCTGAAGACATCCAAAACACCATCAGATCCTTCTACCAAAGGCTATACTCAACAAAACTGGAGAACCTGGATGAAATGGAGAAGTTCCTAGACAGATACCAGGTACCAAAGTTGAATCAAGATCAGGTTAATGATCTAAACAGCCCTATATCCCCCAAAGAAATAGAAGCAGTCATTAATAGTCTCCCAACCAAAAAAAGCCCAGGACCAGATGGGTTTAGTGCAGAGTTCTATCACACCTTCAAAGAAGATCTAATCCCAGTTCTTCACAAACTATTCCACAAAATAGAAACAGAAGGTACTCTACCCAACTCATTCTATGAAGCCACAATTACTCTGATACCTAAACCACAAAAAGACCCAACAAAGATAGAAAACTTCAGACCAATATCCCTTATGAATATTGATGCAAAAATCCTCAATAAAGTTCTTGCTAACCGAATCCAAGAACACATCAAAACAATCATCCATCCTGACCAAGTAGGTTTCATCCCAGGGATGCAGGGATGGTTCAATATACGGAAATCCATCAACGTAATCCAGTATATAAACAAACTCAAAGACAAAAACCACATGGTCATCTCGTTAGATGTGGAAAAAGCATTTGACAAGATCCAACACCCATTCATGATAAAAGTCTTGGAAAGATCAGGAATTCAAGGCCCATACCTAAACATGATAAAAGCAATCTACAGCAAACCAGTAGCCAACATCAAAGTAAATGGTCAGAAGCTTGAAGCAATCCCTCTAAAATCAGGGACTAGACAAGGCTGTCCACTCTCTCCATACCTATTCAACATTGTACTTGAAGTCCTAGCCAGAGCAATTCAACAACAAAAGAAGATCAAGGGGATACAAATTGGAAAGGAAGAAGTCAAAATATCACTTTTTGCAGATGATATGATAGTATATATAAGTGACCCTAAAAATTCCACCAGAGAACTCCTAAGCCTGATAAATAGCTTGGATGAAGTAGCTGGATATAAAATTAACTCAAACAAGTCAATGGCCTTTCTCTACACAAAGAATAAACAGGCTGAGAAAGAAATTAGGGAAACAACACCCTTCTCAATAGTCACAAATAATATAAAATACCTTGGCGTGACTCTAACTAAGGAAGTGAAAGATCTGTATGATAAGAACTTCAAGTCTCTGAAGAAAGAAATTAAAGGAGATCTCAGAAGATGGAAAGATCTCCCATGCTCATGGATTGGCAGGATCAATATAGTAAAAATGGCTATCTTGCCAAAAGCAATCTACAGATTCAATGCAATCCCCATCAAAATTCCAACTAAATTCTTCAACGAATTAGAAAGAGCAATCTGCAAATTCATCTGGAATAACAAAAAAACTAGGATAGCAAAAACTTTTCTCAAGGGTAAAAGAACCTCTGGTGGAATCATCATGCCTGACCTAAAGCTGTACTACAGAGCAATTTTGATAAAAACTGCATTGTACTGGTAGAGTGACAGACAAGGAGACCAATGGAATAGAATTGAAGACCCAGAAATGAACCCACACACCTATGGTCACTTGATCTTTAACAAGGGAGCTAAAACCATCCAGTGGAAAAAAGACAGCATTTTCAACAAATGGTGCTGGCACAACTGGCGGTTATCATGTAGAAGAATGCGAATTGATCCATTCCTATCTCCTTGTACTAAGGTCAGATCTAAGTGGATCAAGGAACTCCACATAAAACCAGAGACACTGAAACTTATAGAGGAAAAAGTGGGGAAAAGCCTCGAAGATATTGGCACAGGGGGAAAATTCCTGAATAGAACAGTAATGGCTTGTGCTGTAAGATCGAGAATTGACAAGTGGGACCTCATGAAACTACAAAGCTTCTGCAAGGCAAAAGACACCATCAATAAGACAAAAAAACCACCAACAGTTTGGGAAAGGATATTCACCTATCCTAAATCAGATAAGGGACTAATATCCAATATATATAAAGAACTCAAGAAGGTGGACTCCAGAAAGTCAAATAACCCCATTAAAAAATGGGGCTCAGAACTGAACAAAGAACTCTCACCTGAGGAATACCGAATGGCAGAGAAGCACCTGAAAAAATGTTCAACATCCTTAATCATCAGGGAAATGCAAATCAAAACAACCCTGAGATTCCACCTCACACCAGTCAGAATGGCTAAGATCAAAAATTCAGGTGACAGCAGATGCTGGCGAGAATGTGGAGAAAGAGGAACACTCCTCCATTGTTGGTGGGATTGCAAGCTTGTACAACCACTCTGGAAATCAGTCTGGTGGTTCCTCAGAAAATTGGACATAGTACTACCGGAGGATCCAGCAATACCTCTCCTGGGCATATATCCAGAAGATGTCCCAACCGGTAAAAAGGACACATGCTCCACTATGTTCATAGCAGCCCTATTTATAATAGCCAGAAGCTGGAAAGAACCCAGATGTCCCTCAACAGAGGAATGGATATAGAAATTATGGTACATTTACACAATGGAGTACTACTCAGCTATTAAAAAGAATGAATTTATGAAATTCCTAGCCAAATGGATGGACCTGGAGGGCATCATCTTGAGTGAAGTAACACAATCACAAAAGAACTCACACAATATGTATTCACTGATAAGTGGATATTAGCCCAAAACTTAGGATACCCAAGATATAAGATACAATTTGCTAAACGCATGAAACTCAAGAAGAATGAAGACCAAAGTGTGGACACTGTGCACCTTCTTAGAATTGGGAACAAAACACCCAGGGAAGGAGTTACAGAGACAAAGTTCGTAGCTGTGATGAAAGTATGGACCATTCAGAGACTGCCGTATCCAAAGATCCATCCCATAATCAGCTTCTAAACGCTGACACCATTGCATACACTAGCAAGATTTTGCTGAAAGGGCCCAAATATAGCTGTCTCTTGTGAGACGATGCCGGGGCCTAGCAAACACAGGAGTGGATGTTCACAGTCAGCTATTGGATGTATCACAGGGCTCCCAATGGAGAAGCTAGAGAAAGTACCCAAGGAGCTAAAGGGATCTGCAACCCTATTGTTGGAACAACATGATGTACTAACCAGAACCCCGGAGCTCTTGTCTCTAGCTGCATATGTATCGAAAGATGGCCTAGTCGGCCATCAATGGAAAGAGAGGCCCATTGGACTTGCAAACCTTATATGCCCCAATATAGGGGAATGCCAGGGCAAAAGAATGGGAATGGGTGGGTAGGGAAGTGGGGGGCGCTATGGGGGACTTTTGGGATAGCATTGGAAATGTAATTGAGGAAAATATGTAATAAAAATATTAAAAATTAAAAAAAAATAAATAAAAATAAAAGTCAATTTGCATTCAAAAAAAGAAAAAGAAAAAGGAGACATAACAACAGAAATTGAGGAAATCCAAAGAATCATTAGGTTTTACTTCAAAAGCCTATACTCCACAAAATTGGAAAATCTAAATCAAACTGAGGATTTTCTTGATAAAGTCCACTTACGAAAGTTAAATCAAGACCAAGTAAACAAATTCAAGAGTTTTATAACCCCTAAGGAAATAGAAGCAGTCATTAAAAGTCTCTCAGCCAAAATAAGTCCAGGACCAGATGGTTTTAGTGCAGAATTCTATGAGACTTTCAAAGAAGAGCTAACACCAATACTAAATGGAGAGAACATTAAAGCAATTACACTGAAATCATACATAAGAAAAGGCTGCCCACTCTCTCCCTATCTTTCAATATAGTACATGAAGCCCTAGCTAGAGCAATAGGACAACTAAAGGAGATCAGGGGGATACAAATTGGAAAGGAAGATGTCAAAGTATCACTATTTGCAGACGATATAGTATACATAAGTGACCCTCAAAATTCTACCAGGGAACTACTGATGATAAACACCTCCAGCAACATGGTTGGATACAAAATTTAACCCAGGATAGTTAAAACAAACCTGTACAATAAAAGAACTTCTAGAGGTATTACCTCCATTTCTGACTTCAAGATGTACTATAGAACAACAGTAATAAAAACTGCATGGTATTGGTATAGAAACAGACAGATTGATCAATGGAAGCAAATCAAAGACCCAGAAATAAACCTGCACACCTACGGACACTTGATTTTTGACAAAGAAGCCAAAGCCGTACAATGAAAAAGAGAAAGCATCTTCAACAAATGGTGCTGGTCTAACTGAATGTCTGCATGTAGAAGAATGCAAGTAGATCTATATTCATCACCCCGCACAATACTCAAGACAAGTGGATCAAAGACCTCAACATAGAACTGGATACACTAAATCTAATAGAACATAAAATGAATCAGGCACTAAGGTCAACAATTAATAAATGGAACTTCATGAAACTGAAAATCTCCTGTAAGTCAAAGGGCACTGTCAATAGGATAAAATGATAACCTATAGGTTGGGAAAATATCTTCACCAACACTACATCTAACAGATGGCTAATATCCAAAATATACAAAAAACTCAAGAAGTTAGACACCAACAACCTAAACAACCTAATTAAAAACTGGTGTACAGAGCTAAATAGAGAATTCTCAACAGAGGAATCTCTAATAGCTGAGAAACACTTAAAGAAATGTTCAACATCCTTACTCATCAGAAAAATGCAAAACAACTCTGAGATTCTACCTTACACCCATCAGAATGGCTAAGATCAAAAACTCAAGGGACAGCTCATGCTGGAGATGATGTGGAGCAAGGGGAACACTCCTCCATTGCTGGGAGGAGTACAAACTTGAACAACTACTCTGGAAATCAATTTGGTGGTCTCTACCTCAAGACCCCACTATACCACTCCTGGACATATACCCAAAAGATGTTCCACCATCCTACAAGGACATTTGGTCAACTGTGTTCATAGACGGTTTCTTTGTAATAGCCAGAAACTGGAAAAAAAAAAAAAAACTAGGTGTCTCTCAACTGAAAAATGGATACCACACTGATTACACAATGTCATTTAATACAGCTATTAAAAACAAGAACATCATGAAATTTGCAGGCAAATAGATGGAATTAGAAAATATCATCCTGAGTAAAGTAACCCTGACTGAAAAGTACATGCATGGTATGGACTCGCTTATAAATGAATATTAGTCATAAAGTACAGGATAACCATGCTACAATCCATAGACCAGAAGAAGCCAAATAGCAAGGAGGGTCAAAGAGGGGATGCTTGAATCTTTCTCAGAAAGGGAAACAAAATGGATATCAGAGGTGGAGGGAGGGAGGGAGGGAGGGAGGGAGGGAGGGAGGGAGGGAGGGAGGGAGGGAGGGAGGCAGGGAGGCAGGGAGGCAGGGAGGCAGGGAGGCAGGGAAGGAGGGAGGGAGCTGGGTAGGGAAAGGGAGGGGAGAGAAGTAGAGTAGGAGTGAACAGGTGTAGGGAGAGCAGGGGAATCTCTAGGACATGCCAGAGACCTAGACAGAAAGAGGCCCAGGGAGTGTGTTATGTATGTGTTGGGGGTACTCTATCTGAGACTCCTAGCAGTGAAGGATATGGATCCTGAAGTGACCACCTCTGCCGAGGTCATGTAGGAAGAATGATAAGTGGCTTTAGAACTCAGGGGCTATGTCCACTGGTTAGCCCAATCACAATGGGTGCACCTCCGTTGAAAAACAGCCCAGAGGACTATGTTGTCCTGCGGTTCTGGAGATCTGCTCTGCGTGCTGTCCTTACTTTCCTCCTAATCTAAGAGTTGCATGAAAACTCTAAGGGAGCTCTCTGGTACTCACAACCATAGTGACTGACCTCTTTCAGGCATGAATGATGGAGCAGATTAATGATTTATCCACCATCCTAGGAAAGAACTTTGAGGTGTGGATTGTCAGCTGTGATCACCACCCTTAAAAGCTTTTGGAAATATAAAATTGTTAGTGAAGGTAGTTTAAGATGTTTATGCTACTGACTTTGATGTAGAAAATCGTTGGGAACAATTTGAAGTCCAGAAAGTCACTCTTACTAGTTAAGCCAGGGACCTTTTAAGGCCAGGGAACAAGAACAATAGCAGCATTGGCTGACCTGACTCTCACAGAGGCTGCACTGGTGATAATTGATTTCTTATGTCCACTTTTTTCCCTCAGGTCCCTGATAAGAATTGCTGATGAGTAGATATGCATTCTGAGGATTTAAGTAGATAATGACTGATTTTTATATAAAAGTTTAGATTTGTGATTCTTTTAAGATTCTTTTTTTATAAGATTTATTTATTTATTTATTTATTTATTTATTTAAGTACACGCACCAGAAGAGGGCATCAGATCTCATTATGGATGGTTGTGAGCCACCATGTGGTTGTTGGGATTTGAACTTCGGACCTTCGGAAGAGCAGTCGGGTGCTCTTACCCACTGAGCCATCTCACCAGCCCTCTTTTAAGATTCTTATAAGATTACTTTTAAAGATAGATAATAAAATAATTAATCCTTTCTTTGTAACTACAAATTGCTGCATGCCAGTAAGAGAAACTGGCTGGAAAAAAAAAAAAAAACAACCTATCTTTCTTGCTTACACTTTGTTAATCTATAACAAGTTGCTTAGTTACGAATGTATGTGAGTTCTTAGGAATAATTGGTTCTCTTTACCTGTACTACATAACGTTATTACTTACAAAGGTATTAGGGAACAAAGTATTTTTTCATAGTCATTCACTAGAAGAAAGCTAAAACATAATCACATTGATCACATTGTAATTTTATACTGCTTGAAAGAGTGCTCGCTTCGGCAGCACATATACTAAAATTGGAACAATACTGCTTGAAAGATCTTGCTAGGATATATAAGCCATAGGAGAAAAAATAACGTTGTTAAAATATTGTTCCTTCCATCCATTAACTATGTGTATGTGTATATGTAAAGTTCATGTGAGAGTATATCAGAACTTTGTTCCTTCTACCCTCTAAGTGTATATGTATATATGTGTATATATGTATGTGTATATGTATGTGTATATGTGTATGTATATATAAATGTATGTGTATATATGTATATGTGTAAAGTTTGTTTGAGAGTGTTGGAACTTGGTTGCACTCATTCACCAGTTATGTGTGTATATTTGCATAGGTGTATCTATACATATGTGTATGTGCGAAATGCTTGAACCCAGATTGCTGAAGCTTTGCTTCATCCATTCTATGTGTGACTATGTAGTATGTCTGTCTGTCTGTATGCATATATATATTTGTATGTATAAAGTTATTGGAATCTACCTTTTGATTCATTTACTGTGTGTGTGTGTGTGTGTGTGTGTGTGTGTGTGTGTGTGTGTGTGTGAATTTTCTCTTTATTTTTCTTTCTCACCAGCCCCAAGGAGTTCAGAGTTTTTTGCTGGCCACAGAGAGTGTCAGCTACAGTAAATTATGCTTTGTTCCCTCAAAGAAAAGTCTGCTGACTGATTTCTCTAATCATTGGCTGCTATAGGCAGCAGCCCCCATCAGCATTTGGACCAACCCAGTCAGTGGCTCTAAGCACTCACCCCCATTGGAGGCCTGCCAAACAGTTTACCTACCCCACAGATGCCAAAGCTGGTTATTGGCATACTTCCTGTAACCAGGCAGGACTCCCAATGGATGGAAAAGGACAGAAACCCACCCACAAAACCTTTGACCCAAAAATGTGTCCTGCCTATAAAATGTTCAAGGACAAAGATAGAGCAGAGACAGGTGGAACGGCCAACCATTGACTGGTCTAAATTTAGACCCATCCCATGGGCAAGAACCAATCTCTGATACAATTAGTGATACTCTGTTATGCTTACAGATAGGAGGAGCCTAGCATAACAGTTCTCTGAGAGGCTCCTTCCAGCAGCCAATGAAAATAGATGTAGAGGGCCACAGCCAAACAGTAGATGAAGCTCAGAGAGTCTTGTGGAAGAGTTGGAGAAAGGATTGAGGGACCCAAAAAGAAAAGGAACTCCACAGGAAGACCAACCGAGTCAACTAACCTGGATACTTGAGAGCTCCCAGAGACTGAACCACCAACCAAAGAGGGTGGAGCATGGGCCAAACCTAGGCTCCACACACATATGTAGCAGAAGAGTAGCTTGGTTTCCATGGGGGGGAGGGGTCCACCAACAACTGGAGCTGGGACTGTCCCTGAATCTGTTGCCTGCCTATGGATCCCATTCCCTAACTGATCTGCCTTGTCTGGCCTCAGTGGGAGAGTGGATTGATGTGCTGGGGAGTATGGAGAAACTCCAGAAGGGGATCACTCTTCTCAAAGAGGGAATGGGGATGGAGGGAGGATCGTGTGAGGGGGTACTGGGAGAATAATCTTGGGATGTAACATGAATTAATTAATTTATTTAAAATGTAAAGTAAAATGCAATGACAGAGACATCTGGTTACCAGGTAGTTTTGTTTCACTTATCAGCATATGAATGGCTTATTGTACTTTCAATAGAAACTACAATGTTATATATCCTTTCTAAGAGAGATCAAAATAAAGCAGACTTAGAAAAAGAGAAAAATGAAAAGTTAAGGCAAGCCTTAGAAGAAAAATAGAAAATTGTATAAATAAAAATAAGGAAGATACAAAGATGACAGAGATATAAGAAAGGGAGAAAAATGAAATATAGAGGCAAACTTTAGAAGAAAAATTAGAAAGGTGTGTTCTAGTTAGTATTTAATCTCAAATCTGGGTTTCTACCCTGCCTTTGATCATTCAGTTTCCAGATTTAAAAAAAAAAAACACATACTCACAAGTTTCATATTTATAATAAGTCTAAATCAGCACTAGAGCTGGGCAGATGCGTACCCTCTAAGCTATTAGAATCCACTTCTCTATCGATAACCCTGAATTATGACTTGCCATGTTCCATGTGGGATGTTCTTACTTCAACTGGCCAGTTCACATGGCCAGTTTTTACAATTCCTTACCCCATGACATCTTCCTATCTCTTTCTCTCCTTATTCCTCTTTCTGGTTCTCTTATGACCCCAAGCCCAGAATCCAAAAACTGCCAATATGGCATCCTGTCATTTGGGTCTATGAGCAGATTATCTCATCACTGGGGGCAACCAGGCCTTGGGGATCAGTATTTAGCATTATAATACCAAACCTCAACAAAAATATATAAATAAGAATGAACCCTCTAGAATGTACCAGAGACCTGGGAGATGACAGAATCTCAGGACTCAAAGGAAGGGCCCTTAGATGAAATGCCCAACAGTGGGGAGAGAGGACTTATAGAATCCACCTCCAGTAGAAAGACTGGAGTATCAAGTGGAGGGATGGGGTTACCGTCCTATAGTCAAAAACTCTGACCCAGAATTTTTCCTGCCTAAAAGAACTACAGGGACAAAAATGAAGAAGAGACTGAGGAAAAGGTGGTCCAGTGACTGGCCCAAATTGTGACCCATCTCAAGGGGAGGCTCCAAGGCCTATCACTATTACTGATGCTATGGTTTACTTACAGACAAGCACCTAACCTGGCTGCCCTCTAAGAGGCAGACTCAGATACTTACACCCAACCAATGGACTGAAGTCGGGGACCCCTGTGGTTGAGTTAGGGAAAGGCTAGAAGAAGCTGAGGAAGATGGCAACCCCATAGGATGACCAACAGTCTCAACTAACTTGGACCCCCGAGATCTCTCAGACACTGAGCCACCAACCAGGCAGCAACACTAGCTGGTCCGAGGTCCCAGACACATATATAACAGAGGACTGCCTGGTCTGGCTTCATCAGTGCCCTAACCCTTGAGAGACTTGAGGGTCCCGGGAGTAGGAAGGTCTGGTGGGATGTGGGGAGGGGGGGGGACATCCTCTTGGAGATGGGGGGAGGAGGAATGAGATGAAGAACTGTCAGAGGGCAGAACAGGATGGGGATAATGATTAGACTGTAAAAAAAAAAAGACTAAAGACAATTTTTAAAAAGATATTAAGGGGGCTGGTGAGATGGCTCAGTGGGTAAGAGCACCCGACTGCTCTTCCAAAGGTCCAGAGTTCAAATCCCAGCAACCACATGGTGGCTAACAACCATCTGTAACGAGATCTGGCGCCCTCTTCTGGAGTGTCTGAAGACAGCTACAGTGTACTTACATATAATAAATAAATCTTTAAAAAAAAAAGATATGGACACTCACCAGCTACCCACAACACCCACCACAGGATCTTAAGACTTCTGGAGAGTGGAACACAGCTTCTGCTCCAATCCAATTGCGCGCGGGACCAGAGACTGCATTAGTTAGGGAAGCAGAAAAACGACCTGTGTAGGACCACAGGCCTCTTCCAGCTGGACCAGCACCGGGGTACCGCCAGCTACCCACGACCCCTGCCGCAGGATTTAGAGACTGCTGGTGAGTGGAACACAGCTTCTGCTCCAATCTTTAAACAGTGACAACGATAACAACTAACCCCAGAGATTACCAGATGGCGAAAGGTAAACGTAATAATCTTACTAACAGAAACCAAGACCACTCACCATCATCAGAACCCAGCACCCCCACTTCGCCCAGTCCAGGGCACCCCAACACACCGGAAAAGCTAGACACGGATTTAAAAGCATATCTCCTGATGATGATAGAGAACTTCAAGAAGGACTTTAATAACACACTTAAAGAAATGCAGGAGAACACTGCTAAACAGGCAGAAGACAATAAAGAGAAAGCACAAAAATCCCTTAAAGAATTTCAGGAGAACATTGCTAAAGAGTTACAAATCCTTAAAGAAAAACAGGATAACATAATCAAACAGGTAGAAGTCCTTAATGAAAAACAGGAAAACACATCCAAACAGATGATGGAAATGAACAAAACCATACTAGACCTAAAAAGGGAAGTAGACACAATAAAGAAAACCCAAAATGAGGCAACACTGGAGATAGAAACCCTAGGAAAGAAATCTGGAACCATAGATACCAGCATCAGCAACAGAATACAAGAGATGGAAGAGAGAATCTCAGGTGCAGAAGATTCCATAGAGAACATCGGCACAACAATCAAGGAAAATGTAAAATGCAAAAAGATCCTAACTCAAAACATCCAAGAAATACAGGACGCAATGAGAAGACCAAACCTACGGATAATAGGAGTGGATGAGAATGAAGATTTTCAACTCAAAGGACCAGCAAACATCTTCAACAAAATTATAGAAGAAAACTTCCCAAATCTAAAGAAAGAGATGCCCATGAACATACAAGAAGCCTACAGAACTCCAAATAGACTGGACCAGAAAAGAAATACCTCCCGACACATAATAATCAGAGCAACAAATGCTCTAAATAAAGATAGAATACTAAAAGCAGTAAGAGAAAAAGGCCAAGTAACATATAAAGGCAAGCCTATCAGAATTACACCAGATTTTTCACCAGAGACTATGAAAGCCAGAAGATCCTGGACGGATGTTATACAGACACTAAAAGAACACAAATTCCAGCCCAGGCTACTATACCCAGCCAAACTCTCAATTAACATAGATGGAGAAACCAAAGTATTCCACAACAAAACCAAATTCACACATTATCTCTCCACGAATCCAGCCCTTCAAAGGATAATAACAGAAAAAAACCAATACAAGGACAGGAACCACGCCCTAGAAACAACAAGAAGGTAATCCCTCAACAAACCTAAAAGAAGACAGCCACAAGAACAGAATGCCAACTTTAACAACAATAATAACAGGAAACAACAATTACTTTTCCTTAATATCTCTTAATATCAATGGACTCAACTCCCCGATAAAAAGACATAGACTAACAAACTGGCTACACAAACAAGACCCAACATTTTGCTGCTTACAGGAAACTCATCTCAGAGAAAAGGATAGACACTACCTCAGAATGAAAGGCTGGAAAACAATTTTCCAAGCAAATGGAATGAAGAAACAAGCTGGAGTAGCCATTATACTATCTGATAAGATTGACTTCCAACCCAAAGTCATTAAAAAAGACAGGGAGGGACACTTCATACTCATCAAAGGTAAAATCCTCCAAGAGGAACTATCAATCCTGAATATCTATGCTCCAAATACAAAGGCAGCCACATTCATTAAAGAAACTTTAGTAAAGCTCAAAGCACACATTGCACCTCATACAATAATAGTGGGAGACTTCAACACACCACTTTCACCAATGGACAGATCATGGAAACAGAAACTAAACAGGGACACAGTGAAACTAAGAGAAATTATGAATCAAATGGATCTGGCAGATATCTACAGAACATTCTATCCTAAAACAAAAGGATATACCTTCTTCTCAGCACCTCATGGTACCTTCTCCAAAATTGACCACATAATTGGTCACAAAGCAGGCCTCAACAGATATAAAAATATTGAAATTGTCACATGCATCCTATCAGATCACCATGGACTAAGGCTGATCTTCAATAACAAAATAAATAATAGAAAGCCAACCTTCACGTGGAAACTGAACAACACTCTTCTCAATGATACCTTGGTCAAGGAAGGAATAAAGAAAGAAATTAAGGACTTTTTAGAGTTCAATGAAAATGAAGCCACAACATACCCAAACTTATGGGACGCAATGAAAGCATTTCTAAGAGGAAAACTCATAGCTATGAGTGCCTCCAAAAGGAAACTAGAGAGAGCACACATTAGCAGCTTGACAACACGCCTAAAAGCACTAGAACAAAAGGAAGCAAATTCACCCAAGAGGAGTAGACGGCAGGAAATAATCAAACTCAGGGGTGAAATCAACCAAGTGGAAACAAGAAAAACTATTCAAAGAATCAACCAATCAAGGAGCTGGTTCTTTGAGAAAATCAACAAGATAGATAAACCCTTAGCCAGACTCACTAGAGGGCACAGGGAAAGCATCCTAATTAACAAAATCAGAAATGAAAAAGGAGACATAACAACAGATCCTGAAGACATCCAAAACACCATCAGATCCTTCTACCAAAGGCTATACTCAACAAAACTGGAGAACCTGGATGAAATGGAGAAGTTCCTAGACAGATACCAGGTACCAAAGTTGAATCAAGATCAGGTTAATGATCTAAACAGCCCTATATCCCCCAAAGAAATAGAAGCAGTCATTAATAGTCTCCCAACTAAAAAAAGCCCAGGACCAGATGGGTTTAGTGCAGAGTTCTATCAGACCTTCAAAGAAGATCTAATCCCAGTTCTTCACAAACTATTCCACAAAATAGAAACAGAAGGTACTCTACCCAACTCATTCTATGAAGCCACAATTACTCTGATACCTAAACCACAAAAAGACCCAACAAAGATAGAAAACTTCAGACCAATATCCCTTATGAATATTGATGCAAAAATCCTCAATAAAGTTCTTGCTAACCGAATCCAAGAACACATCAAAACAATCATCCATCCTGACCAAGTAGGTTTCATCCCAGGGATGCAGGGATGGTTCAATATACGGAAATCCATCAACGTAATCCAGTATATAAACAAACTCAAAGACAAAAACCACATGGTCATCTCGTTAGATGCGGAAAAAGCATTTGACAAGATCCAACACCCATTCATGATAAAAGTCTTGGAAAGATCAGGAATTCAAGGCCCATACCTAAACATGATAAAAGCAATCTACAGCAAACCAGTAGCCAACATCAAAGTAAATGGTCAGAAGCTTGAAGCAATCCCTCTAAAATCAGGGACTAGACAAGGCTGTCCACTTTCTCCATACCTATTCAACATTGTACTTGAAGTCCTAGCCAGAGCAATTCGACAACAAAAGGAGATCAAAGGGATACAAATTGGAAAAGATGAAGTCAAAATATCACTTTTTGCAGATGATATGATAGTATATATAAGTGACCCTAAAAATTCCACCAGAGAACTCCTAAATCTGAGAAACAGCTTCGGTGAAGTAGCTGGATATAAAATTAACTCAAACAAATCAATGGCCTTTCTCTACACAAAGAATAAACAGGCTGAGAAAGAAATTAGGGAAACAACACCCTTCTCAATAGTCACAAATAATATAAAATATCTTGGCGTGACTCTAACTAAGGAAGTGAAAGATCTGTATAATAAAAACTTCAAGTCTCTGAAGAAAGAAATTATAGAAGATCTCAGAAGATGGAAAGATCTCCCATGCTCATGGATTGGCAGGATCAACATTGTAAAAATGGCTATCTTGCCAAAAGCAATCTACAGATTCAATGCAATCCCCATCAAAATTCCAAATCAATTCTTCAACGAATTAGAAAGTGCAATCTGCAAATTCATCTGGAATAACAAAAAACCTAGGATAGCAAAAACTCTTCTCAAGGATAAAAGAACCTCTGGTGGAATCACCATGCCGGACCTAAAGCTCTACTACAGAGCAATTGTGATAAAAACTGCATGGTACTGGTATAGTGACAGACAAATAGACCAATGGAATAGAATTGAAGACCCAGAAATGAACCCACACACCTATGGTCACTTGATCTTCGACAAGGGAGCTAAAAACATCCAGTGGAAGAAAGACAGCATTTTCAACAAATGGTGCTGGCACAACTGGTTGTTAACATGTAGAAGAATGCGAATCGATCCATTCCTATCTCCTTGTACTAAGGTCAAGTCTAAGTGGATCAAGGAACTTCACATAAAACCAGAGACACTGAAACTTATAGAGGAGAAAGTGGGGAAAAGCCTTGAAGATATGGGCACAGGGGAAAAATTCCTGAATAGAACAGTAATGGCTTGTGCTGTAAGATCGAGAATTGACAAGTGGGACCTCATGAAACTACAAAGCTTCTGCAAGGCTAAAGACACCATCAATAAGACAAAAAATCCACCAACAGATTGGGAAAGGATCTTCACCTATCCTAAATCAGATAAGGGACTAATATCCAATATATATAAAGAACTCAAGAAGGTGGACTCCAGAAAGTCAAATAACCCCATTAAAAAATGGGGCTCAGAACTGAACAAAGAATTCTCACCTGAGGAATACCGAATGGCAGAGAAGCACCTGAAAAAATGTTCAACATCCTTAATCATCAGGGAAATGCAAATCAAAACAACCCTGAGATTCCACCTCACACCAGTCAGAATGGCTAAGATCAAAAATTCAGGTGACAGCAGATGCTGGCGAGGATGTGGAGAAAGAGGAACACTCCTCCATTGTTGGTGGGATTGCAAGCTTGTACAACCACTCTGGAAATCAGTCTGGCGGTTCCTCAGAAAATTGGACATAGTACTACCGGAGGATCCAGCAATACCTCTCCTGGGCATATATCCAGAAGATGTCCCAACCGGTAAAAAGGACACATGCTCCACTATGTTCATAGCAGCCCTATTTATAATAGCCAGAAGCTGGAAAGAACCCAGATGTCCCTCAACAGAGGAATGGATACAGAAATTATGGTACATTTACACAATGGAGTACTACTCAGCTATTAAAAAGAATGAATTTATGAAATTCCTAGCCAAATGGATGGACCTGGAGGGCATCATCTTGAGTGAAGTAACACAATCACAAAAGAACTCACACAATATGTATTCATTGATAAGTGGATATTAGCCCAAAACTTAGGATACCCAAGATATAAGATACAATTTGCTAAACGCATGAAACTCAAGAAGAATGAAGACCAAAGTGTGGACACTGTGCACCTTCTTAGAATTGGGAACAAAACACCCAGGGAAGGAGTTACAGAGACAAAGTTCGTAGCTGTGATGAAAGTATGGACCATTTAGAGACTGCTGTATCCAGGGATCCGTCCCATAATCAGCTTCTAAACGCTGACACCATTGCATACACTAGCAAGATTTTGCTGAAAGGACCCAAATATAGCTGTCTCTTGTGAGATGATGCCGGGGCCTAGCAAACACAGGAGTGGATGTTCACAGTCAGCTATTGGATGTATCACAGGGCTCCCAATGGAGAAGCTAGAGAAAGTACCCAAGGAGCTAAAGGGATCTGCAACCCTATTGTTGGAACAACATGATGTACTAACCAGAACCCCGGAGCTCTTGTCTCTAGCTGCATATGTATCGAAAGATGGCCTAGTCGGCCATCAATGGAAAGAGAGGCCCATTGGACTTGCAAACTTTATATGCCCCAATATAGGGGAATGCCAGGGCCAAAAGAATGGGAATGGGTGGGTAGGGAAGTGGGGGGCGCTATGGGGGACTTTTGGGATAGTATTGGAAATGTAATTGAGGAAAATATGTAATAAAAATATAAAAAAATATATATATAAAAGACAAAAAAAAAAAGATATTAAGATGATAGAGATATAAACCAAGGAAAAAGATGAAAATTGGAGACAAACCTCAGAAGAAAATTAGAAAAATAATTAAAAATAAAATTGAGGAAAATACTAAGACAGAGGCAGAGGAAAGAAGACCAGAACTTACAGTACCACATTGTAACAAGACTGTAAAAAGTCAGTCTATACCTGTTAAAAATCCTAAAATGGTTTTCCCAGCCTCGTTAATGGAATTAGAAGAAGATATGAAAGAAGTCCACAGGGTTATCAAGATTTCAGATGGCAATTTATAGAGACACAAGATTTAAGTCATAATGACCTATGGCTTACATTCTCCATATGTCAAACAGATACTTAATAACTGTGTCACACAAAATCATATAATTCTAAAATATTTGATAACATCCATCTTAGAACCTTGTCCTCAATTACAGTGGCTAACATGGTAGAAAGATTAGGTTTCAACCAGGAAGCAACGAAATAGGACTGGAGGCATTGATATTGTCAAGATTTATTACTAGGTGAAGATCCATATTCTGGATTGAGAATACAGATTCCACTTGATGATCCTGTTCTAGAACAATGTCAAACAATAACCTTCATGCTTGGGACATGGTTGAACAACAGGGACGAGCTGAATCATTTACAAAGATGACCCAAGGTCCAAATGAATCTTTCACTGACTTTTTACAAAGATTAGCTACAGATCTAGTTAGAACAATATCAGATCCAACTGCTAGAGAAATTTAGTTAAATCTTTAGCTTTGGAAAATGCTAATGCTGAATGCAAAAAAGGCTATTAGATCCTTAAGAGCCATATCTACCTCTTTATAAATAGATTAAAACTACTGTAGATGTAGAATCTAATGCTCACAGTTCAGTTATGGTTAGACAAACAATTACAGGAGATATAAAACCACAAAATGTCCATTGCTGTGGCAGTGAACGATCAGGTCATTCCCTAAAAGACTGTAGGGAAACAGATCTTAAGGATAAATTCTTCTGTAATAATACTTCAGGGAGAAAGTTTCCTATGGAATGGAGAAGATGTGGAAGGAACAGACATGAGGCTCATGAATGTAGGTCATCCAAAGATATTTGAAGCAATTCCTTAATGTCAGAAAACTGACTAAGGGGCTTCATTCAAGGTCACAGAAAAAAAAAACAAAAAAAAAAAACAGCAATTTGTTTCCTGTCCACCAAGGAAACACTGCTCTGAAAAGAACTTGAAAAATCAAAGCCTAGTGCCGGGCATGTTGGAGAACACCTTTAATCCCAGCACTCCGGAGGCAGAGGCAGGCGGACTTCTGAGTTCGAGGTCAGCCTGGTCTACAAAGTGAGTTCCAGGACAGCCAGGGCTACACAGAAAAACCCTGTCTCAAAAAAAAAAGAAAAAAAAAAAAAAAAAAGCCTGATAGGATAAACAGAGATGCTCAAAACATAAACCATTTAACATCAATAGAGCCACTTCTATGCATAAACAAGAGATTCTAAAGACACACAAAAAAAGGTATTATGGTAAACTACTATAAATGATAAGAGACAAAAGTTAAAATTACAATTAGATGCTATTGAGAGTGAAGGATTAGTGGATACAGGAGTTGATGGAACTACAATATCACAAGATTCCTGGAATTCAGCTTAGCCACTTCAAAGGATATATTACAGAACTCCTAGAAATTGTGACATTGTCTCAGGTAAAACAAAATCTAAAATAGATTAAATGCGTAGTACCAGAAGATCAAATAGGAAAATTAAGATCACATGTAGCTAATATAGTCATAAATCTATGCGGAAGAGATCTATTGAAACAGTAAGAAGCACAGATTACCATTCCTTCAACTTTAGAAACAGGCTCTAAAAGAGGAGATGTTCCTAATAAATAAATTTTAAAATGCTATCAAAGACAATTACAGACTGTCCAAGCTGTCCATAAGCAGGATGAAATAGAGACTGACTCTTCAATTTTATATGGGGTAGCCACTGCCAGTACATCACTGCTGCCCTACCACTAAAGTGGCAACCTGACAAATCTGTTTGTATAGAACAATGGCCTATGACAAAAGAAAGTTACAGGCACTAGAACACCTAGTTCAAGAGCTGCTGGAGGCTCAACCAGCTGCTTAGAAAAATCTACCAGACCTTGAAATTCTCCTGTATTTGTCATCAAAGAGAAATCTGGTAAATGGAATATGTTAACAGATCTGAGAGCAATTAATAAAATCATTCAGTGAATGGGGCTCTTTACAATCTGGAATCCCAGTGCCTTGCTTGTTACCTAATGCATGGCCTATTATAGTGATGGATTTAAAAGATTGATTTCTCACAATCCCTTTACAAGAGTATGAGAAAGAAAGGTGTGCTTACTCAGTACCTACTTTTAATAGAATTCATTCAAATAAGAGATATGTTGAATAGTCTTACTTTATGCCAATATTTTGTACAACAGACATTAGAAATAATTTGTGTGAAGTTTCCTCAATTAATAATTTACCATTATATGGATGCTATCTGACTGACTGATTCAGATACAAATATATTAGAAAACATGTTTAATGAAGTAAAGAGAATTTTGACTGGCTAGGGATTAAAAATTGCTCCTGAAAAAAATACAAAGAGGGGATTCTATTAATTATCTAGGATATAAGATAGGTCTACAAAAGATTCAACTGGGGCTAGAGAGCACTGACTGTTCTTCCAAAGGTCATGAGTTCAATTCCCAGCAATCACATGGTGGCTCACAACCATCTGTAATTGGATCTAGTGCCCTTTTCTGGTGTGTTTGAAGACAGTGACAATATACTCATATATACATAAAATAAATAAATAAATCTTAAAAAAAAAAAAAGATTCAACCACAGAAAGTACAAATCATGGGAGACCAATTGAGAACTCTTAATGATTTTCAAAAATTGTTGGGAGACATTTTTTGTCTAAGGCCCACAATTGGATTAACTTCTCGAGAGTTAAGAAATCTATTTCAATCCTTACAAGGTGACAAAGATTGAAATAGTCCATGAAAGTTATCAGATGGGACTCAAAAAGAATTGGCTCTGTTAAAAAAGGAATTACAAGGGTGCACATAAAGATCACTGGGATCCAAAGATGGATTGCGTTTTGATTGTTTGCCTTTTACTCCTTCTCTCACAGGAATCCTTACACAGAGAGAAGATCATATTTTAGAAGAATGGATATTTTTAACATACAAACAGAGTAAAAATTAAAGACCTATATAGGAAAGATATCTGAATTAATTCTGAAAGGAAAAAATGAGATTTTGTCAATTAGCAGGAATAGATCCATTAGAAATTGTGATACCTTGTTACTAATACAAAAATTTCCTCATTATGGGCAGAAAACAAACATTGGCAAAGGGCTTCCAGTATTTTGGTGTGGGGTGGGGAGTAGGGGAGGGGGAGAAATTAACGAATATCATCAAAACAAGTGACTTCTGTTTATAAAAAGAACAAATTGGACTCTCACACATTACCAAGTTCTGCTGCAGCACACAGTGCAACCTAGGCTATCACTGGAACACAGCTTCTTTGTGCTCTCAGAAAACACTTCCCAGATTTCACCTCAATGATGCTGGTCTCTTCTTAATCACCACTAATTTCTTAGCTCCAGCTAACCAACATCAATAGTCCCAGAAATGCAAAGTTTTCACTTTAGTAGTTCTGGTATCTTGTTAATCACAGCTGATTTCTCAGTCCCAGCTAACCAAAACCACAGAATCTTCACAATCAAAATAGCAACAGCCCTGATAATAGTCTTTAATCTTCCCTCTGAAATTTCACAAGTTAGGCCTCCATCTTCTGCACCGCTCTCAACACTATCTTCCAAGTTCCTACAGAATATCCCACAAAGCTCTTAATATCCCAATGACTCTTCTAGATCAAAGTTCCAAAGTCCTTCCACAGTCCTCCCCAAAACATGGTCAGGTTGTCACAGGAATACCCCACTCCCAGTACCAATTTGTCTTAGTCAGGGTTTCTATTCCTGCACAAAATATCATAACCAAGAAGCAAGTTGGGGAGGAAAGGGTTTATTTAGCTTACACTTTCCACATTGCTGTTCATCACCAAAGGAAGTTAGGACTGGAACTCAAGCAGTGCAGGAAGCAGGAGCTGATGCAGAGGACATGGAGGGATGTTACTTACTGGCTTGCTTCCCCTGGCTTGCTCAGCCTGCTCTCTCATAGAACCCAAGAGTACCAGCCCAGGAATGGCACAGCTCACAAGGGGCCCTCCCCGCTTGATCACTAATTGAGAAAATGCCTTACAATTGGATCTCATGGAGGCATTTCCTCAATGGAGACTCCTTTCTCTGTGTTAACTCCAGCTTGTGTCAAGTTGACACACAAAACTAGCCAGTACACTCTCCAACCATCTCTTAACTCAATTATTTTGTTTAAACTAATCTAAGTTCTGCCATGTTGACTTACCTCTCCTCAGGTTCATACATCCAACTTTCTTCATGTCTGGCTGGTGAATTGCCCTCCTCTGACTCTTTCCCAGAGTTCTTTTCTCTACTGGATGTCCCACCTTACTAGTCTGCCTTTTGATGTAGGCCATAGGTGTTTTATCTTAATCAATCAGAAGGTGCCTTAAGCAGGTAAGGAAGGACAGAGATACATTACTCCAACAGGAAGTGTCTGTCCTTGAACAAGGGTCTTACAAGTTAGAGGCATTTTTGTTTCATGGATCTTAGGTACAGTAATTAAAACTTAAAACACTGGGGGGTGGGAGAGATGGCTCAGTGGTTAAGAGCACTGACTGTTCTTCCAGAGGTCCTGAGTTCAATTCAAAGCAACCATATGGTGGCTCACAACCATCTGTAATGGGATCCGATTTCCTCTTCTGGTGTGTCTGAAAACAGCTCTAGTGTAGTCACATAAATTAAATAAATAAATCTTTAAAACCTTAAAACATAACTTTGGCCTCGCAGTGTCTCTGTAATCTGTTGACTTGAGTCCTCCACATAAATACTCAGGAGTGGCTTAGCTAGGCTATGTGGTGATCTTTGTTTAGTTGTTTGTTTCTTTCTTTCTTTATTATCAAGCCAGACAGGATCTCAGTACTGAGAGGGGGTTGTGGACAGAGGGTCCCACTCTGAAACAAAAACCTTGTAACTGATCCCTGCTGGCAAAGGAAAAACCAATTTTCTTCTATGGAGTGAAGGCCCAGAAGTAGTTAGCAAAAAAAAAAAAAAAAGAAAAAGAAAAAGAAAAAGAAAAAAAGGAACTTAATGTTTCTTTTCTTTTTTTTTTGATTTTTAATATTTTTATTACATATTTTCCTCAATTACATTTTCAATCCTATCCCAAAAGTCCCCCATAGCGCCCCCCACTTCCCTACCCACCCATTCCCATTCTTTTGCCCTGGCATTCCCCTATATTGGGGCATATAAGGTTTGCAAGTCCAATGGGCCTCTCTTTCCATTGATGGCCGACTAGGCCATCTTTCGATACATATGCAGCTAGAGACAAGAGCTCCGGGGTTCTGGTTAGTACATCATGTTGTTCCAACAATAGGGTTGCAGATCCCTTTAGCTCCTTGGGTACTTTCTCTAGCTTCTCCATTGGGAGCCCTGTGATACATCCAATAGCTGACTGTGAACATCCACTCCTGTGTTTGCTAGGCCCCGGCATCGTCTCACAAGAGACAGCTATATTTGGGTCCTTTCAGCAAAATCTTGCTAGTGTATGCAATGGTGTCAGCGTTTAGAAGCTGATTATGGGATGGATCTTTGGATACGGCAGTCTCTGAATGGTCCATACTTTCATCACAGCTACGAACTTTGTCTCTGTAACTCCTTCCCTGGGTGTTTTGTTCCCAATTCTAAGAAGGTGCACAGTGTCCACACTTTGGTCTTCATTCTTCTTGAGTTTCATGCGTTTAGCAAATTGTATCTTATATCTTGGGTATCCTAAGTTTTGGGCTAATATCCACTTATCAGTGAATACATATTGTGTGAGTTCTTTTGTGATTGTGTTACTTCACTCAAGATGATGCCCTCCAGGTCCATCCATTTGGCTAGGAATTTCATAAATTCATTCTTTTTAATAGCTGAGTAGTACTCCATTGTGTAAATGTACCATAATTTCTATATCCATTCCTCTGTTGAGGGACATCTGGGTTCTTTCCAGCTTCTGGCTATTATAAATAGGGCTGCTATGAACATAGTGGAGCATGTGTCCTTTTTACCGGTTGGGACATCTTCTGGATATATGCCCAGGAGAGGTATTGCTGGATCCTCCGGTAGTACTATGTCCAATTTTCTGAGGAACCACCAGACTGATTTCCAGAGTGGTTGTACAAGCTTGCAATCCCACCAACAATGGAGGAGTGTTCCTCTTTCTCCACATCCTCGCCAGCATCTGCTGTCACCTGAATTTTTGATCTTAGCCATTCTGACTGGTGTGAGGTGGAATCTCAGGGTTGTTTTGATTTGCATTTCCCTGATGATTAAGGATGTTGAACATTTTTTCAGGTGCTTCTCTGCCATTCGGTATTCCTCAGGTGAGAATTCTTTGTTCAGTTCTGAGCCCCATTTTTTAATGGGGTTATTTGACTTTCTGGAGTCCACCTTCTTGAGTTCTTTATATATATTGGATATTAGTCCCTTATCTGATTTAGGATAGGTGAAGATCCTTTCCCAATCTGTTGGTGGTTTTTTTGTCTTATTGATGGTGTCTTTAGCCTTGCAGAAGCTTTGCAGTTTCATGAGGTCCCACTTGTCAATTCTCGATCTTACAGCACAAGCCATTACTGTTCTATTCAGGAATTTTTCCCCTGTGCCCATATCTTCAAGGCTTTTCCCCACTTTCTCCTCTATAAGTTTCAGTGTCTCTGGTTTTATGTGTAGTTCCTTGATCCACTTAGACTTGACCTTAGTACAAGGAGATAGGAATGGATCGATTCGCATTCTTCTACATGTTAACAACCAGTTGTGCCAGCACCATTTGTTGAAAATGCTGTTGCCAGCACCATTTGTTGAAAATGCTGTTTCTTTTCTTTTCAAATTTTACAAAGCATTTAAATTTTTTAAAACTGGATTTCTTTTAAAAAGCAGATTTTAAATACTTACGGGACATTTTAATGTATATAGTCGTGTCTCTCTCTTGCTTCAAGATCTCCAAGGTTTAGGAAAGACAGTGAAATCCCAAACTTTCCTTTCTCTCCATTGCACAATTCTTCCTGATGTCTAACCATCCAAGCCTTTTTGGTTCAGGCTAATGGAGAGGAATCAGCTGCTGACTATAAACAGCTGTGAGCTCTGGATTTGCTGAAAGCTGATTGTGAACCAGTCTGGCTGGTGTGATTGCTCCCTGTCTCCTCAGCTGGGTCAGCTAACCAGCTGCTTCTGATGAATGCCCCATTGCCTGAATCCCCTCCCCACTTTTGACCCAGCCTTCCAGTCCTCCTGGGCCCTGACAACTGTGCCCTAAGATCAGCAGTATCTAAGAGCCATATATCGCCCCATATCTTTAACTAGCTAAAATAACTAGGTCAAAAGAAAGCTTCCTAGCATAAAGGACAAAATGACTACCTATAGTACCCGTTGGCATACCATGAAAGGTGCCTGTGGAAAAATCCAATAGGCCCAGATCTATCAACAGGTAGACTCATTAGCTGAAATAATTCTACAGTATGACAAGGCAGTTGACCTGCTTTATGCAGAACAAGGAGGTATTATGTGTCTATAAGAAAAGAATGTTGTTTCTATATAAATCACTCAGGAAACATTAGAAATGATCTGGCTGTATTAAGAAAGCATTGCAAGAAGGAGGGGGGTGGCTGAGATGAAATAAATGACTTGCCACTTAGTCTCACCTCCAGGCTCTTCCTAGGTAGGAATGGATGTCAGCCATCGCAGGGCCTTTGATCCTTCTGGCTCTGTTTAAGTGCTGTTGGCTCTTGCATCATTAATGTCTTAACTAGATTAAATCCTACCATTAAGCTGATGGTTATTAGATCCCAATATAAACAGGTGCCCACTTGGAAGTCAAGGATTTGACTCAGGATACAACTCCATAGGGGAGGGGGGTGTGAGAACCAGTTGTTTTAATGATTGTGTCTAAGCGGTCCATAAAGCTCCATAAAGCAAAAAATGCCTCTAACCTGTATGACCCTTGCCCTGGGAGAGATGCTTCTGAAAATGCTGGAGGCTAGTGTCCATGTTCTCACTCCCCTAAACTGGTTTGTTTGCCCCAACTGCACCCAAGGTGCTTGATCACACGTAGGTGGGAGGTGCGTGGGCATGATTATGGCAGAATGCACGCCTGCCACACTTGGATGTAGCCCTTATTAAACTCACTAGAACACACACATGCACACATGAGAGCGTGCACATGCATGTGCACACACACACACACATACCAGACCAAGACTAGTTGGTTAGTTGGAATAAGAGGTTATCAGTGGAGGTGTGTGGAGGTGTGTGTGAGAGAGAGAGGGGGGGGCAGGGGAACAGCTTAGGAATAAATTTAATCAAAATATATTATATACATGAATAAAGTGGACTAATGAAACCTGTCTAGAGGGACAGTACTGTGTTTCGTTTTCTCTGTCAATTAAAGAATTAAAAGGAAGACCTATTTTCAGAGTCCCAGTAGGACCATCATATTACACCTGAAAACTCAGAGCCCCTCTTGGGGATCTTGGTGTCGTTAATAAAAGAATTTGAGAGCCATCACAAACGGAAGCTTGAGGACAAAAAATACACTCAAACAGAAACTGGGGACAGTTTGTTGAACTTTAAAAGGAAAACCCCCAGTGCAGGCAGGCTTAACCCTCAAAGCTTTGGGGAAGGGACCTGTAGCACTGGATTAGTTCTTTTTTTTAATTGGTTATTTTATTTATTTACATTTTCAAATTTCAAATGTTGCCCCTCCCCTTTCCTGGTCTCCCCTCCCATTGATGCCAGACAAGGTGGTCCTCTGCTACATATGTAGCTGGAGCCATGGACCCCTCCATGGCTCTTTAGTTGGTGGTTTAGTCTCTGGGAGCTCAAGGGGGTGGGGTCCAGTTAGTTGATGCTGTTACTCTTCCTATAGGGTTGCAATCCCCTTCAGCTCTTTCAGTCCTTCCCCTAACTCTTCTACTGGGACCCCTGGGCTCAGTCCAATGGTTGACTTTGAATATCTGCATCTGTATTATTAGTCAGGCATTAGCAGAGCCTCTCAGGGGACAGCTATACCAGGTTCCTCTCAGCAAGCACTTCTTGGCATCAGCAATAGTATCCGGTTTAGTGTCTGCAGATGGGATGGATCCCTAGGTAGGGCAGTCTCTGGATGGCCTTTCCTTCAGTCTCTGCTCCGTTTTTTTGTCCCTGTGTTTCCTTTAGACAGAAACAATTCTGGGTTAAAATTTTTGAGATGGGTGAGTGGCCCCAACCCTCAATTGGGGGCCGTGCCTATCTACTGGAGGTGGTCTCTACAGGTTCTATCTCCCTTTTGTTGGATATTTCGGCTAATATCATATCCATTGGGTCCTGGGAACCTCTTGCTTCCCTGGTGTCTGAGACTTTATAATGGCTACCTCCAGTTCCCCCACCACCACCACTGCTACATATTTCTATTCATTTTCCCAAGGACACAGGGCACATCTTGGCATGCTAAGAAAAGGTTCAAAACAGGAGCAAACTCTTCGGAGCTGGTTTGTCAAAGCACTACCTATCAACAGACATACTGTTGCAGTTTATGATGAAATTAAAGCTATAACACACACACACACACACACACGCACACGCACAACCTTTGCTCTCATATAGTAAATGCCAGAACAAGAGCAGGCTAGTCCTGACCCTCATCTAGAGGGCAGCAGCTCAAGAGCCGGTCGCTCGATTGATTGGTTGGCTGCTGTCCAGGCCAATCGATGATTGGTCAGCAGCGAGTCAGGCTTTAGGCTCCATTAGGTCCAAACTCCAGCCCTACTGGCGGCTTCTGGGGAGAGACATGGCTGAGCTACTTGTTAGCTTGCCCGCCTGGGCAGCTGTGCTCCTTCTCTTTTTCGCTACGGTCTCCGGATCCACTGGCCCTAGAAGCAGGGAAAATCGGGGGGCGTCGCGGATCCCTTCCCAGTTCAGCGAGGAGGAGCGTGTCGCTATAAAAGAAGCGCTGAAAGGTGAAACTCCGCCCCCTTGTGCTCAGATACGAATCCCTCAGTCCCAGAGGGCCTACCTCCCTCTGCAGAGGGACGCGGGCGGGCCCAGCCAGCGGCTTTCGGGACAATGTGCACTGATCTAGCATGCCACTTGCGTCGGTAATCCCTTGCCTAGCCTAGAGGCTCCAGCTTCTCTCCTCTCAACACTGTTAGCATCCACCCTACCCCTGTCTGCCTCCAAAAAGTATTTGTAGCACTTTCAACTCTAAATCTTTTAACCTTTTCAATCTCTGCGGTGCCGTAAAACAAAACCGTTTGGCTTCGTTAAATGATCTTCCCCAGGACTCCGTCAAGGACAAAGCTTGTAGAGTCAGTAGGACTCGCTGGCTCTGAAGAGAATGAATTATTCCTGGGGTGTATGTAATATGTAAGTAGTTCTCCCCTAAAACGGACTTAACAAGGCAACTAACTCATTGGACTTTCAGGAGAAAAGAGCATTTGTGCAGGCTGGTGGGACTCCTTGTCAACTTCTCTTTTCTGTTCATTAAGTAGTAGATTTATTTTAAAAAAAAAAAAAAAAAACACCTGCCTTCACAAACATATGCAAGCCAACACAGTGATCAAATGCTAACCCTTAGTGGAAGATGGATTGTGCATATAGTGAAGTGAGATGGCTGGGAGTAGTTTTCCCAGAGCATTGGGCAAATAGTCCTCTGCAAGCTGGTCGGTTGCCATCATCTGTCTATTTTTCTTCTTATCTTTCTTCTCTCTTTCCTTCTTGTTCTTTCTTCTACTACTTCTTTTTCTTCTTTCTTTTTCCTCCTCCTCCTCCTCCTCTTCCTCCCCTTCCTCCTCCTCCTCCTTCTCTTTTCTTCATCTTCTTCGTCGTCTTCTTCTCCCTGTCCCCCTCCCTCCCTCCTCCAAAATTCTGGGATTACAGCTGTGCACCACCACATTCAGCTATGGTTTCAGACTTTTATCAGAAACACTCAACCTCTATCAACCTTAATCCTCTGTCTCTGACCACTAAATCCCAACAGGTGCCATCCAGATTCCCACAGTGTCTTTCAGCCACGAGGAATCCAACACCACAGCCCTTGCTGAGTTTGGAGAATATATCCGCAAAGGTCAGCTACAAACTAAGGGCTAAGGGTGGCAGACATACACTAGAGACTTTGTCCTTGATGGGCAATAAGGAAATATATTTTGTCATTAATAGAAGACAGTCACCTGCTCTGGGGTTGCCTTTTACTTTGTACATAGGATATATAAAGGGGTGAATCCAAACATTCCACAGTGGAGTATAAAGTGAGAACTATAGATTAGCTTTTGAAGAACTAAAACTGGGAACTAACTGTGGGTTTGGGGTTTGACTCACCTACATTTTCCCTAAATATGTATCAATTAATGAACTCTACCATTAACAGGTAACACAAGGGATTCGCTCTCTTGTGCAAATGTCTAGAATTCTGTCCCAGCACTTCCACCCCTGCCACCATACACATACATGTGGCATGCAGGCACTATGTCTAGTGGGCTCCATTTACAGTAATTATTAACACACTCCTAAGGCCTGCCAGTAATGTGACTAATCTGCCCTGAGAACATCCATACCTGCATACAGAAGGATGGCTGGACAGAACTGGTTTTATCTCCACAAAACACAGGGTGAAAATGCGCTTTTCTTTCTTCATGATAGCATCATTTATAATAACCTAAAATGGAAACAACCACATATTCATCATTACACAAATAGCCAATTAAAGTAGACATATTATAGGTGCTGGAAAGATGAGGGCTCGGTGGTTAATTGTACTTACTGCTCTTCCAGAAAACCTGGGTTCAATTCCCAGCATCCACATGGTGATTCACAACCACCTGTATCTTCAGTTCCAGGGGATCCAACACCCTCTTGGCACACACATAGTACACTCACATACAATCAGACAAAACATACATATATATTTTAAAGTAAGTAATAACAATTTTTAAAATATTAAATACAACTGTCCATATCCATGGATTTCATATGTGTGGATTCAATAGACCTTTGATTGAAAATATTTTTAAAAAGACGCTATGCATGGTGACTCACACCTGTGATCCCAGAACTTGGAAGGCTGAGGCAAGAGGATCATGGATTTCTAGACTTCATGGTGAAAGCCTGCCACAAAACAAAACAAAAACATAAGAACTTGCTGTGCTGGATAGTTTAATGTCAACTTGACACAGCTAAAGTCAGGAAGAGAAGAGAACCTCCCTCAAGAAAATGCTCTGTAAGATTGGGCTGTAGACAAGCCTGTGGGGCATTTTTCTTAGTGATTGATGGGAGAGGGCCCAGCCCATTGTGGGTGGGGCCACCCCTCGCTGGTAGTCCTGGATTCTATCAGAAAGCAGACTAAGAAAGCCAGTCAGCAGCACTCCTCCTTGGCCTCAGCATCAGCTCCTGCCTCCAGGTTTTGGCCCTGTTGGAGATCCTGTCCTGACTTCCTTCACTAATGAACAGTGGCAAAAGAAATGTAAGCCAGTTAAACCGTTCCTCCTCCAGTTGCTTTGCTCATAGTGTTTCATCACAGCAATAGGAACCCTAAGACACTTGCATATGGCTGTCTCTCTGTCTGCCCCACCCCCATCTGTTTTGGTTTTGAGACAGGGTGTTATTATGTGGCCCCAACGAGCCTTCAGCTAAGGTCTCCCCCCTCAGCCTCCTGAGTCTTGGGACTGCAGGCACATGGCCATGAAGCTTTCTTAAAAGAGACAGACCTCAGAATTTTGTACATAGTGATCATGTTTACCTCGGAGTAATTTGTGTATTAGAAACTATTACATTCCTATTTACAACAACCCTCAATTGTAAAACTGTTAGTGTGTGATAGCATGTTGATAGAATAAGTCAGATCTTGAGCTATTACCCATAGTGTGTGTGTGTGTGTGTGTGTGTGTGTGTGTGTGTTGCCTGCATGTATGTCTATGCACTATGTGTATGTCTATGCACTATGTGTGTATAGACCCTTCAGAGGCTGAAGGAGGGTGTCAAATATCCCTGGAACTGGAGTTACAGGTGATTGTGGGTCACCATGGAGATGCTGGGAATTGAACTGGAGTTACAGGTGATTGATTGATTGTGGGTCACCATGGAGATGCTGGGAATTGAACTGGAGTTACAGGTGATTGATTGTGGGTCACCATGGAGATGCTGGGAATTGAACTGGAGTTACAGGTGATTGATTGTGGGTCACCATGGAGATGCTGGGAATTGAACTGGAGTTACAGGTGATTGATTGTGGGTCACCATGGAGATGCTGGGAATTGAACTGGAGTTACAGGTGATTGATTGTGGGTCACCATGGAGATGCTGGGAATTGAACTGGAGTTACAGGTGGTGATTGTGGGTCACCATGGAGATGCTGGGAATTGAACCTGGAGCTCTACAAGAAAAACTAACACTCTTAACCTCTGAGCCATCTCTCCAGCCCCTAATATTTAATATGTTTTAAATAACATATTAAAATAGGAAGGGTTTGATCCTGGAGGGAATATCTCTGTGTATGTGTGTGTATGTCTATGTGTGTGTGTACAGTATATTGCATATATTTTATATATATTTATACATATATGGAAGAGGAATTTTAGAAATTCAATAGACAGATCAGAATTTAGATCTAGGGGGCACTCATAGTCAAAAAAATGCAGAAAGAAAGAAAAAAAGACTTGGGAATAGGAAATGGTGGGGAAACAGAGGAAACCACCCTGTGGCCCTGGCTTGCTTACTGCTTCTCATCGCTCCTCCTCAAGCCTTCCCTACAGTGTTCCACAGCAGCCTTGTCCAACATGAAGTCGTGGCAAAGTATAGCCACCTGTTCACCGTCCAAGGCTCGGACCCCAGTTTGCAGCCCTACATGCTGATGGCTCACATTGATGTGGTTCCTGCCCCAGAAGAAGGATGGGAGGTTCCCCCGTTCTCAGGCCTGGAACGCAATGGCTTCATCTATGGTCGGGGTGCGCTGGACAACAAAAACTCTGTGATGGTCTGCAGTGCTACGCTTACTATCTGACTTAGGGCCCAGGGTTAAATCGGGATGGGAGAATTTGGCTGGTTTGGGGGAGGAAGGAGGTTTTGTTGAAAGAATTGGTGGTGGGGGCCTGGATGGTAGTTATTAGTTTTTTACTCCGTTTTCTGAACCTTGATTTCTCAACCATGTAGGAATTGGGGGGCAGATGACCCCCTGCACAGGGGTCCTATCAGCGGACCTTGACAAATACATGCTTTCCTTGGGTAGTAAGGGGTTTCTACAGAGCTCTGGATCACCTGAATTTGTTCTCTTGAAAGCCAGTCTATTAGATCTTAGTTCCACCATCCCCGAGGAATGCCTCTAACACCAACTTAGTTCATGAGCTTACTCATCTTCTGAATCCCAGGCGATCCTGCATGCTTTGGAGCTCCTGTTGATCAGAAACTACAGCCCCAAAAGATCTTTCTTCATTGCTTTGGGCCATGATGAGGAGGTAAGCCGCCTTGCCTGGTACCTGTCTCGGGGCCCCTGCTGGAGGTGGGGTGCTTTACCCCAATTCAATGTGCCCAGCAGCAGCAGGGGTTCCATGAAATGCTATAGCTGTGTGCCAGTTTCTCTGTGTATCTGTGTGCCAGAATCAAACTCCCGCTAATATCTAAGGCAAACAGAGAGTCTGGCAATTCTACCCCAGGAAACCTAAGTACAAAAGAAAAAGAACTGAGGATTTGCTTGGTGGTGATGCCACTGGCTTTAAACCTGGATGATCGCTTCACTGTCTAGACCCCAGTTTCATTTCTGAAATTAGTAGAGCCTAGAGGGACTCTGACACTGAACAGTTCCGTGAGACAATCACCTCAGGCCTCGCTCCACAGAAGACTAGGAAGGAAGGTTCTGGAGTGACGCATGAATCTGCATTTGCTGTCCCTTTATGTCTGTTTCTGGCTGAGAAAGACTGTGTGGCTTTGGGTCTTCTATCTACAGGTGTCCGGGTCAAAGGGGGCTCAGAAGATCTCAGCACTCTTACAGGCAAGGGGTGTCCAGCTAGCCTTCCTTGTGGATGAAGGGAGCTTTATCTTGGAAGGCTTCATTCCGAACCTCGAGAAGCCGGTTGCCATGTAAGTGGAGCGCCCCACCTTTCACCCTTTGAAGAGTTATCACTCCATTTGAGGTAAATGCAACCTTCCATCTGTAAGGCATGCTCAAATAGCTGTTATATCATTGACTCTCCTTTCAACATGCCCTGGGTGTCTTCTCGTGTTGATTTTTTTTTTTTCAAAACAGCAAGAAGCTGACCTCCCAGACCACCAGACCATCATACAGGTGGACCTGTGGGTCTGCGAAATAACTCGGTGGAGAGACCGTCTGAGGCCTCACCTCTGATCCTCTCCCATCTCCCACAGGATTTCAGTCACCGAGAAGGGTGCCCTTGACCTCATGCTGCAAGTAAACATGACTCCAGGCCACTCTTCAGCTCCCCCAAAGGAGACAAGCATTGGCATTCTTTCTGCCGCTGTCAGCCGGTAAGCAGCTCCTGGCTCTTCTCCCAGGACGGCCTTGGATGGAAGACTGGGCACTTACCCACACTGAGCCTGAAGAGCCAGCCTGTGCTTCCTGCCCTCAAGTTGGCCTGGGGAGAAGAGGTGCAGACTATAGGAGGGACAAAGCCACCAATACCCAGAACAATCCTTGGATCAAAAAAAAAAAAATCTATCAGTACAGCTAGAGGCCATGCAGGAGCCAATACACAAAAAAACAAGCCAAAGCCTTAGCCTGGTAGTCCAGAGTCTAGCCAAGCAGTTGGCAGTGACCAGGAAAGCTGTCTAAATTCTCCTGCTGCTCTGGCAGGAGGACAAAGATAACTAAGGGGCACTGGCTATGGTTGAAGAATCAGGGTTTGCAAGAACAACACTACCTGCATCTAGGTTCTCTTAGCAAAGTAAGAAGAAAGTGTGTTGACTAGTTTTGTCCACTTGACACAAGCTAGAGTCACTGGAGAGGAGGAAGCCTCAACTGAGAAAACGCCTCCATGAGAGCCGGCTGTATGAAAACCAGTAGAGCATTTTCTTAGTTAGTGGTTGATGTGAGAAGACTCACCCCATTTGGGGTGGTGTTACCCCTGGACGGATGGTCCTGGGTGCTATAAGAAAGCAGGCTGAGCAAGTCATAAGGAGCAAGCCAGTAAACAGCATCCCTCCATGGTCTCTGCATCAGCTCCTGCCTCCAGGTTCCTTCCCTGTTTTGAGTTCCTGTCCTGACTTCCTTCAATGATGGACTGTGATGTGGAAGTATAAGCCAAATTCACTCCTTCCTTCCCAAGTTGCTGTTGGTCAGGGTGCTTCATCACAGCAATAGTTAACCCTAACCAGAACGGAGAGCTGTATCCATCAGATAGTGAGTAAATAGCCACTGTGGATCAAAGCTTTATGTTGAGGAATACAGTAAAAAATGAGATGGCCCCTGTCCTAAGGAAGGCCCAGTTGGTCCTGGCACAATTTAGTAAGCACTGGGAGACTAGACTCTGGGTGCAGAGAGCAGTACAAAGGCAGGAAATGGCCCTGACTTCACCTGTGACCAGGGAAGGAGGTCTGGCTCCTCAGCTCAGATTGGTGGGTGTGGCAGGCAGGCTCATGCCCAAGCAAGATTGTCAAAACTTTTACCCATCTCCCTTATTTTCAAGATGCTGATCTTGGTCTGGGAAAATCCTGATTATGAGACCTCTGTTTCTCTTCCAGACTGGAGCAGACACCAATGCCGAACATGTTTGGAGGAGGGCCATTGAAGAAGACAATGAAGCTACTGGCAAATGAGGTGTGGGAGGGACGTTGCATGCTCCCGGCCAGCTATGGAGGAAGAGCAGAAAGAGGGTGGAGAAGGAGCTGTAGAGTAATGAATGGCCACTTTGTCAGTCAGGTCTCTGTCCATTCTCACCTATTCCCAGCCAGCCGCTGAGCCAAGAAAGGGCTTGTTGTCTGAAGCTCATGGGACATAGCTCAGGCCCTACAGCCTAGCATACCCAGGTCCCTTGAGAGCTGGCTCCCACTCATCCTTGAGGATGCTGAGCAATTGTTCCAAATAGTCAGATATGCCCACCCAGGTGGGATAATGCCTCACTCTGGCTTCATGCAGACTGGGTCAGCAGACCTCAGTGGGGACTTGAGCTCTGAGGGCCCCAAGGTAGGCCTGAAGTAGAGAGACTCAGGACTCAGAAATAATGTCCCCACTCTGCTGACCCCCTTCCTCCTGCTAACCTTCTTCCTTCCCTTTCAGTTTTCCTTCCCTATCAATATAGTCTTGAGAAACCTGTGGCTATTTCATCCCATTGTGAGCAGGTAATAGACTATGTTTCCTCTCTAAATCTCTCACCTCAAATACCTGCTTCCAAGACCATTTCTTGGCTTACCTGGCCTGTCTACTCATCCCTTGGCCACAGATACTTTGTGTTATTAATGTATCACTCGTGTCTCTCTCGGGGTTGAAGACCTCTAAGGTTTAGGAAAGACAATGAAATCCCAAGCTTTCCTTTCTCTCCACTGCACAGTTCTTCCTGATATCTAACCATGGCCTTTTTGGTTCAGGCTAATGGAGAGGAATCCCATAACAAATGCGCTGGTCCGAACTACCACAGCCCTCACCATGTTCAATGCAGGAGTCAAGGTAACATGATCTGGTTCCTCCAGCTACACCTGCACCTCCATCCCTTGACTTCATCTGTGGCCTTTCCCTTCCTGCTGTGGCAGGAAGGGCCAGTGTTGTCCCCGGCCACTCTTCCTTGCTATCAGTTGGATAAGCCTCTAGAGCAAAGGCTGCAGCAAAGGGCCACAGGCCATTGAGAGCACTGGTCACATCCATCTATGTGTGTGTAGAGGGGGTTGGGAGAGTTGGGTCTCCTAACCCATGCCCTGAATATAACTCAACTTGTTTTCCCTAGCACTTCGGTCACATACACTAAACTTTCAAACCTTCTTTACCATTAAAGGTCTCTATTTTTTTTTTTATTCACTGATTTTTTTTTTTTTGGTAGTGCTAGAGACCTACAACCTTCTACCCAGTGAGAGCTCTACCCCTGAGTGAGATCACCAGCCAAGTAGACCCTTTTTAAAAAAAATTCTTTGTATTTAAAGATTTATCCTCCAAATTAATTCAATGGATGATTAATGTATGTTCCCCTGGTATACATTCAAAGAGATACTCGCTTGCCACTTATAAAATCTATGATATCTTTTCCCAAAATCTGCCTCAGTAAATATAATTTCTATATGAGTCTTATTTCCTAGAATTAAGAATCACTAGTCTGGTAAGCTTTGATTCTTTAAAGACAGCATTTCGTTTTCAGTAAGTTGGCCCATTTGCAGTTGCACTGTTTAGTAATGAGTATTTCTTGTTAATGTACCAAGCCTATCCGGTGTACAAATTGGACTTTGAAGAGACTTAGATCCACCCATAGCCATCAGTGTCACCAACACAGCTCCAGGGGCCATCATTTCCCAGAAGTACCATGTGATCTGGAGAAACTATACTAACCTGGAACCCAAGTTTGATTTGGGTTTGAAGTTTGGTTTTTTTTATACAGTATTTCACTGTGTAGCCCTTGCCTGCCTACAATTTAGAATGTAGCTCATGTTGCCCTAAAACCCACAGATACCTGCCCACCTCTGCTTCCTGAGTGCTGGGAATAAAGGCATGTGCCATGCCCCCAGTCCCAAGCTTGAAACAAGTGCATGATGTCTCCAAGTTAAGTTCTGACATTAACAAACCTGACCCAACCCAGATTGTCTTCACCAGCTGCTCTTTCGAACAGTCATGTATCTATCTCCAGCTATGCACCAATATATTAGTCCTGTGCTCTTGCGTTTGATCTGTACTTTTCTCTCCATGGGGCTGGGGGGGGGGGGGGACGACTCCATTTGACTCTACTAGAGCTATGTATGTAGCATCACCCCAATGCCAGCTAGGAAAGTGAGGTGCAGTGAGGCAGCAGGCTCTCAAAAGCCACACTGCCAGTTTGTAAATGGCCCAGCGTATGCCTGTACCCAGTGGTTTTTGGCTTTTTAGCAGTTCACAGAAAGATAAAGGGAATCTCTCTCAAGACATAGAGGAAATGGCCCTGTAGCCTGTCTTCTCCAACTAGTTGTAGGTTCAGACAAAAAAAAAAAAATGGACAGATTTTGTAACCAGATACACAAAACAATCACCTCTATTTTTCCTCCAGGGATTAAACACAGCATACTATGGTAGAGACCCTTGAGACTCTGGGTCATCTACCACAAATAAACACTAATGTTAACAGAAATGGCCAGGGTGTACTGGGGGCAGACACATAGAAACCTCCCAATGGAACAGAGCTGTCTGGGTAGTCGAAGGGAGAGCAGTCCTGTTCTGAATTGCTCTGTAGTCCCTGCAGGACCTTTAAGTACAAAGATCTCACCTAAGGCAGAGACCCTAAAAGTGAGTGTGGTGGCAGGTGGAGGGTTAAGAGAAGACAAGGGCAGACTCCAGATTGAACCAAAGCAGCTACCTCTGCTCCTCCTGGTGATAGTTGGTGTTTCCTGGACAGGGGCCAGCTATGGAAGATGTTTAGATGAGATAACCTGGTTCTCTGTCTAGGTGAATGTCATCCCTCCATTGGCTCAGGCTACAATCAACTTCCGAATTCACCCTTCGCAGACAGTACATGAGGTATGTGCTTATGCTCCAAAGGGCAAGTCCAGCATCAAGAAGTGGGACCCTCAATACCCAAGGTTTGGTTTTGTTTTGGGTTTGGGTTTGAAAAATCCCTATGCACCAACTACATAGGATGGGAGATATCGGGTTTGGGAAACAAATACAAATCTGTTTAGTGGCTTGTGGGATTGCTGTGTACTCACAGATGTGTGCACTCACACCACCCAGTAAGATAGGAACTATACTGTCCTCCCTCAGCTAGGGAAAACTGGAGTGCAGTGCAACTGAATGGCTTAAAGCTGAGTACATATCCAATAACTCAGCTCCAAGGGCTGCTTCCCTCTGCACCTCTTTACTGCTGCTGTAATGATCAGGGGCAAACAGACTCCCACAGGACCACTGCAAAGCCACCTCTACGAAGGTCACACAGTCTTTTCTTATTAATAGAAATTCAAGCTGGTGTTAAAGGACCATTAAGATGTTGTTAAGAATAAGGTGTTAAGGTCAAAGAGTAGGTAAATGGGAAAGTAAGTGAAGTTTGAGACCAGCCTGGGCTAGAGGCTTTGCCTCAAAAACAACAGCACATATGAACAACACTAAATGAGCTCAGCAGAGGGTGTGTGTGTGTGTGTGTGTGTGCATGCATGTGTGTAAAACAATAATAAAGTGTTGTGTCTGGCCAGCGGCACGAGAAAAAGATGTAGCTAAGAAAAAATTCTGATCAAAGCTCAATTTTACTATTCCGACACGCAGTTATGAAGGAGGGGAAGGGGCCCGATTCCTGCCAAATAATCTTGGGGTCCAGTAGCAGGGTGACCACTTGTATGACTCCAGAACAGCAAAGCGGCAGGCTCCAGCAGTGGGCGTGGCAGAACGATTGAGCAGCAAGCTCCACCCCGATGTAAACAGTAAAACCTGAGCGAGCAGGCTTCGGGCTGGGGAGGGGAGGCTACAATAAAGAATAAGAGGCCATGAATTTTTGAAGGAATGTGGGTATATAGGAGGAGTTAGAGGGTAGAATGATATAAATATAGTACTCATATGAAATTCACATCAACAAAACCAAGTAGAACAATGAAGAGCTGCAGGAGCTGGGGAAATGGCTCAGTAGGAAGTGCTTGTCATATAAGCATGAGGACTCCAGTTTGGATTCCACACCCACAGAAAGGTCAGGCAAGCAGTGCACCTCTGTAACCAGCACCTGGGGCACAGAGATGAGAGGGTCCTTGGGGCTTGCTGGCTATTGGTCAATCTAGCTGTGTTGGTGAGCTCAGACCAGTCTGAGATGGAGCATGCATTTAGCCCAAGTGCTTGAGAGACAAAGGCAGGTAAAACTCTTGAGTTTAAGGCCAGCCTAGTGTATATAGCAAGTTCCAAGCCAGCTATCTTAGTGTTCTATTGCTGTGATGAGACACCAGGCCACAGCAACTCTTATAAAAGAAAGAACTTGCTTATAGTTCAGAGGTTTAGTCCATTATCATCATAGCAGGAAGCATGGCAGCATCCAGGTGGACTTAGTGCTGGAGAGACAGAGCTGAGAGTTCTACATCTGGACCCAGTCACCAGGAAGAGAGAGATACTGGGCCTGCCTTGGGCTTTTGAAACCTCAAAACTCATCCCCAGTGACACACTTCTAATCCTTCTAAGTAGTACCACTCCCTGATAACCAAGCATTCAAATATATGAGCCTATGGGGGGCTGTTCTTACTCAAACCACCACACAAGACAAGACTGCACAGTGAGATCTTGAGTCAAAAATAAGATGAAAAGGCAGAGAATAGAGAAAGACACCCAGTATCATCAACCTCTGACCTGTACGTTATACATGCGTACTCATGTGCACACACGCACTCACACACACTCCAAATGATAATAACAACAAAATGAAAAAGGGGGCAAGCCGACACCTGGCAGATGGCTAATACATTCGAGAACACAGTAGCAACTCAGATCCACGTCCTCAAGGGTCAGACACACCCAGATTTCTACCTGGTGGCTTTTAAGAGTTCTTCCTCCCATATAAGATTCATCCGTCCCCGTGTGGGGAGGAAGGTGCACTCCTTAGACTCAGGAGTCGGGGAGCAGCCTGCCTGGCCCTGGGAAAGGGAACTGAGCTCAGAGGGAATTCTGGAATCAGCTGCTTTCCGTCAGGTGTCCAGTGTCCGCCTTGTCCTCTCCTGGGAGGTTTGTCCTCTCCTGGGAGGCTCAGAGGACCAGGAAATCACTGCATGTCCATAGCTGAGTTTTCCACCAGTTTTTTTTTCCACCCCATTTTAACTCTATCCTTTTCCAAAAGCTGTTTTTCCACCAGATAGAACTTTCATCTCTCTGGTCCTGGCACTTTCCCCTCCTAACCACAAAGGGCTTCCCTCCTGGTCTGTCTAATGACACCTCTGGAATCCCCTGGACTCACCCTGGCCACGTGCTCCAGTGAGAGATGGAAAGTCTCCATTAGAAAACTTAGAGAACCCATTTGTCCTGGTCACTTCTCTCTGTGGTCCAGGGCCACATGCTCAGAATGTCATGCTGGATCCAGTGGACTCCACAATTCTCTTCTTCCATCTACTCTTGCCCACAATCTAGAGGTAGGTGGCTAGGGTCACACACATGCTAGGTGAGCCCTCCTCCCCATTATATCCCCAGCCTCTCCCCACTTAGTTATTTTGAAACAGGGCCTTGCTAAGTTGCCCAAGCTGGCCTTGAACTTTTCATCCTCCTATCTTGGCCTCCAAAGTAGATAGAATTACAAGCCTGCCCCTGGACCCTGCTAGACATTCTTCTAACTACTTGGGACAGTAGTAAACAAGAAAGACGAGATTGCCATTCTAAAGGCACCTGTGGTCCAGTGAGAAGAGACAGTAGCAAGCAAGGAATCAAATGAATGAATAAGGTAACGTAAGTGGTATAAGCTGCTGTGTCACCAAGTGATTGTGCAGTGGCAGAGGGGACATCAGCAGAGTTAAATGCTATGGCAGTGGTGTGTTAGCTTGAGCATATTGATATGCTTCTCCTCACTCCCATTAATTAATTAATTTATTTATTCACTTTACATCCCCGATCAAGAGAAGGTTTCACCATATAGCTCCCACTGGCCTGGAACTCACAGGTCCTTCAGCCTCTGCTGGAATCAAAGATATGCTCACCCACACCCAGCCAGGACCCGCCTTTATCCCTGCCCTCAGAAGGCTGATACAAGATGGTAAATTAGAGGCTGCTTTGAGCTATAATAATTGTATGTAACAGACACAACCCCTTTATCAGTAATTAGAGGCACAATAATGGGACTAGAGGAGGGACTATCAGTGGGGAGAGAGATCTCGAAGGTTACCCTTTCTACAGTCTACAGTCCTGTCACATTCCCACAGTCTGTGGTGTCCACCTATGAGTAGAGTTATGTTTCTATCTCACGAGTGTTGGCTTTGTTGAAAGCAAGAATGTTGGCTATTTAAAATTTGGTCAAGTCTTCATGGTTGTAAGTCCAGCTTCCATCTAGCTGTGTGGGCTACTGGAAAACCCATGACAAGCAGTCATCAATGTATACCATTCCATTGTTTAGCAGTCCGACCGTAACTACCTTCTTTATGATGAATTTGAGGAATGGCTTCTTGTAACACCTAACCCCATTCCCTTCCTTCATACTTTTCGGAATAGAACGTGAACAAGGAGAAGAATCTTAGCTCTTGGTAACAGTTGAGCAAGCAAAGGTCCGGAGAGTCTGGACTGTGCCCGAAGTCACACCGATGAGAATAATTATCCAAAGCACAACATTTTTGTCATGCCTCTTCCCATCCATTTCCACCCTAGGAATATCTCTCCCCTCCTCCCCATCCTTTTCTACCCTAGGACTATCTCTCGCCTCTTCTCTACCAGCTCCGTTTCCTCTCTTCAGATTCAACACCAGATGGTGCACCTAAGATGAATGCTGTCCTGATCTCTGCCTCCTGTTCTGGTTGTGCTCAGGATGCAGTAGTGTATCTGATAGACACCAAGCCCTGCACTTCTAACTGTATACAACGGGCAAGGCACTTAAGTGACACAATGCCTGTTAGTTATTATTTCTGTTGGTTCTCGTCTTTTATGGCTTAAGTATCCTATGTTTATTACTTTTTACTTGCTCTGCCTTTGAATCTTACTAAAGGGAACCAATCTTCATTATCTTCTTCACACCTCTAGAGTGACCTAAAGCAAGAAAAGCAGGCCCAACCCCTATCTACTGCATAGGGGATGACTTGGGAGCCTTCTCCTGGATTAAAAACATGTGTAAAGAATGTATGGGGGTGGGTGTATTTTTTTTAAGGTACTGGGACTTGAACCTAGGGCTTTGTGCATGCTAGACAAGCATTTCTACCATTGAGCCATACCCACAGTGAATTGGGAGCACTGGGGATACTAGTGGTGGGATAAAATTGATCTGAATGGAAATGAGTTCTTATAACCCTCCCCCACTCCCCAAAGGCCATTTGCTTTTGATGGGGTTCTGAGCTGGGTGTGGGAACCTTCACTGCTCTCTCTAGATGCAGTCTCTGCCACACTTCTAGAGTCTGCAGCTGTGAGGCACAGAGAGGAGCAGCTTCAAGCCAACCCCGGTCCCATGGTTGATACTGAGCTTTTTGATGTGTCTGGCTGGACTGGGGAGCACTGGACGCCTCCTGGTCCATTTCCTCTTGGGGCCTGAGCCTCGGGGACTGATCTGTACTCTCCTGGGACCAGGGATTTCATTGGCTTCCCTCTAGTCACCTCAGGCTCAATTTTCTGGGAATTTCCTCCTGGTCCCTCTCAAGAAAAAGAGACAAAGAGGGGAAAGCTTCAACTCCAGCTCCACACTGATTGTGGGTGTGTGCTGCTGAGCTCAGCTTTCTGACTCACTGTAATTGATTACAAATAGGCCGCAGCTCAAGGGAGGGGGGGGGGGAAGCATGTGGTGTTGCTCTGTGGTGACCCCTCCAAGACTCTCAGGTTGGAACAGGCTCACCCATTGAAATGACTGAGATTCCCATCCTGCCATCTCTTATACTTTACCATAGCCATGGGTTCACAACCCCAGGGAAACAATAATTTCCAGGCTACTCAGTTTTCCATCTGACTCATAGCTATAAGACAATTCCTCAAACTCGTAGCTGAATTCTGCAATGCTTTCTAAGCAGCACTGGCTCTCAGCCACCCACAGCCAGGCAGGGAAAGTTGGGGTCCTACTCTAAACAACAGCCAGCTTTTTCTCTAAGCTCCAGAGTGCTGCCTTGCTAAAACAAACGATGTGAATTTGGTGCTGAAATAGCAGATCAGTGAGAACTCTAACCCTCTTTGTTCCTACACTGAAGGTCCTAGAACTTGTCAAGAACACCGTGGCTGATGACAGAGTCCAGCTGCATGTGTTGAGATCCTTTAAACCCCTGCCCATCAGCCCCTCTGATGACCAGGCCATGGGCTACCAGCTGCTTCAAGAGACCATACGATCTGTCTTCCCGGAAGTCAACATCGTCGTCCCCGGTAATGACTTCATCAGCTGTGGCTGGTGGTAGCTGGGACTGCTTCCTATCTGATGCCCCTTCCCCTACCCCCAACACAGCCATTCATCCTGGAAACAGCTGGCTGCTTCTGTCCCTGGAAATGTATTTTCCCCTTGGGATAGAAGCGAAAATTCAAACAGGAAAGGAGCAAAAACAATAAATTAGGTCCGTCGAATGTGGGTACTTGCTTAACCTAGGCCCGAAATAATCTATGCCTCTCTGACATCAAGAGGGGACTGGCTTAGAATATACCTCTCCTGGAGGAGTTACCTCACCACCATCCTAGAATAACAAACAGCTCAGCAGCAAGACTCAGAATGTTCGAAAACCTCTGAGCCCATGATATTCGTATCAACCCTGCTCCACTTCGGTCTAACGCCTGCAGGTCCCTGTGCACTTCCCTGTCTTCTAGAATACTGTCCAAATCTGGCAGTGCTTCTCCTAGGGAACTTCATAAAATTTAGAACACCTGCCGTGAGATCCAGCGTCCGGCGATGTTCACAGAAAACCACAAGTAAACCTACAGAGAAGGAATTGGACAGAGGGTTTCACATTTGCTTATGTCCACAAATCAGAATCAGAGATTTGGAAATCAGTCAGTCATCATCGTGCCAAAAATCCTCTGGGAGAATCTTTCCAAAAGGCAGATTCTAGTTGGACCTCCTGTCTTGTGCTCAAAGGTTCCCTTTACCCCTTCCACGCCACTGGCTATAATCCCATTAGCAGGATCAGGCTGCAATCGGGGTAGAGAAAATCAACAGGAAGAAACCCAAAAAGCACAGAATTAGACCCAGGTACCCATTTGAAATAATCAGAAAAGGGAAATCACACAAAGCACAAAATACCATCTTGAGCCATTTCACCACATTTGCAATGATTCTGGGAATGCCTTTCCCAAGGGTCATGTCTGTCCAAGGCAAATCCCAGGCCAGCCAACTGACCTATCCACCTTTTGGATAGTAGGAGACTAGGAGTTTCCTATGACTTCCCCACCAACCTTTGCCTTCGGGACAGAGTCATCTCTCAGAAGATCAGACCAGCAAAACCATCTGCTCCACGAGGTGGGATTGTGTTTTAGCTTAGTAGAATGCCCCACTCTGTTCACTTCTTCTGTCCTAAGTGATATGTAATAAAGGCCAAGTGGTCTCTCTAGAGTCTTGATTTCTCATACAGCAAACGGCCTTGACTGTGGGGATAAAAAAAGAAAGCACTGGCCTCCCTGGGCATCATGAGATGAGAACAACTTAGCTTTGAACCACTCAGCACTATCTCCCAGGGCTTCCAGGAAATTCCACGTTCCTGGCTAAAAGTCCAAGCTTTTGTAAGGATTTGAAAATGGGCAGCTTAGAAAATAAATATTCTAGGTGCTGGCCAGTTGTGGTGCACACCTTTAATCCCAGCACTCAGGAGGCAGAAGCAGGAGGATCTTTAAACTCAAGGCCAGCTTAGTCTACAGAGGGAGTTCCAGGACACAGAGAAACCCTGTCGGAAAAAAAAAAAAAGTGCAGCTAGGCAGATACTCTTAAGAAGTCTCAGGCATGGTTCTCCAGTGGTCCAAGTCCTAATTGTCTCCCAGTCAGTCACCCAGCTTCCCTTACTTCATTGGCTGTGATGCTCACATAAAGTCCATTTCCTCTTCCTTTTCCCTCTCTAGGTATTTGTATTGCCAATACGGACACCCGACACTATGCCAACATCACCAATGGCATGTACCGGTTCAACCCCCTTCCCCTGAACCCTCAGGACTTCAGTGGGTAAGTGGAATGTGGTTATACAGAAAACCAGAGAGGAGGTGTATTTGATCTGTCCCTTCCAGTTTCCATGACTTACAGAATAGAGGAAAGCCAGATTTTGACAAATTAGAGAGATTATAGAACCTGGATTGGCATCATTGCTCCAGGAATTGTGGGGATACCCCGACACACACACGCACACTCCTCTTTTAAAAGATGGAGATCTGATGATTGGCAAGGACTTGTTGAAAATAAGATCTTTAGGTAAAGCTGGGTGTAGTGGCCTATAATCGTAGCACTTAAGATACTGAGACACAGAGGTGGCCATTTAAAAAGATATTTATTTATTCTTATTTTATATATGAGTGTTTTGCTTGCATGTATAGCTGTACACCATTTGTATGCATTGCCTTTAGAGACCAGAAGAGGGCACCTGAGAACAGATGGTTGTGAACCAACCAGGATTCAAACCCAGATCCTTTGGAAGAGCAGACAGTGCTCTTAATTGCTGAGCCATCTCTCCAGCCCCGTGGATTATCAAATTTAAATCCAGCCTGAGCTATGTAGCAAAACTGTCTTAGTTCGGGTTTCTATTCCTGCACAAACATCATGATCAAGAAGCAAGTTGGGGAGGAAAGGGTTTATTCAGCTTACATTTCCACACTGCTGTTGATCACCAAAGGACATCAGGACTGGAACTCAAGCAGGGCAGGAAGCAGGAGCTGATGCAGAAGCCATGGAGGAATGTTACTTACTGGCTTGCTTCCCCTGGCTTGCTCAGCTTGCTCTCTTATAGAACCAAGACTATCAGCCCAGGGATGGCACCACCCACAATGGACCCTCCCATCATTGATCACTAATTGAGAGAATGCCTTACAGCTGGATCTCATGGAGGCATTTCCTCAAGGGAGGCTTCTTTCTCTATGATAACTCCAGCTTGTGTCAAGTTGACACACAAAACCAACCATGTCTAGAAAGAGAAGGAGGAAGAGACCCTTGCGCAGTATTTCTCACTTTGGGAGAACACTCACACCTGGACCTCACTTTCCCCACCTATAAAATAAGGAGACTCACCGACATTCTTTAATAACCAAGCACATATTGTATTCAAATGTGGGCATGTTACTTGCCTTCTCGGAAGGAATACTATGGAAACCCAAAATGCGAGCACCAATTTACATGTGTAACTGTTTTGTGGTTTCTTCAGCAAATTTTGACCCTTGAAATTTGGGAAGATAATTTTGATTTAGTCTTCTGCCATCTATCACAGCAGGCCCAATTTCTTCACCACACCATGGGTCACTTGAGACAGAGTGAAAGTATTTGAATGTGTTCTTAAGAAGAGCACTCTATAAGCAAGTCACAGTGGCCCGTGCCTTTAATTCCAGTGCAAGGGAGGCAGAGAGAGGAGGATCTCCGTGACTTCCAAGCCAGCTTGGTCTATATAGCAATCTCCCAAAGAGCCAGGACTACATAGAGAGGCCCTGTCTCAAAAACCAAACAGCATCGTATTCATGTTTTGGGGGTTGTTTGTTAAAATTGAGGGTGACCTCTCTGTTTCCTATCATCTTTGTACTTTGTGGGTGAACATGAGATCCAATAACAGGGTAAAGCAGAGACTTTGAGAACTGTCCTGAGATGTCGCCTCTCTGCCTTCCCTTACCCATGGTGAGCAGAACTTTAGAGAAAACTCTAGCAGGAGATTCTATCCTAAGGAAAAAAGGAATAGGAAGAGAATTCTCCCAGTGGAAAAATGGACGTCAGAACAGAGAAGTGGGTAAATCCCTAGGATTTTAGTCGTTATTTCCCCCACTCTTCCTGTACATGAACACAGGTCCTTGAGAAATCACCACTAGGTCACACTGATAGTGACTTTTCTCACCTTGCCCCCATGGAAGGCCAAAGATCAATTGTATGGGGATGGGGGTAGGGAGGCAGGGAGGGTGCTCTGTGACAACTCTTATTATGCTGTCACATTTGACATATCTCCTCCCCCGAAACACTTCTTCCCTCAGTATCCATGGAATCAATGAGAAGGTTTCCATTCAGAACTACCAGAACCAGGTGAAGTTCATCTTTGAGTTCATCCAAAATGCCGACACTTACAAAGAGCCAGTTCCTCATCTGCATGAACTATGAGGCAAGGATCCAGCTGGGTGAGGGGTGCCCAGCACTGGGCTCAGGACTAACCTAAGGGGAGAGAGAGCTGGTATTAATGAAGGGTTTGGTGGAAACCATCCTGTACCAGAGTTCACCTGCCTGACTTCCCTCCTCCACTCACCAGGGATTGAGGTCCCAGGAGGAAAAGGAGATGAACAGAATCTGCCCTGCTGTCCTCCTGACATCTGCGTTCTTCCTCTGAGTGGAAACTATTGCCTTCTGGTGTGTCCTGCCTGTTGGTCTGTCTCACGCTGATTATTAACTATTCCACTTTCCCAGCCTGTCTTAACAAATACAGATTTTGGAAAAACCTCAAGCAGGTTTTAATACTAGATAGAATATTGGCTTCAGGTACCTGAGGCTGGACTGTCTTCTAGAATGTTCTTTCTCCTGTCTTCTCTCCGACTCGGGAGCTGCCCCTTGGCCTCTCTCTTCCTGCCTCTGCTTCCTTCCTCCAGTCTCCAGCTCATTCCACATCTGGAGTTAAGACTCAAATTTAGAAGCTCCCATGATCACAGTCAAATAGAAGGGCCTGTGTAGTGAAAACGTCAGCTGGTCTCTGACAGGTGAGCTTGAGGTGGAGACTTTGAGAGAACCCCCAGAACTCCTGGTTCCAGAGACTTGGGCTCTTGGGATTTTGTTCCCCTTCCCTGCCCTGTTCCTGCCACCTGCTGTTCAGCCCCACCCCAGGAAGCTCTACTCTACAGAAGCATTTCCCTGGCACAGTGTACGGGCTGAGCTCCCAAGAGAGGAACACTCAAGATCCAGCTTCTCAGGGCGCCCAGAGCCAGCAGCGCCCTGGCCCTGGCCCTGGCCCTGGCCCTGGCCCTGGTGTGTCCCATTTCAGAATGACCAAGGGGAAGTGGAGGACAAGGAGGACAAGAGAAGCAAGGGGAGGTAGCGTCCATTAAAGTATAGCAGAGCTCCTGTCTTCTCTCTGGACGTCAACCCTAGGCTATTTAAATGTGCCCAGTAGCTGCCAGGTGGGGGACACTGGGAAGCAGCCTTTCTTGGCTCAAGGCCAGCATCTCTGCTCTGTGGCTCACAAGGGAGTGGAGGTCACAGAGGCAGAGGCAGAATTTGGAGACGCAGAAATGGAGCTTGGAAGGCTCCGTCTCTTCCCCTCTCCAGACTAGGACCTTCTGTGTCTCCCAAGGATTTGATAGTTCTAGGTTTGCTTGCCTCCTCCTCAGAGATCCCCATTCTCCCTCACTCCCAAGTCCTTACCTTCCCCGCAGGATGTGAACTGTTCCTTGAAGCTCTGGCTTAATGGGTAACGTTTAGAAACTGTGGGGATTATTCCAGTTTTTTAGCTACTCCTGCTAAGATTCACATTCCTTCCCCGACTCTCCCTTTTTGGACAATTCAGTACTTATTCAGCCTTCATTGAAGGGCAAGCTTAAGAACAAAAATAGTCCTTCACTTTTGTGCAGAGCCCTACTAGATAGTCTTATAGACGCTTTATCTCAGCCCTGTGAACTCGCTATCATTACTCCTTCCTACAGAGATGGGCTCAATTCTGGAAACAGTTGTTCAACCCTTCATTACCTTGCTCCCAGCCTCATCAGTATCTCTGATCCTGCATCACCTACTCCCCACTGATTTTTTTCTTTAATTCTCATGACTTCTGAGGCATGAGTGTGTACCCCACATTTGTTATGTTGTAAATGTAATCGCATGAGGGAATTATTCACAGGGAGGGCACATAGCCGGCTGGGGCTTGCTTTTGTAGGGTTATTAGGATTAGACAAGGAATGGGGCTAAGCTCCATTAATTAATGGCTTTTAAGGAGAGAGTTTGAGAAAATAGACACATTTAATCTGATTTGGAAATTGTACCATGAATACATGTGTCAAAATATCACAGTACTTCACTAAATTAAGGGAAAAAGAGAACAGAAGACAGATGGGTTCCTACATGTATTCCCTGTGTCTTGCCATGTGAAGTCCTATACCATCTCTTATGCGAGGAAACCTATTCATCAGGGGGCAAACTAGTGTATCCCATATGATTTTAATGCTCCAGAGCTGTGAGCCAAAATAAACCATGCTCAACCCGGTTTGTGGTATTGTGTTCTTGGAAACAGAAAACAGAGTAACGAAATTTGAGTGTGCTATTGCTCCATTTTATAAAAATGAAGTCCCAGGTTTAAAAATGAATTCAGGATCTATCTGAATTCAAAGTCTATGCTGCGAGTTCTGAAGAGAAAACAGACCCCCAAAAGCCCAAGGTGGCAGGATGTTAAGAAACAGCTCTAGAACTAAAAAGAGGTGACAATTCCCAAGTCCTGACTCCCAAAAAACCTGTGGGGTTTGGTTTATTCCTTGTGACCCCTGGGGAAAGGGAGACAACAAAAATTCCTCTCCATCTGGAATTAGTTCCTTGCTCCAGCTCTGTTCCCTGGGTTGACCTCTCCCTATTCGCACCTCTCCCTGTGTCTGCCAGCCAGTGCCTGTCCCTGCTCCCACTCTCTAGGTTCAGCTGTATTCCCTCTCGGAAAACAATCACACCTCTAATGAGCACAGAGTGCCTGGAGGGAGGAGGCAGGGAATTTGTCCCCTTCCGTCTCACTTCCTTTTCTAGCCTTAGAAAAGATTAGCTTTCTGAAACCCCCAAGGGGAAGAAAGACCCTTGAGGGGTGTGATGGTGTGTATATGCTCAACCCAGGGTGTGGCACTATTAGAAGGTGTGACCTGTTGGAGGAGGTGTGTCACTGTGGGTGTGGGCTTTAAGGCTCTCATCCTAGCTGCCTAGCTGCCTGCAAGCTAGTATTCTCCTAGCAGCCTTCAGAAGAATATATAGAACTCTCATCTCTTCCTGCACCATGCTGCCTGGATGCTGTCACGTTCCTGCCTTGATGATAATAGACTGAACCTCTGAATCTGTAAGCCAGCCCCAATTAAATGTCCTTATGAGAGTTGCCTTGGTCATGGTGTCTGTTCACAGCAGTAAAACCCTAAGTCAAAGGGAAAAGGTTCTCACTCATGCCCTGAGAGAACACAAATACTAGTCCAATGTCCTTGAAAGCTCTGGAAGGGGTGGCTCAAGCTTTAGGTACCATGGCTAGAATTAGACTCTGCACAGGATGGATAAAAAAAATCTGAGGCATTCCTCCAGCTCAAACCCTACCCATCTACCAAACCCTGAATTCACCCTGAAAGAGACCCAGCAGAAGAATATGGCTGGACTATTTGGCTGCTTTATGGGTTCCTCTTCCTTTCCCATCCTTCTCCCCTTCTCCAACCCAACCCCTTCCAACCGCACAACACTAGATAGGAGAGAAAGACGTGTTAGATTACTTCCTGCTGATTAGGGCAAGTTTAATACTGTCAGGATAGCTCCAACCAGCAACCAGCAGCCAACAGCCAACAGCAGGAGGAGCAGTCGCTGCTGCACCCCTCTTGGGGCTCTAGCACTTTTATCTGCAGCTGGAAAAATCACTCCCCTGCCAGAGCATGAGGCAAATCATAGTCTGCTGCTGTGGACGTTCTAAAGCAGCCCCATTTCCCACACCTGGGATTAAAACAAAACTATATTCCTATAACCTGCAAGGATGGTATGGGAATTTGCAAGATGGTGCATATTTTTAAAATTAATTTTCCTTTATTTTTATTTTATACATATAGGTGTTTCGTGTGTATGTACGTGTGTGCCCACATGTGTGTAGTCCCTGAAAAGGCCATAGGAGGGCACTAGATTCTGTGGGACTGAAGTTATACATAGTTGTGAGTCACACTATAGGTGCTGGGAATCAAACTCTAGTTCTCTGGAAGAGCAGCCAGTGCTCTTAAGCATGGAGTCCTCTTGCCATCCCCCACCCCCATATTTTTAATGTATACTTACTTCAAAACAATTACAAGATAGGCCAAGATACTAAGTATTTTAATTTATTAATTTAAATAAAGACATAGAGCAAGAGAGAAATGTTTCCCTGGAGCTTAATCTCTCAGGAATGTATACTCAGGGTTACTCGTTGTTTCATCAACAAGGGTATCAAATGCCAAGGGACAGGGTGTTAGACACATCATGGCTATAGCATACGGCTCATTCTCAAGCAAGAAGGCCAGGGCGGGTGATTCTGTTGCCCAAGTGTAAGCAAAAATGCCTTATTCTACTGTGAGACTCCAACTTAAAGCGTTTCTCCCTGAAAGGTAAAGCCCCTGGACGTTCCTCAAGCTTGTTTTCCCTGATCTCTAAAAATACAGCCAGAAAGAAGCTCTTTGTTCTCTATAGCCAGCAAAAAGCCTTTTTGTTTCTGTGCCTTACAGCCAGAGATGCGATGATTGTGGGGAGACCTAGCCAGGCGCTTGCTTGGCTCCCTGTGCCAAGGACAGGGAGATAGATTCCACAGAGAAGAGCTGTAGCCAAACTCCTCCCAACTCCTCCCAGCTCTCCTCCCAACTCCTCCTAATTCCTCAGCTAGCTGTTAAAAGCCCCCTACTGTTACCGCTCAAAGTCGAACTCCCCTGCCCTGCACTGTGAAAGGAGTTCATCCTCAGCTAGCTGACAATAAAACCTCTTGCAGTTTGCATCAGGTGTGGTCTTCTCTCGAGTTATTGAGGTGCCGGCCAGCTCATCCAGGGACTTGAGCAGAGGTCTCCCCAGTTTCGGGGGTCTTACACTACCTGTGTGTATCTGTTCCAGCTGAGACTTCAGAGTTGAATGCGACAGAGAACTGAAAGAACGCTAAGATGAGGGAGCAACTGGCACACAAGATCATCTGAAAACTGAGCAGTGTTAGATTGGGCCTCCTACATCAGGGACAGAAGAGAAATTCAGCAAAGACCCTTTCTTGGGTCCTGTCTTTTGTTCCTTCTACCTAAGCCTTGTCCAGGATTTCCTATCTCCTAGGCACTGTGATACATCAAGGCCATCGGTGCTGATCTAACTAGCCTGTGAAATAAGCTATGCAGTAGAACAAGTGGAAACCAGAGGCGGTGCAATGGAAAACATTATGCAAATGTGAAAGTTGTTAGTCATTAGGGAAATGCAAATTTTAACTACCCCAAGAAATCACTTTATATTCACCAGGTTGGTCATAATAAAAAAAAAATGGAAAATAACAAATGTTGGCAAGGATATAGAGACATTGGAAGCCTCGTGCATTCGCTGGTGGGAATGTGAAATGGCACAGCAGCTGTGGAGTCAGCTGTGGAAAAGGTTGGTGTTTCCTCTGAAGTTAAACAGAGAATTACCGTATTACCCTGCAGTTCCACTTCAAAGCGTGCGGTCAAGAGAAATGAAAACAACAGGTGTTCAAACACCTTTTTGTTGACCCAAAAATGACATCACAGAACTTTTTTAAATACAAAAACTTTTATGTATACAATTAAAAATATATACATGTCTATGCTCAAAGACTTTGTAATGTAAATTGGGAGATAAAATAAATGTAATAAAACAAGATGTTCATGGGCCAGAGAGACGGCTTAGTGGATAAAAGGCACTTGCTGACAAGCTTTACCACCAGAGTTCAATCCCCAGGACCTACAGGATGGAATGAGAGAATTAAATCCCACAGTCATCCTCTGGCCTTTATATACACAGTGTGACTGACACTTGTGTGCCCACTCTCCTACACACACACTAAATAAACTTTTTAAAAAATTCTTGGGCTGGGCATAGTGGCGCACACCTTTAATCCAGCACTTGGGAGGCAGAGGCAGGAGAGTTTCTGAGTTCGAGGCCAGCCTGGTCTACAAAGTGAATTCCAGGACAGCCAGGGCTACACAGAGAAACCCTGTCTCGAAAAAAAAAAAAACAAAAAACCAAAATAATAATAATAATAATTCTTGGAGCTGGAGGTATAGTGACAAAGTACTTGCCTGGCATGCATGGAGCCCTGAGTTCAATTCCCAGCAACTGAAAAAAGAGGAGGAGAAGGAGGAGGAGGAGGAGGAGTAGGAGGAGGAGGAGGGGGAGCAGGAGGAGGAGGAGGAGCAGGAGGAGGAGAAAGAGGGAGGTAAGAAGAAGGAAAAAGAAATATATATGAGAAAATTTTTGAGCTGTGTAACCATCTATACCTGCCACATGCACGCAGGCACACACTTAATGCTGTCTTCTGCAAACACCACAGTCTCCCTTGCTTGTCTGTCATTTCAATCTTTTCCTTTTAATCAGAACCATTTTCTCCCCTGCTTTCAATGCTTCTGGGCAAGCACTTAGGAGTGAGAATACTTGGTGATGCAGAAATGCTGGGTTTAACGTTGAGACTATACCACGTGGTCACTGCAGCAGCCAGGACCATTTTATCTTCCCACCAGTAATGCACACTGACAGGTGCTGTTAGTTTCTGGGTTTTGTTCCTCCGCTTCCACCTGTATGAAACAATGTAGCAGATGCAAGGTGGTTTTGATTTGCATTTCCCTAATGACTAACCTCCGTTACTTTTTAATCTACCTATTTTGTATCAATCCACTGACTCGGCTCTCCTTATACTGCAGCAAACATCTTCATAGTGTAATTACTAAGAGCAAATGAATTTTCATATGATTCCACGTTGTCAGGTCTGGTTAAAGTTCCCCTGTGCCACTGAAGACTTTCCGAGGCTGGCTGAGCCTTTCCAGCCAAAGGCAAGGGTCTTTTGCTGAAGGGTGTTTCTATGAAAGCTCCCTGGAGAGTCTAATACAAAGTTACAACTGAAAGCCTCCAGGCTAAGACACTGCTATTCAAACCAGTCAGATCATGATCTGTTCCCCCTAGCTACCTCTTACAAGAAGTTTCCCTGTCTCTGGCTTGTGACTCACTCTCTGAAGGAATATAGCCCCATTAGCTCCCTACCAGCACCCTTATTCTGAGACTACCAATCCTTAACTCTTTGCAGTCTGCAAAGTTTAGAATTCAATGTGAAGCAGAAAGTGTGAGCTGACCCTTCCTGCTGGTTCACACTTGGTCTGGGCTCTTCATTTTTTCGGTGAAATCAGAACAGACCGACTCTGTGAGGGAATTTTGCAAATGCAACTGCCACTAATCCAGAATATTGGAGAACGGCGCTCTTGTCTCCCCCATTAGAGCTGCGGCTCAGAAATATGCAGGCACTAACTCAAGGCCATGTACTTAACATGTGGCTAAGCATGATTCAACCCATGTAATTTCAGAGCTGTGGCACATTCTACCTTGCTACACTGTTTTTGGTGACACTGCATGGTTATAAGCATGGGCGGCTGGAGAGGGAGCTGTGTAAGTGGCCGTCTCATCTGGCATCTGTACTCCACACACACCCAGTCACACACTCAATGCTTTCCTCTGCAAACGCCACATTTATGTCCATGCAATGCCTGTTATAAGTCACTGGATGATTGTGCCCACTGTTATTTGCCCAGCTTCGCTCAACTGAATGATGTGAAATACCTTGAACAATTCTGCTTGAAGAAATCCCCGAGTGGGTGTCAAAGAAGGTTTGTGAACTGAGAGTTCAGTTAGAGAGAAGCCAAGGCAAGGTGACACCTCGCTCTGAGAACAGATGGCAGTACTTCTCCATACCACCCACATCCCTACATCCTCTTCAAGCTGAATGAAGCCGGAAGGGGATGATATCACCTCAGCTCCAGGCGGCAGGAAAGAAGTGACCTCTGGGAGGATGGCAGTAGGGAGGGGTTACAGCAAGGGGAAAAATGGGAGGGGGTACACACACTCAGAAAAACAAAAGTCAGGAAAATTTCCAGCCATGCTGGGCTAGTCTTGTGACTGTGGCATGCTGGCGAGGGACTCCAAATCTATGGGACTGTGGAATTTTAGGATGCATCAAGACAGCTCCCAAAGTTGATCTTAAAGGAGCTCTTAGTGGTCAGCAGCTGTACCTGAAGGAAGGCCGTAGAGTTTGGAGAACCATGGGATACAATAGCAAATGAACTGTGAATTAAGACAAGTGTCAAGCAAGACTGGAAAAGGCTTACCCAAGAAGCCTTCCCTACCACCCATGTCAGCTGACAACTACCTGTAGTAACTCCAGCCCCAGTTTTCTTCCAGCCTGCATGTGAATACACACACACACATCCACAGACCGGCACACATACACACATAATGTTAAATAAAAATAACACTTTAATTTTAAAAAGACTTCATAACTTAATTTTTTATTATTAGTAGCATGTGGGCAGCAGGGACGCACATAGAGGTCAGAGGTCAACTCTGTAAAATCAGTTCTTTCCTTCCGCCTTTCCATGGGTCCTAAGGGGTTGAACTATATCACCAGGCATGTGCAGCAAGTGCCTTTTCTCACTGAAGCGTTTCACTGGCTCAGTAGTAGACACATCTGTAAGGCCAGATGAGGAACATGTGAGCCCCTTGGGCACATGGAAGTTCAAGTCTTACAAGGGGGTCATGAAAATGCTCAGAGACCCACATTCATGGCTTCCTGACACTTCCTGATGCTCATGGCTGAGTCTTGCCTGGAGTATCTGGCTGACTTGCTACCTGCTGCTAATTCCTGTCTTTTCATCTGTGACCTTTGCTCCCCACATCTGTGTTTCTCACTTCATAGACTGCAGCTATTTCTGCTCTCTCGGTAGAGAAAGGATGAGATGTCTTCCTCTTCTCAAGGTTACAGGTGGCTGGACTGGAAGGAAGCGTGCTTCCCCCAGGCTCTCTTGCTGTCTAACTCTACGAATCAGCATAACATCAGCCACAGTGTCTAGGCCAGTCACCTCTCTGTTACCCATCACACGATCAAGGCCAGTTACTGATCTGACTATCTCCCATCAGATGTTCACCGTATTTTCTGAGCGCTTCCTGTGTGCCAGGTGCCAGAGGTACAGAAGTGATCAAAACATGAAGGCAGTAATCCTGACCCAGTGATCCTGGCCCTTCAGGATATCCCAGAAGAATGTCTTCTGTGCTTACAGACTTAAAGAAATATTTGTAATACCTAAAGCTAATGAAAGACTCATATCCAAAATATATGAACTCCTAAAAAAAAAAAGTCAAAAAGCCAGGTAGAAAGTTGATAATACTTAAAAACGACCCAAATGGCAAAGAAATGTGGAGGAAAGGTGCTTAATCTCATTAGCTATCAGGGCAATACAAATTTAAGCCACAGGAAATACCACTAAATACCCACTAGAATCGCTACTCTTTTTTTTTTTTTTTTTTTTTTAAATGAGTCAGGGTTTCATCATGGTAGCCTTGATGGGCCTGGAACTCATTATGTAGATCAGCCTGGCCTTGAACCCATAGAGATGAACCTGTCTCTGCCTGCCTCTTAGGTGCTAGAATTGAATGACTACAACTTTAATCTTTTCAGATTGGTGATACCAGTGTTGATAAGGCTATGAAACAATAAGGCATTTCTAGCAAGAATATAAATTAGAAAAAGCACATCAGAAAATTGTTTAGTAGTGTTTCCTAAAGCTAAACATTTGCCTGCCCTGTGATCTAGCCCTGTTCCAATGTGCCAATTCAGGCTGGGTGGCACATGCTTTTAATCCCAATGTTTGGAAGGCAGAGGCAGAGATGGAAGCAGAGGTAGGCAGATCTCTGGGAGTTTGAGGCAGCCTGGTCTGCAGAGTGAATTCTAGGTCAGCCAGGGCTACACAGAGAGGCATTTCTAGCACTATGTTTCAAAAACAAAAAGATGCCATGGCAGATTAATATAATAACAATACCTGGAAACAACTGAAATCTGCATCAACGGATGCAAATTGCCCTGTGCTCGCTTAGTGACATCACCCTGCAATGAAGATGAATTAACAAATGGTACTGGGGTTGGGGATTTAGCTCAGTGGTAGAGCGCTTGCCTAGCAAGCGCAAGGCCCTGGGTTCAGTCCTCAGCTCTGGAAAACAAAAAACAAAAACAAAACAAACAAACAAACAAACAAATGGTACCATGTGTGATGTATGAGTGAGAGAAACTAAGCACAGAATAGTAGTACCTCCTGAGAGGTTCTGTTATAGAAAGTCCAAACGCTCACAGGCAAAATGAACAGTGTCAGACAGAGGCCACCCTAGGGAAGAGGGTGAGTGAGAGACCAAGGGAGCTTCTGGGGTGGCAGTAATGACTGAATTCTTCCTTTTGGTGGTGGTTTCATCAGCCGGTTGTCTGTACCATAATTTGTTGGTCCATACTCTAGGTTTTACGCACTTTCCCATATGTTCAGTTTACTTCGACTAAAAAGAAAAACTTTTCAAGTAGATAAAAAGTATGAGGGTGGAAATAAGAGAAGGACAAAGATTTTGTTTTTAAGTTGCTATTGGATGAAAGTTTTTGGCCTTGAGACAGAGTCTCAACTGTATAACTCTTAACTATCGGGCACTGTCTCTCGGTAGACCCAGACGACCTCATTTCTGTAGAGTCTCCTGCTTCTGTCTCCCAAGGGCTAAGACTGCCAACACTCAGGCAGCCATATAATCAGTCTTAGTTTTCCTCCCAATCTATAGTCATTTTGCACAAAACTGGTCCTCTGGCAAAGACCTAGTGTTGCCCAATCTAGGAGTAACTTCCATATTCAAACATAGACTCGGCTGTGAAACCAAAATTGGAGTTCAACTACAGTGACATTTGCTGGGTCCTTAAAAAATATAGACCTTTGATATCCCAGCAGCGGAGCTGAACCCAGGGTTGCTGGATTAGCAGGTGGGGACAGGTTTTTGTGGCTACATTTGTTATCATTGTCCAAAGGAATGGCCCTCTCCGGTTGCTGTAGAGCATGTGTGCTCAGTAGCCAGCATTCTCTTTCTCTCCTATATACATCCTATCCTTATTCAACGGTCTAGAGAAATGCTCAATTGCCCCCAAGGAACATTTCTAGGGAAGAAAGTGACAGGAAAGGAACCTCTGGTTATAGGCTCTACAGATGAAGGGGGAAAGGCTGGAAATGGGAGTTCCTTTATAGGGAGGTCACATCCCCTTCACAAAAACAACCCAAAGAGAACTAACTGGTACTGAGTTTGGATTGATGAAGTGAAGACACCCCAGGGAGGAAGTGGCAAAAGCGAGGATGAAAACACTTTGATCCCACAAGGTGCGTCAGGGAAAGTTGGCCTTCATTTCGGCCCGGGATGGAGACTTCTCTCCCACAGGGCCACGATTGGGTCAAAGGAAACCCCCGCTCCCCTCCGCCCATACCTCATTGGTGTGTGTAGCCCCAGCCATGAGTCTAACAAATTTTCCCTCCAGCCTGCCCATCCCCACCCCTTTCAAGGCTGGAACTTTATTAAAGCAGATTAAGGTTCGGTCAGTCGCCCAGAGGAACAAGGAACCTGGAAGGGGAGATGAGGAGCCTGATGAATAGGAACTGTGCCCAGGAAGAAGGTAGGGACTGGGCGTGGAGAAGGAACACGCGATGGCTGCTGCGGCCCGGGCGATCGCCAGCTGGCCGGCTCGAAGGGGTGGTTTCGGGTCTTCTGGAAGGCCCAGAGGCTCACTAGAGATAGTCAAGATTCAGGAGTACATGCGTAGCAGAACGCTCGCCTGGAGAGGCCATGGGAACTCAGGAGCGCAGCACCCGCCCGCGCTTGAGCACCGCGAGCCCACAACACCCTCCAATTCTGAGTTCCCGTCACTCTGCTGCGTTTTCCCCCTCACCCCGCCCCCAGCTCAAGAAACGCCGGGGAAATGGGCGGGGCCTGGGCGAGGCCCGCCCCTTTTCCTGCTCTGATTGGCTGATGCAGTTGTCCATCCTGACTCTACTCTTGATGGAGGGGGGTTACCACCCGCTCTGCCCCAGATCACGTTTGCCACCCACAGCCAAACACTCTTGTCCAAGTCCGCGGGCAGGAGGCGATTGGGGACAAGAGAGCTCGGCATCTCAGGCCCAGTCCGGTCCCCACCAGCCCGAGGCGGAATATCCTGATCACCCCCACCAGGCCACCTCCCCTCGTGGAATCGGAGCGGCGGCCTCACAGGAAGGCAGAAGCGAAATGTAGCGAGCCGGGTGTCGCGGTTGGACGCTCGCCTTGCCTGGGGGTGTAGCGGGGCACACTCGGGGGCTCGAGGAGGACGGCAGAGGGGGAGGAGTGATGAGAAGAGGGGGTACCCTGCATCCCCCAATTCCGCGGGCCCCTGCTACCATTCTCCAGGCGCCCTTTCTCCCCAGCGAGGCGCAGGTCAGTGTTGTTGGGTCTGGGAAGGAGGGAGACGAGGGCGGGGGACTCCAGGACGCAGTGCTTTTGCTGTCTTGAGTTGCCGGGAGTCGGCGGAAATCAACTAGGCACTCCTCTTCCCCTCCCCTGTAGTTGGGGATACCTAAACCGGGCTTTTTTGTCCATCCCCGCTTGGAAAGGAGCCGCGGCTTCCTAGAGCCTGAGGCCCATCGGTAGTGGCTTTACTGCTGATGTAGTTGAGAGACTGGCCTGCTCCCCTTGCTAGCCCCCTTCCAGGTCAAAGTGGCCTGCCAGAAAGACGGGGGGCGGGGGGGCAGTCAGGTTTTAGCGAAGGAACTCAGAAACTTTGCTGGCTTGGGGGCGGTGGACTCAAACTGAGTGTTTCCTCTTGGCTGACTAGTGAGGATCTTTGAAAACAACGGTGCTGTGTTAAGGTGGCTTGGCTGGTGACGGAGTTAATGGAAGACTCATAACTTGGGCCCTAGAGTTTGATTCTGCCTTAACCAAACTGGAGTTGACTAATTGTGAGTGTTTGGAATACTAACAGCCTGTTCATCATACCTGCAAAACCCTCTGGATTTTTTTTTTTTTTTTTTACTATTGAGAACCATGCTGGTGAGAGCTATGCTGGTGAAATGCAACAAGTTGGAGTCAATTCGTGGGGAATCCTTTAAGCAAAGAAAAGCAGGGCAGGCAAAGACAGAGACATGATTTGGGAGTAAATGCATATTAGCTTGTGACACTTGGATTTGCCTGACTTTGTTTTTCTTTCCTCTTTCTACACCTTTTCCCGATATTTTTGTTTTTAAGAATTGCACCATGTCTGGCTGTCAGTAACCCAAGAGGAAAGGGGGGAGGCCAGGTAACCAAAAATGTAGGTAATAAACAGTAGTTTCACACTCTGTCTCTTCAATCTAGTTAACTGCCAGGTCCTATCTGACAGGCTCACCGGACCTAGCATAGAGAGAAGTGTAAATGCAGCCTGGACCAGGGTTAACCTGTGGTTTCTGTAACACTTGACTTTCAAGGGCAAGAGTAGGAAGAAGGCCTCTGGTTCTTGGCCTTGATCTTGGCCGGCTTGCCCTGCCCCGGTTGCCTGGGGAGTTCTCCTGGCATCCTCTCCCATCCCAGCAGGGGGCTAGGACAATTAGAGGTCTAAGGATGCTCCCCTCAATGATCAGCCTCTCTGTTTGCCCTGTCTTGCTGTTGCTGTCTTGTAATAAGTCACTCAAGAAGGGAGTTTGCATCTGAATCTGTAATACTTAAGTAATACTGAGTTCTTATCAAGATCCGAGAAGACAGCTCCTGAGCACATCCCTGCCCACCCCAGGTTGCTCAGGAGGCAATGCCAAGGTCTCTATGAAGCATCCTTCTTATGGGTGGTGGTTTGCTGGCTGGGAGGCTGCTGGGAATAGAACTCACTGCATCTCGACATGAAGTGGGGCGGGACAGTGCAATCCTAGCAGGAAAAGAACAGCTGATAGCCACCCCTGTAACACCACATGCTCTGCAGATCATCCTAGTAGGAACTGGTTTTTGCTATGTACCAACATTCATATTCTCTCTCTCTCTCTCTCTCTCTCTCTCTCTCTCTCTCTCTCTCTCTCTCTCTCTCTCTCCTTTTTGTCCTTCCTCCCAACAGAAGGTGTTCCACACTGATTCTTGTGACTTTAAGGACCAGGCAACCGAGAAAGTACAAGATCTTCTCAAGAAGGGAAGACATCTCTGGGAGAGAGGGGAAAGATAGCAGACACTGGGACCAGCTGAGCCCAGCCAAGGTGCTGTGAGAAGCTGAAGCCACCCAGCAGGAGTGAGAAGAAACCCTGGCTTCGTTCTGAACGATCTGAACTCATTCAGCTTTTCCCAAGAGAGGGCTGCAGCATCAGACACTCCAGACTCAGGTTGAGCTCTTCTGCTCCTGCTCTGAGGAGCTGGCCACTGAGAACCAAAGATTGCCCCTGGCCCAACACAGAGCTGCTGGGCGCAGGCACCCACTACCCGTAGAGGCAGCTGCTGCATCTGGTGAGGACTTTGTTTCCTTCCAGCTCCGGGCTGCATTGCTTGATGGGGCTGTCTTTTGGTAGATCAGTTTTTACAGTGCCCGGTAGGAGTGGAGAGCCGTGGGAAGAGGTCTTGCGGCAATCAAGCCTGGGTTCACCCCAAGACTAAGTTCTTTCCCAAGTCAGAGTCGAAGAGAGAAAGAAAAATAAATAAATTCTCCCCTCCTCTCCTCCCTGCCTGTCATGTCCTCTAAGCCAGAGCCAAAGGACATCCACCAGCCGAATGGTACTGGCCCTACTCCTTCTCCCTGTTCTTCGGATGGCCCTGGGCGAGAGCCCTTGGCTGGGACCTCAGAGTTCCTGGGGCCTGATGGGGTGGAGGTGGTAGTGATTGAGTCCCGAGCTAACGCCAAGGGAATTCGGGAGGAGGACGCCCTGCTGGAGAACGGGAGCCAGAGTAACGAGAGTGACGATGTCAGCACAGACCGGGGCCCCGCGCCACCCTCCCCGCTCAAGGAGACCTCCTTTTCCATTGGACTGCAAGTGCTGTTCCCCTTCCTACTGGCAGGCTTTGGGACTGTGGCAGCTGGCATGGTGCTGGACATTGTGCAGGTAAGACCTGAGGAGGGTGGCCTCCGCTCACAAGTCCTCCTCGCTCAATACCTTGGCCTTCGGGGAAACTGACTCTTAGAAGTTCCTCTCCACGTCTGTGTCAGAAGCAGCTGCTGCTTCCTAGAATACTATTTCCCTTTGGATCACATCCTTGGTTTCATTGCTGTCTCTGTTACTTACTGCAGAACCTTCAGAGAAGCCAAGTAGCCCCAGGGAGGTGGTCAGAGCAGTATTGCCTAACAGTAACAGATGTAACTCCAGAGCTCAGCCTGGGGGTGGGAAGAGAGGAGCAGGCCTGTTGCTTGCTATGCCTCCTCAGCGCTGTTGATTCCAGCTCAGTAGGAGACATCTAGATAGGTCTCCTCTTTATGCCTACTTTCCTTTCTCCGGAGGTTTCAAGGATACCAATGATAGCACACTCCTTTTCAAGCCTCTCCTCCATTCCCCCCGCTGGGCAGGAATTTACTCAGCTGTCAGGAGGGTCTCAGACCCAGTGAGAAAGCTCTTAAGGCATTTTGTATTGCTGATCTTTGTGCATCCTTGGCACGGTCTCCTTGGTGAGCAAGGATGGTTTGGGAAGGTGGTATAAGACCTGCAGAAGCTGTAAGTGTCGTGGATGGGAACAGAATGTAACCAGACCTTAGCAGAATCGTCTCTCTCTGCTCCTTGTCTGTCACAAACATGCTCTGGGCAAACAGGAAACTTTGTGAGGATACTGGATAGACAAAACAGTACGAGTTGATAGGACACCTGGGAACTAAGAGCCAGAGCTGGGGCAAGCTGTATTTAGTGCATTGTGAGTCCGGACTTACCAAGAGCCTCCAGGTTGGAAAGAGAAAAAGTCTTGTTTAGAAGTTAAAGCTTTTGAAGCACAGTGAGACACACACAGCTTTCTACCAGTGCTAATCAGAACATGTCTAGTGCTTGCTCAATGCTGGCTTTATCCTAGGTACTCCAAAGGACAGGGGCAGAAGGAGATTGGTCCTTGGGGACCACTCCCTCCACCCTGCCCCAGGGCTCCCTCACTGTGACATCTCCCGAAAGGATAGGAGGTTCAACCTCGCCTCCCTTTGTGCCCAGCTAACACTCAAGCCGCGCTCACAGAGACTGCCACGGGGGTCTCCAGGTCCTTCTCAGGTGACTGAAGGTTGTTGGCTGTAGGTACTGTATGTAATGTCCATGTAGACCATGGCGCTGAACCCTGCAACTTAGGAAGCTTAATGGGAATATTTATAGCTTGTGAAAGTGTCTGGTGCTGCCTTCCCTCTCTTCAAACCTGTTATTGTGAGGACTGTTCCTACCCGGACTTAGGAAGCCAATCCAGAGCTTGGGGCTCCCACCCCCACCCCCGCTGATTGCTCAGAGCTGGGGGGAGAAAGAAGGGGAGAAGACATGAGACTGGCTTTGTAGTCTGCCTCACCTCTCCTTTCTGAGGCCCTGGTTCTCATTCTTACCATTTGGGGGTTCTCGGTGAATGCCTGCAAAGAGCTTCAGGGCTGTTAAGTGTAGCTCAGTGGTACGGTGCTTGCCTAGCATGCACAAAGCCCCAGTTTCCATCCCCGGCACCACAGGATGAAAACAAGGAGCCTACAGAACAAGTGTCCTGTGGTGAGCCAGGAGACATTTAACTTAGTTTCTGATAATGATGACGTAGCGTAGGGTAATGGGGGTCTTTCCTGTAAGCCCAAAAAGTAGGAAAAGGGCATCGATCTCCATTTTGTGGATGAGAAACTGTGGCATAGAAATACCAGTGGTCATCTCCCCCAGAGCTTGTGTCTGTAACCCCTGTAACCTTCATTATGGCCGGGATTTGCAGACTGGCTTAAGACTGAGGAGCCTGCTGGTTTTGTCTTGTCTTGAGGGCAGACTGGGAACCAGAACGATTGGCATTGGCTTTTAAAGTGAACAAAAGCCAAAGGGAAAGTAGGGTCCAGCTCCCGTACCCCTCACTCTCCACCTCTGATATGTCAAGGTTCCAGAGTAGGGACAGACCTCTGATGCCTTGCTTTATGCCCTAGGTTGTAGGGGACCTGGAGCTGCCTAGTGTGCCCACAGAGGGTTGGCATCTCCCTCAGTGTGGCATCTTGGCTCATACCAGAGCTAGGATTCAGTTGGTGTAGATGACAATGACTGGCTTGTCCTTGCGCCCCCTTCCCCCATGGTCCCACCACAGCTGGGCTAAAGCAAGGCCCACAGATGGCTACAGCAATAGAACTGGAGTAGGTGAGTATGGGGGTGTGGGGGACAGGGGCAGGGAGCCACAAGAAGGTTCTTACTCTACATCTTGGGGAGTGATGGGGATGGTTGACGCTCTTAGATACAGGAGTCATAGCTGTGTTTTCCTTTCAGGATAAAATTACCCGCAGTGAGACCATCCCAAAGTGCCCAGATAGGGCTGGTTGCTGGTTGTTCAAGGTCCCCATGGTTCCAGAGCATCAGGAGTCTGTACTCAGTACAGAGATGCCTCCTTGAGCCAAGGTTCCCACTGCAGCTAATACTGGGCTTTTCCTAGAGACCTGCTTCTGTCCCATCGGACCCCTTGCTTCACTTCCTGTGTGTAGTCGCCTCCACAGTGAAATGAGAAGCAGAGGGATCCTCCAGGTTAGAAGAGAAGCAGACTGCAGTCTGTTCTGACTTGCCCACTGCAGCCAATAGTTTCAAGGGAAGTAGGAGCAAGCCCAGTGTTGGCTTCAGAAAGAGACTGCATAGGAGCCTCAAGCTGCCCGTGCTTTATTGCGCCCCCCATTCTTTCCTGGGCTCCTGCAGGGCATTACAACCATTTTCTATCAGCCTTTGTGAGAAATGGGGGTGGGTCAGAAGGTGGTGGTATGTGATCTTCATAGGACCTCTCAACTAGATTAGAGTAGGGGAGCTCTCCACTCCTTGTTTTAATGCACTCTTACTTGCTGAGTATCCAGAGAGATTAAGACACCCCCTCCTCCCCCAGCAGAGCCTTGGGGAAGGGTATGGGAGGGAAACAGAGATGGGAACTGTTTTCCTGGAGGCTGCTGGAGCCCCTGGGCAGGCCACTCAGTTCCTGTCTTCCTTGACCACCTTCCGCTCTGCCCACCTCTGCCTTTCGTGTGCTATCAGAGCCATTTCCTTTTCTCCTGCTTCATACAGCTCTGGACATGCAGGCATTGCCCTGAGGCCCCTCTGCTCGAACATCTCCAGGAGGCCCTGTGGGATAAGCCTCTATCAGATAGAAACTGTGATCTAGCCTGACCCAAGATTACCTGAAAAGTTCTTGAGCAGCGTGGTGCCTTAGAATGGGTGTGGGTGTGGGGTGTCATTTTAATGTCTTGATTCCATCTTCTCCTCACCCTGGCTTGACTTCTTACTAATCTGCTTCCGGAACAGGAGGCTGGGCCAGATGAGGTTACAGGCGTAAGATCAGGTTAGATGGCCAAGGAAGGAGTCACAGCCAGATCTCGGAGCTCTGGGGCTTGGAGTGATTGCTCTGGGTCAGGATTAGTTTTAAATGTGGGAGCAGCTATCTGATCATATACCTTACAAGAGCCGAGGTGAGAGAAAGAAGAAAGGGAGAGAGGCTAAGATTCTGAGAAGCAGTAAAGATCCATGGGTGGTTCCTTCTACACCCCCACCCCCACCCCCATCCCGCAAGCCAAGCAGAGCTTCCTGGACCCTGCTCCATGCCCATTGGTTCAGGAAGGTGTGGGTGGTAGCTTGCCTAATGGCTTAGCTGACTGGTTTGACTTCACGGGCAGACACTCCCAGCCAGGGTGAACTGGATGGGCCGGAATTAGGCCAAAGGAGTAAGAGAAACCACTCTAATCTTTACCGATCCATCCTCAACCCCTAACCTCAGGACCACCCTGCTTTCTGGATGGCTCTGCTTCCCAGAGTCCTGTGCAAGCATACAGTCACAGATTACCTGAGCTGCATCTCTGAGAGTTTTGTGAGTAGAAAAATTAGATATGGAGATTGGCTCTTCAGTCCCAGGTACCAGCTTAGGGCTTTGCTGGGCCAAAAGTCCAGATAGTATGATTTCCAGGCTGATTTCTGTGAGTTGGGAAGACTTCTTCTGCAGGGGGCTGCTACTGGCCCTGATCCTTTCCTTTGCCGATACACCCCATCTCATCCCGCCCAAAATCCCATAACTTCTAGGTTCCCCTGTAGTTCAAAGCAGAGGGTGTGTATGTATTGGAAGGAGAAAATTAGGGGTGCTTAGGGTGGCAGCTAGGGGAGTTAGCTGAACTTTATACATTCTTTTCTCCAGGATCTTATTGCTATGTAGCCCAGGCTAGACTCACTCACATGTCTCATCATCCTGAAGATAGACTTACAGGCTTGTCCCACCAACCCCGCTGTATTTTTTTTTCCTTGATGATACTATATGCTATACTCCTTACAAACAGTTCATACACTTCGAGAGCTTCCCTCTACTCTTTCCTCTTTATCGGCATACACCCATCGCCTTCAGAGAGCTAGCAGCTTAGATACAGGAAGGCAGGCATTTGAGATGAGGGTGGGATGAGGGACCGTGTTCTGAGAGAGCTCCCAAAGCCCACACTCGTTAAGGGAGGGGAAGAATCCTTCCCTCTCTGAAGCTGCTTGCCCATTGTGAGCAGACAGAACAAGGCTGCTTCGGCCTCAGCTAAAGGGAGCTGGATCCCCAAGGGTATATCTCCCAGCCTTGTCCAACAGTAACAGTCCCAGGGCTCATGAGGCACCTCACAGGGGCTGCCTAGGAGCAGGGAAGATCTTCACCTTCCCCAGTGTTTGAAAAGCAATGGCTGAAAGGTCAGAACTGCCATGGGGTCGGGAGTGCCTCTTCTTTCCTGGGAGTCTTCAGAGAGTCCAGGTCCTTTAGGAATCACTACAAAATCCTAAGCCTAGGAGCTCAGACAAGGCTATGCTGCAGCCCTGAAACAAATGAACTGTTCTCTGGATCCTGTTCACTTCACACACTATAAGAACACTAACAAGAAGGCACCACCAGTGTCTTCATCTCTGCTCCCTGGCCCAACCTTGTGCATCTTGTTGTTTGTTTGTTTATTTGTGATAAAGTTTCTCTTTGTACCTCTAGCTATCTTCAGACTCCCAGTCCTCCTGCCTCAGTCTCTGAATGCTAGAATTACAGATACACCATCTGGGTTGTTTGTATGTTTACTTTTAATGTTGCAGAAAATCACATAACACAAAACTACTCCGTAACCATCTTGAAGTATGTAAACTACATTCTCAGCTCCATTCTGCATCCACGGAATGCTGATCCTGTTCTCTCCAGGCCCTCTGCCCTTAGCAACCACAACCCCACCCCTCTCCCCGTGTGTGTGTGTGTGTGTGTGTGTGTGTGTGTGTGTGTGTGCGCGCGCACGCGCGCTTCTATGAATGTGATGACTACTGCAGACCCTACATAAGTGGAATCATGCCATATTTGCCTTGTCATGGCTGACTGTTGTGGTAGAATGTCCTTAAGTTGTGGCATGGGACAGTATTTCCTTTTCAAGACAGAGTCATACTTCAGTATTTGTATACCATATTGTACTGGTCCACTCAGCTATTGGTGGACAGTTGGATCGATTCTACCTCTTGGCTGTCATGAATACATGAAGCTATGAACAGGAGTGGACAGATATTTCTTCAAGATCCTGCTTCCATTCAGTTATTTTGGATAAATACTTAGGGCTCAGGACTAAGTAGTCAGGAGAAGAAATAGGATTGCTAGACCATATGGCCATTTTACTTGTTTAATTGTTCATTTGTGTGTGTGTGTGTGTTATATGAATTGTATACATGTTGTATGGGTATGTGCACATACATGGAGACCAGAGGTCAACATAGGACATTTTTTTTCTGTTGCTCTCCACCATATGTGTACACACACACACACACACACACACACACACACACACAAGCATTCTTTTTTGTGTATGCATGTTTTCCCTGCACATGCACATCTGTGCATCATGTGCATGCCTGATGCTTCTGAGGAGGCCAGAAAAGGGTTTCAAATCTCTTGGGATTATAGACAGTTGTAAGCCACTATGTGGGTGTTGGGAATAGAACCCCAGTCCTCTGCTAGAGGAGTTAGTGCTCTAAACCACTGTGCCATCTCCCCAGTCTCTCACTGAACCTGCAGCTCCCTGATTGGCTAAGCTGGTGACTCATTAATCTTCAAGGCCCAGCAAGCCTTAGTGGCTGGGGTTAGGGACACTGCTGAGCCTGGCTTTTCACGTGCAGGCTAGGTGTCCAGACTCTAGTACAGAGACTTGTGTAGCAAGCATTTTACAGACCGAGTCATCTCCCCAGCATATTTGGGTATTTATTTATTTGGTTGATTAGTTTGGGGGGTTTTTTGGTTTTGTTTTTGTTTTCAAGACAGGGTTTCTTTGTGTAGCCCTGGCTGTCCTAGAACTCTCTGTAAACCAGACTGGCCTCAAACTCAGAGATCCACCTACCTCTGCCTCCCAAGTGCTGGGCTTAATTAAGGTGTGCGCCACCACCACCACCACCACTACTGTGAGTTGGGAAGACTCTTCTGCAGGGGGCTGCTACTGGCCCTGATCCTTATTCATTTTTAAGACAGTCTTGCTACGTAGATAGCTGGCCCCGAGCTTTCAGAAATACCCATACCTCCCAAGTGCTGGGGATACAATGCAATTGATTTTTAGTGTGAGGAACTGTCTTACTGTTCTTCAAAGTAGCTCCATTTTATAGTCCCACCAATAGTGCAGACATGGTCCCATCTCCATGTCTGTGCTAATACTTGGTATTTTCTGTTTGTCCTCTTAACTGTCTTAACAGGTATGAGGTGACCTCTCATTGTGGTTTGGATTGGCAGCCTTGTTCTTTAGCAGTAGGGTCGAGGGGCTGGAATTGCCTTATAAGCTAGCTCTCTAGTCTAGCCCCTGACCGCTTGAGCAGGAGCTTGGTGCCTTGTAGCATGTCTGAGGGCCCCAGCCTGCCATCCATCGTGAGAAAGCTTGCTGAGGAAGCATCGTGAGAGCCCTCGCTGTATCTCTTAGAGGCTCATAAGGCTTTCAGCTCAGCACACTTACGTTACAGCTCCTTGTCTCCAGACACCCAAAAGAACCTGTATACCTCCACCTGCTGCCTGCCCCTCTTCCCCTCACAAACATGCAGGCTTTCCATTCTTAGAACTCCACACCCTTTGGGGCGGGAGGTTGGTGGGGATAATCCCAGCTTCTTTAGGGAAATCCTCAGTTTTGGTTACAACTAAGGGGGCTTTCAGTGGCCAACCTAGGTTCCAACAGTAACTAAGACAGTACTTCCTGAGCCTCAGTTTTCTCATGCGCAAAATGGGAACAAAAAAAACCTCCTTATTGGCTTGTTGAAGTGACTAAGTGAAAAAAAAAATGCGTTAACATAGGTTGGTCAAGGAGGTTGGTGGGAGAGCCAGGACTGATTGACCCAGGACTAGAACCCATGTCTCCTGACTCCAGGCCCAGCCTCTCCCAACAGGGGTGTATTTGCTTCTGTTAGCTAAGAAATTGGGTGTATAGAAAGGAATCAGAAATCTATTGCAGACCAGCATAGGAGAAGCAACGTCTAAATTCAGAACCTGCTAGGGGAAAGTCACTGTGGCTGAGACCCAAAGCCCTTGGAAATAGAAACCAAACAAACGCTCTAGTCACCCCAGCCCCAGCCCTGTGGAGCTGAGCTCTCCACAGCTGAGACAACACCTCCCAAGGCCGAGGCCACAGAGCAACTGGATGAAGGCAGGCGAGGGGGCTGCAGAGTGCTTTCTGAGAGAGTATATCACTAAGGGTTCTAGAACATAAGCCAGCGTGGGGTGGCTCCTCTGCAAGGTTCCCATGAAAGCATATTAGAAGGGAGAGTCAGGCTAGGGATCCCTCCTGTTCAGAGATGGGGGTTAGGTTGTGCTTTTTGGAATTCATAGACTTATTCTACTTTTAGGCTTCTTGCGGAGAGGTAAGGTGCTTGCTCCAGCTGGTCCTGTTTCCCTCTGCTGTCCCCTGACCCCACTCTGTTCAGCTCCAATGCCAGTCCTTTGAGGTACTGAAATTCTTGAACTCTGTGTTCATCTTATAGCACTGGGAGGTCTTCCAGAAGGTGACAGAGGTCTTCATCCTGGTGCCTGCACTGCTGGGGCTCAAAGGGAACTTGGAAATGACCCTGGCATCGAGGCTGTCCACTGCAGTGAGTGTCCTAGCTGTGGGAAGTAGGGGAGAGGGGCAGGGAGAAGGTAGAAGGCAACATGGAGACTGGTAGGTCTCCACACAACTGCCTGGGCCAAGGGAGGAAAGGGAAGCCGTGGAGGGAGATCCCAGACTGGGTGTCCTGTCCCTGGGCAGGGGCTCCCTGCCCAGAATGGTTCCCAGGCTCAGGCTTTGGATGTCCCAGCCATCCCTGGATGCCTGCCCCACCTCCTGCTTTGCAACCTGCCTCGTGACTGTTTGTGCAGCTTTGACAGGCAGGCATCATGCTGGTCCCTCCAGCCACACAGGTGGGGGCCTCCTCTGATCTCCAGCCCTACTCTGCAGCTGGGCAGGAGCAGAGCCAGGCCATCCCCACACCCCTTCAAACCACCCCCTTTCCCTGTGGCAGCTTATTCTTCAAGAGAATTGGCCTTTCCACCTCCCAAAATCCTTTAGATCAGCCACAGACAGACATTTCATGGACTGAGCCCAATAGAAAGCCATGGCTGAGAGGCAAGAGGTGTTAAAACTCAGGACCAGGCATGTCCCTCCGTGGCCAAGTCTGGAGAAGATGGTGTTGAGGGCAGCCAGCCTAACCCACCCCAACTTGTTCTTCCTTTCTCCTGGCTGGTGCAACCCACTCTTTCCTTTCCAAATACTGGCAGCCTCAGCCCTTGGGCCAGCAACTGACCTTGCCTTCCCTAAGAGAACAAGCTGCTTCAGGGCCAGGACAGTTATACAGACCCATGCAGGAACGTGCTACCTGGATAAACAGGACAGAGTGGGATCTACCACAGGCCCCCTCACAGCCCAGAGTACGCCTGCCTTGGGTGCTCTCTTGCTCTGGCCCTAGAGCCTTAGGCTATCTATATGCATTGCTTTTTTGATCCATTCGAACAGATAGAGCCCCAAACCCTGTGCAGCCTACTCCAGCCCTTCACCCTCCCTCTTCCAGGCCAACATTGGACAAATGGACACACCTAAGGAGCTCTGGCGGATGATCACGGGGAATATGGCCCTTATCCAGGTAAGAAAACATAGACCAGAGACAATAGGCTAAGCATCTCCTTAGTCAGGAATCCCTGAAAGGCTTAGGTCAGCCCAGCTGGATCCTATGTGGTTCTCCAGCATCTGCAAAGTAGGCTAGGAGGTGACTAGTTACTCAGGAGAATGGCCAAGACAGGGAGTGCCCCAGTAGCTTCCATATCACATGTCCAGGCACTAGGTGTTTTGGGGGATTTTGAGCCTCCACTAATCTTTGCAGTAGAATCAGATGTGTGAGTATTAGAGTGTCCTCTGCCACTGCTGTCCCATCTTCCCAGGAGGCCACACAGATCAAATTTCTTCCCCCCTTGAATCCCGGGCCTTGACTCTGACTGATCTCTGGGCTGTTGATTCTCATCCCATCTCCAGAGAAACATCCAATCAGCCAGTAACATGTCTGGATTTTTGTAGGGTACATTACCCTATTCTAGGGTAGCGCAAAAACTAAATAAAGTCATCCTTCTAGCCTGCAAGAACTGTAGAGCCCAGTCCTGCGTGCTTGCTAAGGACCAGGAATTACCCATTGGGTGTTCAGTGACCTCAGCTAAGGAGCTCTGCTCCAGACTCCTCATTACCATGCCTCTTCCCAGGTACAAGCCACGGTGGTAGGCTTCCTGGCATCCATTGCAGCCGTCGTCTTTGGCTGGATTCCTGATGGCCACTTTAGCATCCCACACGCCTTCCTGCTATGCGCCAGCAGTGTGGCTACAGCCTTCATTGCCTCCTTGGTCCTGGGTAAGGAAGGGAAGGCTCGGGGTGTGGGGGTGCTGCTCACTCTGTCTTGCACGTCGACGTTCCCTTTTGTTTATTAATATCTTTTCCCCTTCTCACCCTACCCGGCCTGCCTCTCCTTCCTCACCAGGTATGATCATGATCGGAGTCATCATTGGGTCTCGAAAGATTGGGATCAACCCAGACAACGTAGCCACGCCCATCGCCGCTAGCCTGGGCGACCTCATCACCTTGGCACTCCTCTCAGGCATCAGCTGGGGACTCTACCTGGAACTGAGTAAGGCTAAGGCCACTGAGAATGGCTTGGGTGGGATTGGGAGAGATAGGGACCATTTTGCAAGCGTGTGAAGGTTTTTCCTGTACTGTTAACTGTATGAACAGTTTGTCACAACTTCTGGGCGCAGGGTAGCAAGGCTAGCTAGACACTGATGTCAGATCGTGTAGGCAGGCACCAGAGGAAGGACTGTATCGGCACTCAACCCTGCCTGACCCTAGGGGTTTTGTTTCTTCTGGAGAGGTGAGATGTGGGGAAGGGAAAGGAAAGAATGGAAGACTAGAATCTGCTAGCAAACTGGAGAGGAGGATGGATGGGAGGCAGAGATTGCTGGGATCAGACCAGGAGACATACAGTCTGGTCTCTGCCTATTAACTTTCTTGCCCCAACTGGGCATGGTGGTGCGCACGCACACCTATGATCCCAGCTACTCAAGAGGAAAAAGCAGGAAGACCGTATGAGGCCAACTTGGGCTCCATAGTATGGCACTGTCTCAGAAGCCATACAGTGCCTGGGTAGCTCTTCTACTTCGTTTCTTCCTCTACAAAATGGGCAGAGCTGGCCTCATTGATGAGGTGAGGTGCTGTGCGTCCAGGCACTTAGGGTAGAATGACTGACTGGGGATGAGCTGGTCTCTTGGGACATCTGCAGCCTAAGCTGGGGGTAGCTGGGAACTAGGACCATGGTGCTCATCTCCCTCTGACCTCTGCCCCCACAGAGCACTGGCGATACATCTATCCCCTGGTGTGTGCCTTCTTTGTGGCCCTGCTGCCTGTCTGGGTGGTGCTGGCCCGAAGAAGCCCAGCCACAAGGGAGGTGTTGTATTCAGGCTGGGAGCCTGTCATCATTGCTATGGCTATCAGCAGGTATGCTGGGGCCCTGGGTTCTCATCCCCTGTACTAACCTCACCATAGGCCCCATCTGAACCCCTAGAGGGGGAGAAACGGAGCACATACTGGAAATGCATTAGTAGTGTCAGCCATGTGTCCTATTGCAAGTGACAGGAATGATCTCTACGAGGTTTCATTCCAAAGCAGAACATACTGACCTTGGGAACTAAAAAGCAGCCGCATTCTGGGACACAGGGCCCCAGGACTCTCTGTCACTCTGCCTTCTCAGTAGGGGGTCAGCAGTCCAGGTTTTCACTCTTCTGACTCCTCCCCATTCCAGCAAGAGGACAGAGAGGCTTTCCCCCAACAGGGCACAAAGACCCAGTATAGAGTGTCACTGCTTCCTCTTCAATTGGTCACAGTTCTGTCCTTGAATCAGTCACTTGCTCTTGGAAATGCAGCTGTCTGGTTGGACTGCCTGGGCTTAGCCACAGTTGAAGCACAGTGACCGGGTTCGAGAAAGCCGGCTCCCTCAGGGAGGAGCCAGTGCAGTTACCCTTGAGGAAATCAGTGCTGAGCAGGCAGGCCACAGCGAGCCTCACTCCTCACGGGAAGGTAGCTGTGCCTTCCCTTCTTAACCAGAGTCACTGTGCCAAGTCAGGAGATTATGAGCGACAACTGTTGCATGCACGAGAACTAAAGACTGAAAGGAGAGACTCCTGGAAGCCACTTTGCTGTCCTTGTCCCCAAGGTTAGCTAGGCCTATGCCTCTTTGTCCCAGAGACTGGAGCAGAACCTTCCGTGGTTTTTATGTCATTTGTCTTCATGTCTGTATAGTGTGGGAGGTCTCATCCTGGACAAGACCGTCTCGGACCCCAACTTTGCAGGAATGGCTGTCTTCACACCTGTGATTAATGGTGAGAACTTAGCATCAGCTGCTGGGGGAACGAAAAGGCTTCTGTGTCACTCAGGGCTCCAGCAGGCCAGAGAATCTAGCTCAGAGAGAACAAGACCTAATAAAGATAGAGATGGCATGACAGGACCAACAGGGGACCGTGAAAAGCCCAGAAATCAGCAACATGAAAGCCTCTAGCCCTGAAGGGCCAGGGAACCCAGAAATTGTCTTGTGGGAGCCCAGTTAGAATTTCACCCCGCTCCCTACAAGAGTAAGCTCCTGCCAAAAAAGCATAAAAGGAACCAGAAGGAAAATAGAAAACACTAAACCCCTTTCCTTGTTTACCTGCGGGGGCCTTCCACTGCACGAGAGACTGGTGTGAGGCCTAAGCAGTTCACCTCTCAGGGCTCAGGGTAAAGCTGAGAGGTACAGAGGCTAGGTTAGGGGGTGATGGTAAAGGGAAATGGTAACCAGCGGTTTACCAGGGCAGTGCCAGGTTAGAGTTCACACTGGGTATGGAAGCTGGTTATCAGGTGAGTGTTTGAGTGCTGAGTGCCTGCCGGGGTCAGCTCCAGAGAAAGGGAAGGCAAGGAGAGCCTTGGAGCCTGCTGTGTAGTGAGCGAGGGTCCATACTGCACACACGGGCCACATCCCTGCCAACACTCCGAGAGCCACTTCAAGGGTATGTGGGACTACTGCGCCTGCATGTGAGGGAAGCTGAAAGCCTAGATAGAACGTCCCTCAGAAGCTGTGGAGAATTTGTCTTCTTCCATCGTATTCTGTTGGCACCAGAGGGAAGAGCGATGTCGGCTCAGCCCCGAGTAAAGGTAGAAGACAGGGCCTCTACAGATAGGGGACAAAGAACAAGGTGTTTACCTCCCGGTCCTTCCTCCTCCAAGTCTGAGTCCTGTGTGTCTCTCTGCAGGTGTCGGGGGCAATCTGGTGGCTGTGCAGGCCAGCCGCATCTCCACCTTCCTCCACATGAATGGCATGCCAGGGGAGAACTCTGAGCCAACTCCTCGCCGCTGCCCCAGTCCATGCACCACCTTCTTCAGCCCTGGTAACCATAGCATCTCACCCTCCCAGGTCCATTCCTGCCTTAGAGGGTGGGGGGAGGCAGCCAGGAACCTCACTAGAGAACCAGCTGGGGCCCAAGTTCAAGGGTCTCCTCTGCTGGGCTGTGCCTACATTTCTGAAGAGTGAAGTCCAGGTGAGACATCATTGTCTTTTCCTGAAACACCCTAGAGAGATAGCTGTGTGCTGACCTAGAATACGGCGTTGACCATCCTGGGACCTCATGGGGCCAATGCTTCTCTTCCCGTCTTCCTCTCTCCTCTTCTAGATGTGAATTCACGCTCGGCCCGGGTCCTCTTCCTCCTTGTGGTCCCAGGACACCTGGTGTTCCTCTACACCATCAGCTGTATGCAGGGCGGGCACACCACCCTCACCCTCATCTTCATCATCTTCTACATGACTGCTGCACTGCTCCAGGTATGGCCTAACAGAAGCAGGGCACAGCCCGGGGGGCCACATGGAATAAGAACCCCAGGTTTGGACCTGGTCCCTTGCCACTTTTTCTCTGGCCGGGACTCGGGAGGATAGACACTGGCCCTGGAAGAATTACTACCATTCTGTGACTTCAGCTTGGTCGTGTCCCTTCTCAGCTTCAGTGGCACACTTTGAAAGTGAGAGTAGTAGACCAGCCGCAGGGTGCCTAGGAGGTGGGCTTGAACCACCCATACCCTGTCCTCTGCTGGGCTTCCTTTAAAATAAGGGCTTTTCCACAGCTAGAACAAGCATCAAAACCATTGTGCAAGACAAATCCATCTTCAAGACTCATCCAAGCCTTTTCTTTCTGTATGCTTGGCATTCCCATGGTATTATTAATTTAGCCATAAGCAATTTTCCTTCCAAACCCCCAACTGAGTGCTTAGAAAAGTTGTCTGTTAGGAATCTTGGCGAGAGCCAGGCTGAGAGCCAACCATATGCTGTTCCCAGTAGTCGTTACCCAGCTCACCACGCTCCCTTGCCGATGTAGTCAGGTGCACCCCTGATGGGAAAGGAGCGTGAGCAAACCAAAGGTCTTTTGTGGCCGCCTCAGTTGACCCCTTCCCCTGGGTTGAAAGCCACACCCCCATTCCATTGCCCCATCCTAGGGGTCATGATCCTGTGGTCAATTTTAGCTGTACTTCCTTCTCTGAGTCTGTGGAGAGGCAAAGTGGTAGCAATTGCTCCCTGTAAAGTTCTGCCAGGTCCCTTTGCCACCTGTCCCTGTATGTGTCCTTGTGCTACTTGGGAGGCTAAAAGGTGAAGACAGCTGTTGACATTTCCACCCTAGCACATATGCTAAAGGCCCCCGGCCGTACTCTTCTGCAGCTATCAGAAAGGCTGTGAAGTTCCAGGGAGACTGGATGGCACCCAGGGCCAGGGCTCCAGGAGTACAAGGTAGCTGTGTGCGGAGCAGAGGGTGTGAAAGGTTCTAGAATAGTCACCCCTGGCTTCCTTACAGAGAGGCCAAAACAACCAAATTTGCCTAAAAACAGGGAACATTACTGGCTCCTACCCCTGAGTCCCTCAAGGCAGAATTTTCATACCTCAGTCTTTACAAAGTACAGGCAAGAGTAAACCCCACCAGCCGGGCGTAGTGGCGCACGCCTTTAATCCCAGCACTCGGGAGGCAGAGGCAGGCGGATTTCTAAGTTCGAGGCCAGCCTGGTCTACAAAGTGAATTCCAGGACAGCCAAGGACACACAGAGAAACCCTGTCTCGAAAAACCAAAAAAAAAAAAAAAAAAAAAAAAAAAAAAGAAGAAGAAGAAGAAAGAAAAAAAAAAGAATAAACCCCACCAAATAACCGTATGTCAGCCTAACGGTTAGAATGCACCTCATTCTCATATAGACGTGGTCATGTAGGGACCCCTAAATCAGGCATTAACATCCTAGATGAAGTGCTGCTCCCAGTGCAAAGTACATGTAATTTTTACTAACATGCCGATTCCTATTCACAAGGCCCAGCGTTAGGCCTGAGGTTGTACATTTGTGACCCACTGTCCACTGCAGGCGATAGGTACCACTGGTCCTGGACCCAGTGCCTATATTCCAATCTCAGTTATTCTCAACCATCTATAGTTATAGAACATAAGCAAGGGAACAAATAAATCAATGTAGTAGATAATCCAAAATGTATTTTTGAACTGTTATGCATTATAACTGACGTATCTCGCTGACTGGCTCATAAGCCTACTTTACAGATGAATGCTAGAATAAACAGCAGGGTGGGAAGGGTGAAGAGAAAGCAGCTTGTGTAATCAGCTGTTACCCAGGTCCTTGTAAGAGAAACTGGCTCTACCTGCCAGCCCCTACCAGGCTCCTGGAGAGGCCAACATGGCAGGAATTGCAGTAACTGAAGAATGATCTGACCCAGAATTGAGACAAGGGCGGCCTTCCTGTAAGGGCAGGATTTAGTTTAGAAAGCCCCTGGCTTGCAGTGAGCTGTCCTGGCAAAAAGGTTGTGACCGGCCAAGCCTTGTGATCCACTGAACACATCCAATTTTGTGGCCTCTGGCTCCCCCTGCAGAAAGCGGGTGGCTACAGGCAGAACCCTCTGTCTCCCCAGGTGCTGATTCTCCTGTACATCGCAGACTGGATGGTGCACTGGATGTGGGGCCGGGGCCTGGACCCCGACAACTTCTCCATCCCATACTTGACTGCTTTGGGGGACCTGCTTGGCACCGGACTCCTGGCACTCAGCTTCCATGTGCTCTGGCTCATTGGGGACAGAGACACAGATGTTGGGGACTAGCTTAGCCATTCAGCCTTTCCCCCACCCCTCTGCACTTTCTATTTGGATTTTTATTTTCCTTTTGTTTCCCTACCCCACTCTACACTCCACTCCCATGCCTTTCTGGGATTTCACTTTGATACCAAATTCTCATTATTTTCAATGGGAATTTTTATACATTGAGCCAAGTTTGGATAGGAAGAATTCGGGACAGACAGATGGGCTGACATAAGCAGTAAAAGTAGACTTTTGAGACAATCACCAAGTGCAATTCCACGGTGGGTGCCTCCAGAGGAGGTTAGATTGGGACCTTGGCATCCTGTCCAGCATCGGGGACCTTGGCATTCATTAGCTTTAGCAACCTCAGCCTCGGCCCTAATGAGAAACTCTCAAGTGGGCTCTGGGTTGTTTAGGGTTTGGCTGAACAGAGGGAGGAGGGATAATTAACACTCCCACACATGCACACACTTTTATAGAAGTGGACCAACTTCACAGCACTGGGCAGGGGAAAGTTGCTTCAGCTCCTCGTAATCCCAGGCCTGTTCCAGGCCAGCCTGCCCGCAGAGTCGGGTGCACTGGGGATTCCATCCGCCCACATGTGCCTTGCCCAGCTGCCTGATTGCTTCCCAGCTGAAATGAGTGGTGGTGACCTGGGCTCTTCACGGATCCATGTCATCCACAGGTTTCCAAAGGTTCATGTGCCCCCTGAGTCTAGAGAACCAAGTTCAAGCCCCTCTCTTAATTCTCTCCACACTCCAGCTCTGCGCAGCTTGCCAGATGGGCTTCTAAGATTGGGGATAGGACAAGGGAATGTGCCAAATGACCTGGAGATTGAGGCAACGGAGGTGGTGGTGGTGGTGGGGGGGGTCTCACCAATGTCTCTCATGACATAACCACGTGGTCAGTCTTGACCTCTGTCACTTCCTAAACACACTCATTCTATCACACGAGGGCTCCGTTGGCCTTTCTCTCGGCTTCTGCCCACAGACATGCATCAACCATTCACTCATTCAGCAAATCTCAGCCTCCCCGAGCCTTACCACAGCACCGGCCTGCAATAATTCTTCACTGAGCAGTCGTTACGGGGTGCACACTGTGCTAAGTTCAGTGCCCGGCATCAACCTACCAGTGCTAAGGGAATCACTGCTCTAACCTCACCTCATCCCCTAGGCTACAGAGGCCATTGTGCCTCTTCAACCTGGCAGTAAATGTTCCCTCGTTCGCCCCTAACTCTGCAGTGACTGCCAGCCCCATTGCTCAAGCAGCAGCACGTCCTCAAATACCCTCCACCCGCAGCCTCTCTCCTCTCCACATCTTGCTACACACTCAGAAGAGGGCTTGGAATTAGCAAGCTGGATATCAATAGGCTGCTTCAGTATCTGCCTCGTCCATGATTCGAAGAAAACCAAAGCCCCTTCCTTCCCTACACATGCCCCAAACTGTTCAACAAATGGGGTGCAGGCTGTTCTTCTGGCCTGTTTGTCTGGAGTCCATAAATTCTCCCCGCTGTGTAGCCTAAAGGGTCAGCCTCCAAGAAAAGGATTAAGCAGTGCCCCGTGTCTACCAACACTGTGCCTAGACCTAGAGACTCTTCTCGGCCTCATTTCCTCTGACATCACCTGAAATCAGAACTGTAGAATTGGACAGATTCATAGAGATTGTCTAGTTGGGGTTGTATCAGGCAGATCAGTGTGGATCTGAGTTTGTTTCTGCTCTTCCCTCTGGCCTAACTCCATCTCAAAACTCAAGACTCTTGTACAGGCATCATACCCTAAGACTGTGACCCCAGGGTCCCCAGCCACTTGCTCTATCCTGACATCTGGAGTGGGATCAGGCTTTCTGGAGACTGAAGCATCCTCTTCCTTTGCCTAGAAAACAGAAAGGTAGGGGCACCCAGGCTCAGAGCATGCGAGTGGAGGGGCCTGGAGTGACAGGAGAGTGACTTCAGGGGAAGATGCATTTCTTCCCACCGGGTTGCACCTATTGCATGTACTTTTGGCCTGACTGGAAGAAACAAAATTGGTTTACTTTCATATCCTTTAAAAGTTACAGAACTGTGTCTAAAGAGAATTATTTATAGTTACTATAACTGAATTGACAAGTGTCGACTTAACTGATAAATTATATTTGGTAAAATAAAATGGAAGTTTATTTCAATGGCTTGTATCCTTGTGTGTCTCATCAAAAAGCAGACTCAGCCGGGCGTGGTGGCGCACACCTTTGATCCCAGCACTTGGGAGGCAGAGGCAGGTGGATTTCTGAGTTCGAGGCCAGCCTGGTCTACAGAGTGAGTTCCAGGACAGCCAGGGCTACACAGAGAAACGCTGTCTCAAAAAAAACAAAAAAGCAGACTCAGCTATTTCCTTGGACCCTGTTCTGTGGTCCCACCCCCACCTCAGAAATGGGAAGGGGTCGATGTGCCACAAGTGAGGAACCATCTTAGATTATAATAGAAAACACACATCAGACACAAACAATGATGCTATGGGGCAGATGTTAAAGGTACAGAGTCCTTGTGTTAAAGGATATTAGACGGTGCTCACCCCTCCCTGGCTCCCGTGCATTAACTTGGTGCAGGTGATACCAGCATCTATGGATTAGAATTCCTTCCTTGCAGAGGTTTATAGTTGAGTTAAATCAGTGTAGAAATGCTTTTACCTTGAGTATTTACCATGTAACTGGCTGCAAAGGAATTGTACTTGTACAATTTTATATGGCCTTCCATGAATCATTAGCCCTTTCCTAACCTGAATTATACCCTGTTTACAGGATAAGTGTAAGATGAGGCTCCAGTAATACATGCATACATACATACATACATACATACAATTCTGTTCCTGGTACGTACTAGGCCCAAAAATACTATGAAATATTAAAAGTAGATTATGTTATTCAACCTTCCATTGCTGTAACAAAACACCAGAAATACTTTATAAAAAGAGGAGGGGGCTGGAGACATGGCTCAGGGGTTAAGACGCTTTGCTTTGCTGCTCTTGTAGGGGATAACAGTGTGGTCCTCAGCACCCACATCAGGCAGCTTCCAACCTGATGCTCTGTTCTAGCCTCCATGGACACCTGTGCAGACAGGGGAGGTGCACATGCATGCACACACATGCTCACGCATACACACACTTAAAAAAATAGTTTTCAGTGCCTGGTTAATAGGCCCCCACTGTTTCTCGCTTGTGGTGTAGATGTTGCCAAGGAACCCAGGGTAGGGCAGGCCGTACCTCCTGGCAGCCAGTAAATAGACAAGGGGGAATTCTGTTCCACAGCCCACAAGGCATATAGCTCCATGATCTAAAACAACCTCTTAGGCTCCACCTGTTAAATTTCCAGTACTTTCCAATAGTGTCTAGCTGAGGGCCAAGTCTAATACATAGGCATTTAAGGTAGACATCCCCTATCTAAACCCTATCAGTGGGAACAGTGCGGGCCGATGATGAGCAGTGTCCAGACACCACAGGGGAAGCTGAGAAAGGCCTCATGAAACCATGGGGTTCATGGAAGCCAGACTTCCTCAGGGATGGTTAGGTCAGAGACTAGCAGGGAGGAGAGGGAAGGGAAAGCCATTTTACAGAGGAGTAAGGAATAAAAGGTCAGGCTGATATTTTAGAGAACTGAAAATGGTTCCAAAAGCCCTGGAAGTTGAGTTCACAGGTGAGCAACTGTGAAATGCATATTATGGGATGGGGGCAGACAGGGACGGTTTCTGTTTTGTTTTTCTTTCATTTTGTTTTGAGACAGGGTCTCACTTAACCCAGCCTGACCTTGAATTTGCCATGGGTCCAACGATGACCTTGAACTTCTGATATTCTTGCCTCTGGGATTACAGGCATGCGGCCCCATGTCCAATTTATGTAATGCTATAGATCAAAACCCAGGATATCATAGATGCTACACAAGCCCTGTTAACAGCTGGGCACAGATACGTGATGAGGCAGATGTAGATAGGCAAAGTCAGAGAATAAACCTCACCTGGGTCTATCTGATGCCAAGCCCTTGGCAGAGAACCGCCACCCATAAAGGACAGGGTTCCTGCAAGGTACCACACCACAGTCTATAGCATAAATCTTGTGCAGAATCAGCCTTTAACTGCCCTGGGCTCTAGAACTGACTCTTCAAAGTACCCATGTTAGTAAGACTGTTAAGGGTTAACGAGAAGATGATAATTGCTTGTCAATGATCTACATAGTGTTTTACTATACAGCCTGCTGTGCCATACAGCATACTGTTAAATTAGTAAACTTATTTACAATGTTAATATTTCTAGTAGCTATGAGTAGATATCATCACTATTTTTCAAGACAGAAACAGAATAAGAGAGATTAAATATCTGCCCAACTACAGTTTTTCAAGCCAAGTTTCTCCCAGTCCAGTGCTTCCTGCTGCGCCTGGAGACAGATGAAGCTGCTGGCCAAGCCACCCCTTCGTAATAAACATAACGTATTGCTGAAATCATTAAAATGTTTGTGCATTACCAGCTGGCTCAGTTTTGCTCAGACAACAAATTAACTGCAAAATATTAGTTATTAACCCCAAGTAGCCTTCTTAACACAGCTTCTTTTGGGCCCAAAGTGATGCCACATACCTGTATTCCAACCCTTATGAAACAGAGGCCAGAGGATTGCCCCAAGTTCAAAACCAGCCTGGTCTACATAGTGAGTTCCATACCAGCCATGGCCAGAGTGAGACATCATCTCAAAACCATCCAAATATAAAATGCAAAAAGAGAGAGAGAAGAAGAGGGAGAGAGAGAGAGAGAGAGAGAGAGAGAGAGAGAGAGAGAGAGAGAGAGAGAGAGAGAGAGAGATGGGTGGGGTCCAGGGAGGAAGGGAGGGAGACAGCCCAGGATATACAGCTACCTCGAATGGTTAGTCCTAGACCAGAGCTGTTAAAGAATAATTCTGAGACTGGAAAGCACTCAGCAGCAATTCCTATCACATTATGCTGTGTGCGGTGGGGTCAGGTGTGAGGTAGCTCCCAGCAGATTCTTGGAATACACAGTATTTCCCAATGGATACTTAAAAAACACACCTGCCAGGCACAGCCTACCTCTGATGATATTTTTGAAACATAATTACAGACAACAATCCTGCAGGCTCAAGCAGTCAGGTGACAGTGTTCTAAACTTAGGCCTGAAACTGGTCATCCCCTTTCAGCTAAAACTCAGCACGTTGGGTGCACGGTCCTGCATTTTATATTATCTAAACATAAGATGTTTTAATTTCACCACTCTGGAAATGTCTGACTTAGAAGATTAAAAGAGACTAAAAATAAACCTGAACCTGCAGAAAAGTAAGGACAGTTTGATCAAGAAAATGACTTTTAAACTAATTTGAAAAACTTTGGGCTGGAGAAATGGCTCCACAGTTAAGAGCACTAACTGCTCCTCCAAAGGTCCTGAGTTCAAATCCCAGCAACCACATGGTGGCTCACAACCACCCGTAATGAGATCTGATGCCCTCTTCTGGTGTGTCTAAAGACAGCTACAGTGTACTTCCTTATAGAAATAAATAACTCTTTGGGCTGGAGCAAGCGGGGGCCAGAGCAAGCAGAGGTCCTGAGTTCAATTCCCAGCAACCACGTGATGGCTCACAATCATCTGTACAACTACAGTGTAATCATATACATAAAATAAATAAATCTTTTTAAAAAAAGAAAAAAGAAAAACTTTATGATTATATTCACATGCAGTTCCATACGCATGACTAACACAGTCTAGCCACTGCTGTTATTCTTAAAAAGTTAGAAGACCAGGGCTGGGGATTTACTCAATTGGTAGAGTGCTTATGTAGCATGCTTATGTAGCATGCCTGGGTTTGATTCCTAACGCTGCATAAGAACACAAGGTTGTGCATACCTGCTCTCCCAGCACTTGGAAAGTATAGGCAGGGATTCGAAGTCATCCTCAGTAAGTCTGAAGCCAGCTGGGGCTACATCAGACTCTCAACAAACAAAGCCAACTCGATACAGTGGCACATGCCTATAATCTCAGGATTTGGAAGGCAGAGGCAAAACGGATTCAGAAAAATAGAGGGTGTCAACCATTGCTCCAAGGACTCTTGGAGGCCTATTCCCAAGACAAGAATATTACCACTCTGTCCCTGTGCTTCCTATGCTCTAGAAGACAGAGCCCACAGTGTGCCCATTCTTTTTTTTTTTAATTTTTAATATTTTTTTATTACATATTTTCCTCAATTACATTTCCAATGCTATCCCAAAAGTCCCCCATAGCGCCCCCCACTTCCCTACCCACCCATTCCCATTCTTTTGGCCCTGGCATTCCCCTATATTGGGGCATATAAAGTTTGCAAGTCCAATGGGCCTCTCTTTCCAGTGATGGCCGACTAGGCCATCTTTCGATACATATGCAGCTAGAGACAAGAGCTCCGGGGTACTGGTTAGTTCATCATGTTATTCCAACTATAGGGTTGCAGATCCCTTTAGCTCCTTGGGTACTTTCTCTAGCTTCTCCATTGGGAGCCCTGTGATACATCCAATAGCTGACTGTGAGGATCCACTCCTGTGTTTGCTAGGCCCCGGCTTCGTCTCACAAGAGACAGCTATATTTGGGTCCTTTCAGCAAAATCTTGCTAGTGTATGCAATGGTGTCAGCGTTTAGAAGCTGATTATGGGATGGATCCCTGGATACGGCAGTCTCTAGATGGTCCATCCTTTCATCACAGCTCCAAACTTTGTCTCTGTAACTCCTTCCATGGGTGTTTTGTTCCCAATTCTAAGAAGGGGCACAGTGTCCACACTTTGGTCTTCATTCTTCTTGAGTTTCATGCGTTTAGCAAATTGTATCTTATATCTTGGGTATCCTAAGTTTTGGGCTAATATCCACTTATCAGTGAATACATATTGTGTGAGTTCCTTTGTGATTGTGTTACCTCACTCAAGATGATGCCCTCCAGGTCCATCCATTTGGCTAGGAATTTCATAAATTCATTCTTTTTAATAGCTGAGTAGTACTCCATTGTGTAAATGTACCATAATTTCTGTATCCATTCCTCTGTTGAGGGACATCTGGGTTCTTTCCAGCTTCTGGCTATTATAAATAGGGCTGCTATGAACATAGTGGAGCATGTGTCCTTCTTACCGGTTGGGACATCTTCTGGATATATGCCCAGGAGAGGTATTGCTGGATCCTCCGGTAGTACTATGTCCAATTTTCTGAGGAACCGCCAGACTGATTTCCAGAGTGGTTGTACAAGCTTGCAATCCCACCAACAATGGAGGAGTGTTCCTCTTTCTCCACATCCTCGCCAGCATCTGCTGTCACCTGAATTTTTGATCTTAGCCATTCTGACTGGTGTGAGGTGGAATCTCAGGGTTGTTTTGATTTGCATTTCCCTGATGATTAAGGATGTTGAACATTTTTTCAGGTGCTTCTCTGCCATTCGGTATTCCTCAGGTGAGAATTCTTTGTTCAGTTCTGAGCCCCATTTTTTAATGGGGTTATTTGACTTTCTGGAGTCCACCTTCTTGAGTTCTTTATATATATTGGATATTAGTCCCTTATCTGATTTAGGATAGGTAAAGATCCTTTCCCAATCTGTTGGTGGTTTTTTTGTCTTATTGATGGTGTCTTTTGCCTTGCAGAAGCTTTGCAGTTTCATGAGGTCCCACTTGTCAATTCTCGATCTTACAGCACAAGCCATTGCTGTTCTATTCAAGAATTTTTCCCCTGTGCCCATATCTTCAAGGCTTTTCCCCACTTTCTCCTCTATAAGTTTCAGTGTCTCTGGTTTTATGTGAATTTCCTTGATCCACTTAGACTTGACCTTAGTACAAGGAGATAGGAATGGATCGATTCGCATTCTTCTACATGATAACAACCAGTTGTGCCAGCACCATTTGTTGAAAATGCTGTCTTTCTTCCACTGGATGTTTTTAGCTCCCTTGTCAAAGATCAAGTGACCTTAGGTGTGTGGGTTCATTTCTGGGTCTTCAATTCTATTCCATTGGTCTATTTGTCTGTCACTATACCAGTACCATGCAGTTTTTATCACAATTGCTCTGTAGTAAAGCTTTAGGTCCGGCATGGTGATTCCACCAGAGGTTCTTTTATCCTTGAGAAGAGTTTTTGCTATCCTAGGTTTTTTGTTATTCCAGATGAATTTGCAGATTGCACTTTCTAATTCGTTGAAGAATTGTTTTGGAATTTTGATGGGGATTGCATTGAATCTGTAGATTGCTTTTGGCAAGATAGCCATTTTTACAATGTTGATCCTGCCAATCCATGAGCATGGGAGATCTTTCCATCTTCTGAGATCTTCTAGAATTTCTTTCTTCAGAGACTTGAAGTTTTTATTATACAGATCTTTCACTTCCTTAGTTAGAGTCACGCCAAGATATTTTATATTATTTGTGACTATTGAGAAGGGTGTTGTTTCCCTAATTTCTTTCTCAGCCTGTTTATTCTTTGTGTAGAGAAAGGCCATTGATTTGTTTGAGTTAATTTTATATCCAGCTACTTCACCGAAGCTGTTTATCAGGCTTAGGAGTTCTCTGGTGGAATTTTTAGGGTCACTTATATATACTATCATATCATCTGCAAAAAGTGATATTTTGACTTCATCTTTTCCAATTTGTATCCCTTTGATCTCCTTTTGTTGTCGAATTGCTCTGGCTAGGACTTCAAGTACAATGTTGAATAGGTATGGAGAAAGTGGACAGCCTTGTCTAGTCCCTGATTTTAGAGGGATTGCTTCAAGCTTCTCACCATTTACTTTGATGTTGGCTACTGGTTTGCTGTAGATTGCTTTTATCATGTTTAGGTATGGGCCTTGAATTCCTGATCTTTCCAAGACTTTTATCATGAATGGGTGTTGGATCTTGTCAAATGCTTTTTCCGCATCTAAGGAGATGACCATGTGGTTTTTGTCTTTGAGTTTGTTTATATACTGGATTACGTTGATGGATTTCCGTATATTGAACCATCCCTGCATCCCTGGGATGAAACCTACTTGGTCAGGATGGATGATTGTTTTGATGTGTTCTTGGATTCGGTTAGCAAGAACTTTATTGAGGATTTTTGCATCAATATTCATAAGGGATATTGGTCTGAAGTTTTCTATCTTTGTTGGGTCTTTTTGTGGTTTAGGTATCAGAGTAATTGTGGCTTCATAGAATGAGTTGGGTAGAGTACCTTCTGTTTCTATTTTGTGGAATAGTTTGTGAAGAACTGGGATTAGATCTTCTTTGAAGGTCTGATAGAAATCTGCACTAAACCCATCTGGTCCTGGGCTTTTTTTGGTTGGGAGACTATTAATGACTGCTTCTATTTCTTTGGGGGATATAGGGCTGTTTAGATCATTAACCTGATCTTGATTCAACTTTGGTACCTGGTATCTGTCTAGGAACTTCTCCATTTCATCCAGGTTCTCCAGTTTTGTTGAGTATAGCCTTTGGTAGAAGGATCTGATGGTGTTTTGGATGTCTTCAGGATCTGTTGTTATGTCTCCTTTTTCATTTCTGATTTTGTTAATTAGGATGCTTTCCCTGTGCCCTCTAGTGAGTCTGGCTAAGGGTTTATCTATCTTGTTGATTTTCTCAAAGAACCAGCTCCTTGATTGGTTGATTCTTTGAATAGTTCTTCTTGTTTCCACTTGGTTGATTTCGCCCCTGAGTTTGATTATTTCCTGCCGTCTACTCCTCTTGGGTGAATTTGCTTCCTTTTGTTCTAGTGCTTTTAGGTGTGTTGTCAAGCTGCTAATGTGTGCTCTCTCTAGTTTCTTTTTGGAGGCACTCAGAGCTATGAGTTTTCCTCTTAGAAATGCTTTCATTGCGTCCCATAAGTTTGGGTATGTTGTGGCTTCATTTTCATTGAACTCTAAAAAGTCCTTAATTTCTTTCTTTATTCCTTCCTTGACCAAGGTATCATTGAGAAGAGTGTTGTTCAGTTTCCACGTGAAGGTTGGCTTTCTATTATTTATTTTGTTATGGAAGATCAGCCTTAGTCCATGGTGATCTGATAGGATGCATGGGACAAATTCAATATTTTTGTATCTGTTGAGGCCTGTTTTGTGACCAATTATGTGGTCAATTTTGGAGAAGGTACCATGAGGTGCTGAGAAGAAGGTATATCCTTTTGTTTTAGGATAGAATGTTCTGTAGATATCTGCCAGATCCATTTGATTCATAACTTCTGTTAGTTTCACTGTGTCCCTGTTTAGTTTCTGTTTCCATGATCTGTCCATTGGTGAAAGTGGTGTGTTGAAGTCTCCCACTATTATTGTATGAAGTGCAATGTGTGCTTTGAGATTTACTAAAGTTTCTTTAATGAATGTGGCTGCCTTTGTATTTGGAGCATAGATATTCAGGATTGATAGTTCCTCTTGGAGGATTTTACCTTTGATGAGTATGAAGTGCCCCTCCTTGTCTTTTTTGATGACTTTGGGTTGGAAGTCAATCTTATCAGCTATTAGAATGGCTACTCCAGCTTGTTTCTTCATACCGTTTGCTTGGAAAATTGTTTTCCAGACTTTCATTCTGAGGTAGTGTCTATCTTTTTCTCTGAGATGAGTTTCCTGTAAGCAGCAAAATGTTGGGTCTTGTTTGTGTAGCCAGTTTGTTAGTCTATATCTTTTTATCGGGGAGTTGAGTCCATTGATATTAAGAGATATTAAGGAAAAGTAATTGTTGTTTCCTGTTATTTTTGTTGTTAAAGTTGGCATTCTGTTTTTGTGGCTGTCTTCTTTTAGGTTTGTTGAGGGATTACCTTCTTGTTGTTTCTAGGGTGTGGTTCCTGTCCTTGTATTGGTTTTTTCCTGTTATTATCCTTTGAAGGGCTGGATTCGTGGAGAGATAATGTGTGAATTTGGTTTTGTCGTGGAATACTTTGGTTTCTCCATCTATGTTAATTGAGAGTTTGGCTGGGTATAGTAGCCTGGGCTGGAATTTGTGTTCTTTTAGTGTCTGTATAACATCTGTCCAGGATCTTCTGGCTTTCATAGTCTCTGGTGAAAAATCTGGTGTAATTCTGATAGGCTTGCCTTTATATGTTACTTGGCCTTTTTCTCTTACTGCTTTTAGTATTCTATCTTTATTTAGTGCATTTGTTGTTCTGATTATTATGTGTCGGGAGGTATTTCTTTTCTGGTCCAGTCTATTTGTAGTTCTGTAGGCTTCTTGTATGTTCATGGGCATCTCTTTCTTTAGATTTGGGAAGTTTTCTTCTATAATTTTGTTGAAGATGTTTGCTGGTCCTTTGAGTTAAAAATCTTCATTCTCATCCACTCCTATTATCCGTAGGTTTGGTCTTCTCATTGTGTCCTGTATTTCTTGGATGTTTTGAGTTAGGATCTTTTTGCGTTTTACATTTTCCTTGATTGTTGTGCTGATGTTCTCTATGGAATCTTCTGCACCTGAGATTCTCTCTTCCATCTCTTGTATTCTGTTGCTGATGCTCGTATCTATGGTTCCAGATTTCTTTCCTAGGGTTTCTATCTCCAGTGTTGCCTTATTTTGGGTTTTCTTTATTGTGTCTACTTCCCTTTTTAGGTCTAGTATGGTTTTGTTCATTTCCATCATCTGTTTGGATGTGTTTTCCTGTTTTTCTTTAAGGACTTGTAACTCTTTAGCCATGTTCTCCTGTAATTCTTTAAGTGAGTTATTAAAGTCCTTCTTGATGTCCTCTACCATCATCATGAGATATGCTTTTAGATCCGTGTCTAGCTTTTCCGGTGTGTTGGAGTGCCCTGGACTGGGCGAAGTGGGAGTGCTGGGTTCTGATGATGGTGAGTGGTCTTGGTTTCTGTTAGTAAGATTATTACGTTTACCTTTCGCCATCTGGTAATCTCTGGGGTTAGTTGTTATCGTTGTCACTGTTTAAAGATTGGAGCAGACTCTGTCTTCCACTCACCCGAAGTCTCAAAATCCTGTGGCGGGTGTCGTGGGTAGCTGGCGGGTGTCAGCCGACCCTGTGCTCTAGCTACCCCGGTGCTGGTCAGGCCGGAAGAGGCCTGTGGCCCTACTCAGGCCGGTTTTCTGCTTCCCTAACTAATGCAGTCTCAGGTCCTGCGCGCAATTGGATTGGGGCAGAAGCTGTGTTCCACTCACCAGAAGTCTTAAGATCCTGTGGCGGGTGTTATGGGTAGTTGGCGAGTGTCAGCCGACCCTGCGCCCTAGCTACCCCGGTACTGTTCTGACCGGAAGAGGCTTGTGGCCCTACTCAGGCCGGATTTCTGCCTCCCCAACCAAAGCAGTCTCAGGTCCCGCGTGATTGGACTGGATCAGAAGTTGTGTTCCACTCACCAGAAGTCTCAAAATCCTGTGGCGGGGGTCGTGGGTAGCTGGCGGGTGTCAGCCGACCCTGCGCTCTAGCTATCCCGGTGCTGGCCAGGCCGGAAGAGGCCTGTGGCCCTACTCAGGCCGGTTTTCTGCTTCCCTAACTAATGCAGTCTCAGGTCCCAAGCGCAATTGGATTGGAGCAGAAGCTGTGTTCCACTCACCAGAAATCTTAAGATCCTGTCCAGTGTGCCCATTCATGCCACAGCCTTCTATGTTTCTCATTGGCTTAGCGTTTGGTTATCTTTTTTTTTTTCCTCTATCAAGGTGAAAGACAGCAGCTGGAATTCTCTGGATGAGTCAGGCTTACCCAAAGCTCTATTTCCAACTAGACACGACTACCTATAATATTTAATCTTTTTAAATGTATCTAATGTTTATACCAATAAATGACACCTGAGGGGGCTGAAGAGATTGCTCAGCGGTTAAGAGCACTGACTGCTCTTCCAAAGGTCCGGAGTTCAAATCCCAGCAACCACATGGTGGCTCACAACCATCCATGATGAAATCTGATACCCTCTTCTGGGGTATCTGAAGACAGCTACAGTGTACTTACATATATTAAATAAATAAATCTTTAAAAAAAAATAAAATAAATGACACCTGGGGTAAGAGCTAATGTAAAAACCTGCTAGCTCAGTCATTAACTTTGTTTTCCTAACTGTATACAAAATATCTATTTACAAGCCTGATTCTACAATTGAACTGCTAGAAATTTCTTTCCATATGGGTCATTCTACCAAGCTAGTCTACCTTTCTTATGAGCTCCTCCAGACCCAGAGGGTTCCTTAGCTCTCTTTCCTAGAATTCTGTTTCACCTGTGTCCTGCCAGTTGCTTCTCTGTGGCTCCTACAAGCCCAAATCGGAAAAATCACTATCTCTTACCTGGAGCTTCTTCCAAGAAACTCTTCCAAGCCAAGAGAGAGAGAGAGAGAGCACCCAAAAACTCAAGCCAGTGCAGAGCTCTCAAAGGTCCAATTGTTATCAAAGTCTCTGGATCTTCCACTGCACCATTGGCAGGCTGAGCCACTCGGGGGCAAAACAAGGCCATCCAGCTGATTTTGCCTCAGTCCTCACCCAAGCAATTTACCTTAAAATAAGCAGAACCTTTCCATTCTTTTTGCTTGTTTGTTTGTTTTGTTTTTTTCGAGACAGGGTTTCTCTGTATAGCCCTGGCTGTCCTGGAACTCACTCTGTAGACCAGGCTGGCCTCGAACTCAGAAATCTGCTTGCCTCTGCCTCCCGAGTGCTGGAATTAAAGGCATGTGCCACCATGCCGGCTTAACCTTTCCATTCTTTAGCATTCTTATCTATGGAGGCTTTTAGAGGAACACCCAAACTTCCTGACTGCAGGACACACCTAGCTACATCTGACAAACACAGTATCTTTTTAGGTTTTCGTGTTTTGCTAACAATAACGTTTTCTATGAACAATAATAGAATATCCTATAATGACTGCCAGGCTGCTTTCCCTGTCAGATCATTCCCTTGTTCTTTTAACTTGGTAAGTAAGGGGTTTCTTGCCCACTTTCAGAATAAGGAAACTCTCACAAAAAACAGGTGGAAGATACTTTCCCCTGGGAAATCTCCCTAACCCACCACATACACAACTTAATGGTTTGTTGTTTGTTTTAAGACAGAGTTTCTCTGTTTAACAGCCTTGGCTGTCCTGGAACTCACTCTATAAGCCAGGCCTCGAACTCACAAAGATCCACCTGCCTCTGCCTTCTGAGTGCTGGGAATAAAGTCCTGTGCCACCACACACAGTCCCAATTTAATGTTTCAAATACTAATACTTAGAGGTAGACAGATAAAGACTTGGATCCCAGCTTCTGATCATTATTAGTTTATGAGCTCTCAAAAATGGACAGCAATGCCTCCTCGTGGGACGTTGGTCAGACAGGAAAGTCCCAAAACAGTAGTTTTGCTATTGTGACGATACAACATGGGCTAAATTGTTTGGATATTTACAAAGCAAAGTGAAAAAGAAAAAAATACCCAAAATATAGAGCTGGGATAATATGAAGAAGTAGACAGGAGCGCAGCAGAAGTGGAGCCCAGTGTCCCAACAAGCTGCACAGAGATTCTCACTGGTTAAATGCATCAAGGCCTTGAGCCCAACCTCATTTTCCAAAACTCAGGAACCCAGCCCCACCTAGAAATCATTTTACATAGGGAGGGAGTTTGACTCAGACTGGTTAAGTCATAGAGGTGTGTACTAAGACGTCTGTGGCCTGTGAGCAGGACAGATCTGTTTGCCTGATAGGCACAATCATTCTCTAGAAACAAGCTTCACAGGCAAGCGGCTGGTGAGGAGGTTCCTAGGAAAGCTAACAGAGAGTTCAGTTCTAGTACTTCAGAGTTCAAGGGCAGCGGTCTGTGGTGCTAAGGGAAGGAAATGTTCTGTTTATTTTAAGGCAAATTGTTTGAGAGAGGTCTTAAGGTCTTTGCTCTATGATCCAGGCAAAATCAGCTGCAATTAGAAACACTTAAGAGAACCCAGATCTTGTAGGAAAAAATGGTCCCTCTGCCATGGGAAGCCCTAAGTTGTGTGGCCAGGATTCCTGCAGAGGCCTTGTCACCCATGCTAAACAACTTCCCTTTAAGTCAACACATCATTAGCTATGGATATTGCCCTTTGGTATTTTCAACTCCTGAGCAGGGTGACTTCAGTGGATGGCCTGCTGGAACGACAATCTCTTCTTCCTCACTTCTGAGCTCATGAGTTTGTGAAGAGGACGGCAGATGCTAGGACAGAACCCACACATGCCACTTTCTCAAATCCTTGCTGGCAGCTGCAGCCACAGGCTCCGTTTTGAAACCTCAATTACTCTCTATTTTCTGTTCCTCCTCTCTCTCTCTCTCTCTCTCTCTCTCTCTCTCTCTCTCTCTGTCTCTGTCTCTCTCTCTCTGTCTGTCTCTCTCTGTCTCTCTGTCTCTCTCTGTCTCTCTGTCTCTGTCTCTCTCTCTCTCTCGTCCTTATTTGGAACAAGAGGGAGGATATTTAATGAATGAGGCAATCTGTCAACAAGTGTGGTAAAAACATTTTCAATGATTCCCAGCTACACCCAGCCTTTAAAACTTGCCCTAGATTTGGGCACAAACTGGCAGAGGAGTGGTCAGCAGCTCGCCCTTCAGCTCCACAGCCTCTCTCTCTCTCAGGGATCTGCCTAGGTACTTTTGTCGTGGAGCCTCAGAGTTATGGCTTGACTGGGCCACAGGCATTTCACAAAGCTGCCTTCTCTCCCCCAAAAGCCATCACCAAAACACCATGATTGGAACTGGGACTGTAGCTTCGGTCGGTAGAGGGCTCGAATCCCTTGCAGGAAACCCTGGGTTTGATCTTTGGCGCTACAAATATCAACAAGACCATGGTTGGGAGATCCTAGGCTACTTGCTTGCAGAACACTGTCTCAGGGTCTGCTGGGCCGTTTGTTGGGTCGCCTTATAAGTTCCAAAGCATTTTTCCTCTCTTGTTTCTAGGATACTGGTGGATCTCCAAGGTCTGGCTATTTGAAGTCCAACTCCTATGCTCTTAGGCAATTGTCTGGTACAAGGTCATTTCTTTGGCAAGTGTTGGTTGGGTGCATACTGTAGGCATCACCAAGAGTTGCCTGGCAGTAGCAACTAGAATGCATACCACATCCTCTGAGGAAGGCACTTGCCAAAAATGTTTTTTTTCCAGTTTTATTAATCTTGAGGAAACAATCGCACGATCCCGAATGTGAGACTTTCTATTGAGACGACGAGACTAGTCTGGTTTGTTTTTGGAGACAGAACTTGGCTTCGTAGCCCAGGTTGCTGGCTTACTCTTGGGGAAGAGAAGCAGTGTTATTTAGAAAGAAGGGAAGCCAGAAATGGTGGCATATACCTTTAAATCCAGCAAAAAGCAGAGGCAAGTGAATCTCTGTTAGGTCTGAGGCCAGCCAAAGCTACACAGTGAAAGTTTGTCTAAAACCAAGGTTGGGGTGGGGGGTTGCTGAAATTTCTGTAGTGACAGAAACAGTGTATGTCTCTATTAGTCAGGCTCCTGTGCTGTGATAAAATTTCTGACAGAAGCAATTTAAAAAAGGAGAGACTTAGTTCGGCTCAATTTCACCACATGGTAGAGGCAGGGATATGGAGGTGCAGATCGGCTGGAACCCTGGAGACCAGGAAGCAGAGAGAGGATGCATGTGTTTGCTGCAGGATATTTGATCACATTGTGAACCCCAAGATTGTGAACTAGGAAAAAACCTCTTGTGGTGTGGCCCAGCCCTAGCACACACATTTAACCCAAGAGCTATCTATAAACAGGGTTAAATAAAGTCAGCGGTATGTCCAGAGCCTGAGCAAGCAACTAGTTGACGGGGAGTGAACCTAAGAAAACCCAGGAAAGAGGCTTGAGTTGAGTTGCAGCCTGGAGAAGGAGCCCTTTCCTTCTGGGAAGTCGGTGGAGTAGGAAGGTCAGCTGGGTGTTTTCTCTGCGTCTCTGAGCTGGCAGGCTTTCACCACAGCATCTAGTTATTTGCTAAATCAAACGTTTGGGGTTTTGTTTTCAAAAACAGTGTGTGCCAGCAGGCTCCCCACTCTTCCCTCTTTGTTCTCTCCTGGCCTCTGCCTGTGGGATGATGCCTCTCACACACATCACATCACAACTCTCCCCCTTACTCCTTTCTGAAAAGCCCCTCACAGACACACCAGGCATATGCTATTAATTAATTTCTTTGTTTGCTTGTTTATTATAAATTTTTATTTATTTCCCATGCAGGAAACTTTGGGCTTAATCCCTAGCACTGCAAATAAACAAAACCAACATTATCAGGAAAGCTATATGCCTACAGAGGACCCACAGCCTCCCCGTTGTCTGGGTCTGTCCTTTGCCTCTAGGTTGCTAGGCCATTTGTTGGGGCACCTTACCTGTTATATATGTATACATACACACATATGTACACATATATAATATATTATATATAATGCATTTATATATAATATATTTATATATTATATAACACATGTATATATTTTATATCGATATATATTTATATAAAATATACATATAATTATTGATTTTGTATAAACAGTTCAGGCCAGCATGGGCTGCAACATGAGATGTTATGTTGCACAACACTCTAGTTAGCTGCACATCAAATAATTAAGTGACCAAAACAGAACGGCAAGAACAAAGGGAGAAATTAACTAAGTCAGTAAGATGGGCCAGTGGGTAAAGATGCTTGTGACTCAAGCTTCATGACCTGAATTTGATCCCCTGAACTTACACAGTGGGAGGAGTGAACTGACTCCCCAGGCTTGACCTCTGACCACCATACATCATGACACACTCTCACCTGCACATGCATGCAGAGACACATACACAAAATAATTCATCTATTAATTAAAACATAAATTAACCATCAAAATACCTGAGCTGTCCCATGTAGTAACTACTAGCCCAAGGTATTTTAATGGTAGGTTGGGGTCTGGAGAGATAGCTCAAGTGCTTAAAAGCACTGGCTGCTTTTTCAGTGGACCTATGTTCAATTTCCAGTAGCCACATGTCGGCTCACACTTGGCCGTGAATGCAATCCCAGGGGAACCACCTCTCTTCTGGTCTCTATAGGCACTGCAAGCATATAGCACACTGACATGCAAGCAAACACTAATACAAATAAAACTTCTAGAGAATCTGACACCAGGCAACCTCATATTGCTGGCATATTTAAACACAGTACAATTCTTTTTAAAGATTTATTTATTATATGTAAGTACACTGTAGCTGTCTTCAGACACACCAAAAGAGGGCATCAGATCTCATTATGGATGGTTGTGAGCCACCATGTGGTTGCTGGGATTTGAACTCAGGACCTTCAGAAGAGCAGTCAGTGCTCTTAACCGCTGAGCCATCTCTCCAGTACCCCACAGTACAATTTGAAAAAGTTTCCAGGCAATAATGATTACAGCTCCAGGTACACAATGAAGCTTACAGAGTGACTAGACAGAAACTCCTTTACAAAACACATTTGGCCATGAAGACAGGTTCTATAGTTTAAGGACCTAGGATCTGGTGTGGTCTCTGACCGAGACAGCATAGCAGGCTATAAAGTATGCGGCATCTCCCCTAAGGATGGATTCTATGCGCTGAAAGCTAAAGGCCTAGAGAGGGAGCATCTGAGATAAACACTCTGGTAGACTTGGGTGAGGTCTGGCTCCATCCATAGCAAAGGTCACCAGGTCATTAGCAGCATCCACTCCCGCTTTCTGGGTGGGAAACTGAGATTTCTTCCACTGAGGAGACACTCTTTATTATTAACATTCCCTCTTGCTTGCTACATGTTCCCATGGTGATTCTAAAGTCCAGACGCTGACCATCAAGATTAGGCCATCATTATTGATAAACCCAGTGAAAGAGCAAGCTGGTGTGAATTGTATTCTTTAGCAGAGTCAAAAATATTTCAGAATAGAAGATGAAAAGCAAAAAGTGAGAAACGAGGAATGCAGACATCTATCAAAGGAGTGACGGGTGACTGTGCAAAGGTGACCATTGTGCCTGATTCCAAACTCTGTTCCTTGAAGAACTATTTAACTTTGCAACATGCTGGTTACCTGTAAGTCAAATAATTGTAAACTGTCACATAATTTCAAAAATATATATTATTGAATACTTTATCATTTTTATGTGTATGGCTGTTTTGCCTGCACAAAAGTGCACCACCTTGCATATACAGCAGCCCGAGAAGCCATTGTGGAGTTACAGGTGGTTGCACTACCAGATGGGTTTGAGCCACCATGCAGGTGTTGGAATTTAAAACTTGTGCTGGGCGTGATGGTGCACGCCTTTAATCCCAGCACTCGAGAGGCAGAGGCAGGTAGATTTCTGAGTTCAAGGCCAGCCTGGTCTACAAAGTGAGTTCCAGGACAGCCAGGGCTACACAGAGAAACCCTGTCTCGAAAAACAAAAACAAAAACAAACAAACAAGCAAAAACCCCCAAAACCTGGGTCCTCCTGGCAGAGCTATCAGTGCTTTTAATAGCTGAGTCATTCTAAACCCCAGTGGTTACCTAGTTAAGTAACCAAAAGTCACACAGAATGGCAACAAAATGGAAGAAGACATAAGTAGAAAGCTTGGCTGCACTAACAAGGGACAATTTACAATAAGCTGATTCTTCAGTCAGGCCCTCAGCAGCTTCCTCAACTTAGAACTTGGTCTGAGAATCACAGATACTTACAGAATCAAAGACCTTTTTGCCAAAAACCCTAGAGGATTCTTAAACATGCTAAAGTTTGAAACTCTTTCTTTTGGCAGATGGCGGGGTGAGAGGGGAAGGGTTCAAGACAGGGTTTTTCTGCATAGCTTTGGGCTATCCTGCAACTTGCTCTGTAGACCAGGCTGTCCTGGAACTCAGATTCTGCCTGCCTCTGCCTCCCAAGTGCTGGGATTAAAGACCTATACTACCACTGCCGGAGTAAAAGTGAGACTTTCAAAGTGTAGGAAGATTTAATTGTGTAGAGAAAACATGAAGAATGTCTCAATGGGTGAAACCTCCTAGGTAGATATACAAAGTGAAAATTGGAGCTGGGCTTTAGAAGCTGAGAGTACTGCTTAGTGGCCGAGTGCTTGCTTATTGTACAGCAGGCACCAGGTCCAGCCCAACACACTGGCCTGGATAGTGACACCCTGAACAGGTGGGGTGGGGTGGAGATTGGGGGTGGGATGGGTTGACAGCATGGACAAAGGAGCCTTCTGGAGTAGTTTATGCTGGGTAATTAATCTCAGCACTTGGAGGCTGAGGCATAGGATTGCTGTGAACTCAAATTTATTCAGGGCACTATCAAACAATTTTTAAAAATTTTTTAAATTTAAAAAAAAACATAAAGGACCTCATTTGGCAGGGGAGGGCAATTCCCACTTAAGATCAGGCAAGATAACGTTGGTAGGTCGGATAAGAGGCTGGAACGTGTGCATAGAAAACTCTGAACAACTTCTGGGATGGTTGGTCAGGTTGGGAAAGACGGTCCGTTGACAATGAAGAAACGATCATGTTTTAGAGACGTTTCCCTGGGATGAATTAAAGAGAAAATAAACAAAAGACTGCACAAGAAGCCCTCAGGTCATGGAGAGCAGTGAACCCGTCACTGGGGTGTTCTCCCTACCTCAGCTCTAAGTAAGTTCTGTTAGCCAGTTGTGCCACTAGAGTTCCCAACAATAGCTCTGGCCCTGTCTGAGAGGCCAGTTTATATAAAGGCTGATTAATGAAAATCAAAGCATAGAAATTTACTTGAACAAGAGAGGAAGGGCCAAAGAACTGATGAGAGAGTGAGGTAGTATTCATTTTAGACAAAAGGCAATACACATTTGGGGAGGGGCAACAGAATGAGTGGGTATCTAGGCAAAAGTGTTATCATCTAGAGGTGTTTTATGGAAGGAAGAGAAGCTAGGGGAAAGTAAGGTACTGCAGAGGGTGTTCATTGAGGCTCAAACCACCCTAGTGACCAGTCTCGTGACCAAGACTATTTTGTAGCCTGGACTTGTGAAGGACAGTCCTCCATGAAGACTATTTTGATTCACATGTATACAGGAAAAGCTGCATCAAATGGCACTTCCGGAAGATACAGGTTCCTAGAGTGATTTTTTTTAATTAGGTAGTTTCTTCATTTACATTTCAAATGCTATCCCCAAAGTCCCCCATATTCCCCCCCACTCCCCTACCCACCCACTCCCACTTCTTGGCCCTGGCGTTCCCCTGTACTGAAGCATATAAAGTTTGCAAGACCAAGGGGCCTCTCTTCCCAATGATAAACAACTAGGCCATCTTCTGCTACATATGCAGCTAGAGACAAGAGCTCTGGGGGTACTGGTTAGTTCATATTGTTGTTCCACCTATAGGGTTGCAGACCCCTTTAGCTCCTTGGGTACTTTCTCTAGCTCCTCCATTGGGGCCCTGTGTTCCATCCAATAGCTGACTGTGAGCATCCACTTCTGTGTTTGCCAGGCACTAGCATAGCCTCACAAGAGAGAGCTATATCAGGGTTCTTTCAGCAAAATCTTGCTGGCATATGCAATGGTGTCAGCGTTTGGAGACTGATTATGGGATGGATCCCTGGGTGTGGAAGTCTCTAGATGGCCCATCTTTTTGTCTCAGCTCCAAACTTTGTCTCTGTAACTCCTTCCATGGGTGTTTTGTTCCCAATTCTAAGAAGGGGCAAAGTGTCTGCACTTTGGTCTTCGTTCTTCTTGAGTTTCATGCGTTTAACAAATTGTATCTTATATCTTGGGTATTCTAAGTTTCTGGGCTAATATCCAGTTATCAGTGAGTACATATTGTGTGAGTTCCTTTGTGATTGGGTTACCTCACTCAGGATGATACCCTCCAGGTCCATCCATTTGCCTAGGAATTTCATAAATTCATTCTTTTTAATAGCTGAGTAGTACTCCATTGTGTAAATGTACCACATTTTCTGTATCCATTCCTCTGTTGAGGGCCTAAAGTCATTTCTAATTGAAAGAATCACCATTTCAATTTTGTCATATTTTGAGCTGGCTGTTTGAGTTTTATCCTGTCGCTGTGATAAAATCCTCTGATTGAAAGCAACTTAGGGGAGGAAAGGGTTCCTCTCATCTCACAGTCAAGACAAGAAGCTGGTCGGGAGTGGGTGGGTAGGGGAGTGGGGGGGTGGTATGGGGGACTTTTGGTATAGTATTGGAAATGTAAATGAGCTAAATACCTAATAAAAAATGGGAAAAAAAAGACAAGAAGCTGGGGACAGGACTGCATACTGTTCCTGTTGCCATTACTGGTGACAGAAGGACAACAGCAGCTAGGGAGAGACACCGCTTTATAACACACCCAGGCTGATGCTTAGGTGGCCTTACATCCAGAGCTTCATGTGCTGGCTCCTCCTACACAATTCAGCAAGACAGTCCTCCACAGACAGGCCCGCAGACCAGTCTGACCTAGATAAATCCTCACTGCCTTCCTCTCAGATGATTCCAGACTGGGCCACGTTGACTGGGCCACGTTGACAAAGCTAACTAGGATGATAGTATATTTTTATCTCCTTTGCCTGACATTTTCTTTTTGTGCTGGCCTCAAACTCCTTAAAGATGCCTTAAACTTCAAATCTTCCTGCCTCTACCTCCTAAATGCTGGTATTAAAGGAATGTATCACCATAGCTGGGGATTAAACCCATGGCCCAATGAATGCTAATCACTCTATTCTACCAAGTGCGCTACCTCCCCAGGCCTTATTATAACATTTACATATATACACACATATATGCATACATGCATACATACATACATGCACACACACATATATGCATACATATATACATACATACATACATACAATTATTTTGGTCATAATAACCCACTATTACTGTCCTTGCCCTCCTCTCACTCCCATTGACTCTGTTCCTCTTTCATGTCCCACTTTCACTCTTTCTGTGGTGCCCACGATGGGTTGAATCAGGCTTGCTTGCTGGAGCATGGGTGAACTTAGTTACAGGGGCATAGGCAACTTACCCGTGGCTACACCATTGGGAAAAAAATTGTCCTTTGCTAGGTATGGCAGCCTTTAATCCCAGCACTCAGGAGGCAGAAGCAGGCAGAGGCAGATCTCTGTGAGATCCAGGCCTGAGTGGTCTACATAGAGGCTTCCAGGGCAGACAGGGCTACCTAGAGAATCCCAGTCTCAAACAAACAAATTGCCTCTCCCCTGACACCATTAACTGCCAATTTCTTGGAGAATGGAAGGACTTCATAAGTCCTTTCCCTGCTCCCTGCTCCCTGCTCCCTGTTCCCTGTTCCATGATAGACTGTTAGTGAGGCCAATCTTAACAGGTCTTGTGCAGAGGATCACAGCTGCTGTTCATGTGCTCATGTGTACAACAACTAGAAGATAGAATTACACAACGCCCCACCTACTTCTTCCTTTAGTTTTTCCATTCTTTCTACCACCTCTTCTGCAGTGTTCCCTGAGCCTTGAATAGGGTAATACGGGTATCCCATCACTCCTCAGCACTTTGACCAGGTAGGGATCTCTGCAGTGAACCATCACCCACTACAAGAAGCATCTCATACCAATGTTGAAAGCAATAATCAATGGGAATAAATATAAGTACTTATAAGGCTGTTTGGCAGGTACAACTTATCCATTTAGCAAAAACAACAATAGTAGTTTTCCCACTAGGTCTTAGGTCTCCCCAGCCACAGGCTTCTAACAAGGTTTACAGTAAGAGATGTGAATGCTCTGTTGAGAAGCTGGCCTTAAGTACAATTATAAAATTCTTTGGGGGTAGACAGGTGGAGAGACAACTCAACATTTCAAGAACGTTTGTTGTCCTTCCAGAGGACCAGGGTTCAATTCCCAGCACCTTACAACATGAAGGCTCATAACCATCTGTAACTACATTGGTTATGGTAACTATTAGGGGATCCAATGCCTTCTTCTGACTTCCATGGAGACCAGCACACATGTGGTACACAGACATACATGCAGGCAACACACTCATACACATAAAGTAAAAGTAGCAATAGAAGTGACTGGTTGTCCCCAGAATAGTCACACCTTCACTGCACCACTGGACACATCTTGCTTGGAGTTGAGTGTAGCATACATACAGGGTTTGCCATCAATGACACCCCTTCCCCAGCAGCCTGTGTAGCCCCTGCTGGCAAAGATGAAGCTTCCAGTTCAATTCTCTACGAACTGCAATCAAAGCATGTGGTACTATAAAAAATAGGGTCCTACCTTCTAGTTCTGCTAACCAACTAACAACAAGAACAATTCCTTGTGTTGGTTTAGATACTCAGAGGCAGCACTGAGAAACATTTTTAAGAATAAGGATGTACATCCCACAGTCACATCTCTGACCCATAATTGTTTCTATCTGGAAGAATTATACAGATGGAAATAGAAAGGAGCCTGAGAAAAAGAAGGTCCACCGACAGGCCCAAAGTGGGATCCAGCTCAAGGAGAGGTCCCAAGGCCTGACACTATTACTGAGGTTATGGAGTGCTCAAAAAAAGGGATCTATCATGACTGCTCTCCAAAAGACCCAGCAAGCAGCTGAAAAAGTCAGATGCAGATATTTGCACCCAACCAATAGGCAGAAGCAGCTGACCCTGTTGTTGAATTAGAGAAGGCTGAAAGAAGCTGAGAAGAAGGGCAACCCTGTAGGAGGACCAGCAGACTCAATTAATCTGGACCCCCGAGATCTCTCAAACACTGGGCCACCAAACAGACAGCATACACCAGCTGATATGAAGCCCCCAACACACATACAGTAGAGGACTTCCCGGTCTGTGAACATTCAGAAATGATGCACCTAACCATCAAGAGACTGGAGGCCCAAGGAAGTTTAGAGGTCTGGTGGGGTGGGGATTGGGGGCATCCACATGGAGACGGGGTGGGGTGGGGAGGAGGTGTGGGATGTGGAGCAGTCAGTGGAGGGGAGATAGGGGTGGGGCCGGGAATGGAATATGGAGTGTAAAAAATAAATTTAAAATAAAATAAAATAAAAAAAGAATAAGGATGTGGTGACTAACTTTTTTAAAGGAGTGATTGAGGTGAATGGATGTATATAAAAAGAATTAATAGCCGGGCGTGGTGGCACATGTCTTTAATCCCAGCACTCGGGAGGCAGAGGCAGGCAGATTTCTGAGTTTGAGGCCAGCCTGGTCTACAGAGTGAGTTCCAGGACAGCCAGGACTACACAGAGAAACCCTGTCTCGAAAAAAACAAAAAAAAAAAAAAGAATTAATAATGCTCAAAATATGAATTCTACCTGAAAGATGAGGCTAACGGCTGCCACCCTTAACGGTGGAAGAGATGAGGGAGGAGTTTTTGCAGTGATGTGTAAAAGGAAGGCTGTGGTGGATCTGCACAAGTGGAGGTTCCTTTCTCAATACTGAACATAATTATTTGGAAATAAAGAACAAATAAAGAGGGCTGGAGAGATGGCTCAGCGGTTAAGAGCACTGATTGCTCTTCCAGAGGTCCTGAGTTCAATCCCCAGCAACCACATGCTGGCTCACAACCATCTGTAATTGGGTTCGATGCTCTCTTGTGTTTCTGAAGACAGCAACCACGTACTCACATACATAAAATAAATCTTAAAAAAAATATAAGAAGAGCTGGGCGTGGTGGCGCTCGCCTTTAATCCCAGCACTCGGAAAGCAGAGGCAGGCGGATTTCTGAGTTCGAGGCCAGCCTGGTCTACAGAGTTAGTTCCAGGACAGCCAGGGCTACACAGAGAAACCCTGTCTTGAAAAAACAAAACAAAAAAACAAACAAACAAACAAAAATATAAGAAGAACAAATAAAGTGAAAACAGATATACTTGAAGCCATGACTTGAAGTCTAAAGACTATAGAATAATTAACCCAGAGACCAATCCTTAGGAAATGTTTAAAGGGATAGGATGGGGAGATCCCAGAAAAGAAAATTTAAAAAGTGATCACCAGAGAAGTGGGAGTAAAGAAAGAGGAAACAGCAACACAGAAGCACAAGGCACTAAATGCCAAAGAGTGATGAACAATGGCAAAGCAGTAACAACTAACGAAATCCTTAAAGGTGAGTGGAGAAGAGAGGACTGGCAAGCATGGTGATTAGAACAGAGAACATCGAGGGGGGGGTGGAGAGAGAGGGAGAGAGGGAGGGGGGGGAGTTATATGGAAATGTTGTAATGGAAGGTATTACTTTGTTTACTAACTTTAAATTTTCAGTTTTTAAGAGAGAGGAAGGGAGAGAGTAGTGGAAGAAACCAGCTCCAATGTGCACCAGCTTGCACACATGAGCACACACACAAAGCTGCATACTGTGTGCATGCACTCCAGTGGAGGGAGTAGAAGCAGAAACAGAAGCAAATGGATCTGGAGCTCAAAGCCAGCCCTACATAGACTCTGTCAAAAGGAAAAAGAAAGAAGAGAAGGAGGAGGAAGAGGGAGAGGAGGAGGAGGAGGGCTGGAGATGTAGCTCCGATGGTAGAGGACTTGCCTAGTACGCCTGGATTTACTCTCCAAAACTACAAAACTGGATGTTGTTACAGTAGAACCACAAGTTCTATGGTCTACTGTAGGAAGTTGACACCAACTTAGGCTACAGAAAATCCTCTCTCAAACAAAAAACAAACAAACAAACAAACAACAACAAAAACAAAAACAGCCAAAAGGGGAAAAAAGTGAAGCTTATTCTACTAGCCACAATTCCTAGCTAAAGGACAGGCAGGACAGAAAAATTACAGGTTGGAAAATTAAAAATATTTGCCAATCATTTTATGAGTATTCAGAAATAATAGCAGCAACAAAAGGAAATGCCCTGGTGCTCAAACGCTATGCATGGCTGATGTAAGAAATGTGGAAGTGTCAATGAGGAACTATTTCTTGTTTATTCTGCATTGTTATTGCTATAGCTAGTTATTAAGTGTTGTAACTTTTGACATGGATTTTTTAAAAGGTTGATCTTTTGGGTCAACTGTCCCTAAATGTGCCTGTTATTGGTCATATGGAAAATTTGAGCTTGTCTTTACAAGGCTTCGATATTTGACTTTGTAGTTAAGACAACAGGAAATGGACTTCACTTGGAACTTAGACTTTTATCTTTGTGTTATAAAACCTTTAAAATATGGCTAATAAGAAAAGCCGTCTAGAAATCTTTAAAATGTGATTTTAAGAAAACATGTGGGGGAAAGATTTAGACAGGAGAGATCATGGTCTACGTAGTTCAGGGTGACCCAAAGTTGCTTCCAACCTCTTGTCTTGGTCTGGGGAGAGGAAGTGGTGGGGTTGGGGGTCCTTGAACACACTTGTTGCAGAAGATGATTGATGAACTAGGATTTTATGATCCTCCTGTTTCCATCTCCCCGAGGCCTGGATTACAAACCTGTGCTTCCACGCCGAACTTTAGAATTGTTTTTAAATAGATTTCTAAAGTCTTTAAAGTTTGAAAATCTTTTAAAACTTTTATGTAAGTTTGCGCAAGATAGCTAGAAAACTACATTTCCCAAGAGTGCACGTGGCAAGTCGCCACACTGCTCTGGTCGCTTTACCAAGAGGCACACTGGGAAATGTAGTTCTCTGAGCAGCGGGGCTCACAACATTTTTGACGGAAGACAGGGAAGTGCGCCGCCAGTGGCAGGACGGGGACCGGACAAGAACTCTGCACAACCTCAATTTTGTGTGTGCTTTCCGAGAAAGGGTCTAAGTCATCTGTACTTCTCCAAGCAAGGTGCTGGCCACGGTTCAATGCTGGCGAGCTACTCGGAGGTCCCTGACAGGAAGGTGCCAATCGCGGAGGGTCGAGCTGGTACCCGCCCCACCCAGGCTGCGGCCGCGTAGGGAGGAAGCGCGCACAGGCCGAGTGCAAAAGTTTCCTTTTCTGCTTTCCAGTCAGAGAAGCTTCAACCAACCGAGGGTGGGGATGCCTGACTTCAATTGGAAGAGAACCCTGGAGCCAAAGGGGTTGAAATAAGCGACTTCCCGGAAAAACAAACTATCAAAAAACCTCTCCCCACCACTAGCCATGGGCAGCCGAGATCACCTGTTTAAAGTGCTGGTGGTGGGGGACGCCGCCGTGGGCAAGACGTCTCTGGTCCAGCGCTACTCCCAGGACAGCTTCAGCAAGCACTACAAGTCCACCGTGGGAGGTGAGCGGTCACGGGTGGCTGGGAGCAGGGGTCGAGGCTCGCAGCCGGTAGCCTCTGGTTACCGAGGTTGCCTCTAAGGGGTCCCCAACCTGCCTACAAAGATAGGGCCAAAGTATACAGGTGAGAGATGGTGAAGGGGTCTGAGCCGGGGACTATTCGCGACAGAGAGCAGAGCCCTCCCGCAGCCATGCGCTGCCCAGAGCAACTTCTCCAGTCAGCAAAGTCAGCTGAGACCCGGTTCAAGTGCAGGCTGGGGCAGTTACCCTGCCTCCTACCAGCATCCGACGGGTGTTGAGGAAAGAACCGCCTTTACCTTAGGAGGAAAGTCCAGGAGCTAAGCAGTCAGAGGTGTGGGGAAGACTGGAGGACAGATTCTGGTCAGGTCTGATGAGCCCTATGGTGTCATTAGTGAACTGAGTGGGAAATGTGAGGAATTCACGAAAGAATGTGAAATACCCTCGAGTGGCCTGTCTTCTTCTCTTGCACTGGGGAAGGCAGGGAGGAAGAGAGAAAGAAGCACTAAAAGTAAATTCATTTCTTTCTCAGTGTGGCCTTTGGACTCAGATTAACTATCCACCTGTCGGTCTGTCTACCCCCCCAAACACACACACACAGACACAGACACAGATACACACAGACACACACACACACACACCACCACCACCACCACCACCACTACCACCACAAGGAGAAGGTAGTTAACAAGGTTACAGTAATGTGAAAGAATAAAATTACATTTGTTGTTTTGTTTTGTTTTGTTTTGTTTTGTTTTGTTTTGTTTTGTTTGAGACAGGGTTTCTCTGTGTAGCCCTGGCTGTCCTGGAACTCACTTTGTAGACCAGGCTGGCCTTGAACTCAGAAATCCGCCTGCCTCTGCCCCCAAATGTTGGGATTAAAGGCGTGCACCACCACGCCCGGCACATAAAATTTACATTTGTACCAACAACATGTGAAAGTTTTTTTAAATTAACTCTTTACTTTGAAATGAGAACTTTATAGAATATTTCAAAGACTGTTTCCTGGTTACTTTGTCCACCACTCCTAAATACAAGTCCTTATTTCATGGATTTTGGGTTAAAAATGTCCTGTGAATTAATTTTTACCAGTGGACTTAGTTTTCCGACAGTATGAACATACTTGATTCTGGCAAGCTTTGTTTGTTTTTCCCAGTGTTTATTATAAATTCTCCCTCGTTTTCACTTCTGCCACAGATGTAGAAGAAAGGATCTGTTTCTGAACTGAAATTATTCTGTGTTTCTCCTTAACAAATAGCTTTTCCAGCATAGTGTGGCTGTCTCTACCTTTAATTCTAGCACTCAAGAGGTTGAGGCAGGAGGATCTCAAGTTGGAGCTAGGCTCTACTACCCGACTTTGGGAGGTTCCCCTGGAATAGCTATTCAGTCCAACCTCATGGAGTTTCAACATCTGCAGACCCGTGGGGGATTCAGCACAGCTCTTAAGCAGCATCCATGTCTCAGCCTCTGCCATCTTGTTCATTTAACCAGTACCTGCTGGGCTTATACCATAGCCTTAAGGAGGATACAGAGGTTTTCACTGTGTTTTCTCATAATACTGTTTGATTAGATACTAACAGTGAAGTTGAGATGGAAGATACAAAGCTAACCACCTTACCTTCCTTTTCTCCATCTCTCCCCCCCATCCTTTCCTTGAGAACCCCCCCACTTGAAAAACGTCCCAGAAACCATTTAACCTGAGAAGAGGACTAATGGTCATAACCATGCCCATAACTTTCTTGATCCTAGCCATGGAGATAGTCAGTGTGAAATAATTTGATCTGAGAGAGGAGAAAACACTAACGACCGTTTGAAGAGTACGGATTATGGGTCCCAACACTTATGCACCATGGGGGCTCCTCCCCATCGCCTGAAGGTTTAAACCTAATTGGAGTGTTGTTGTGATCCTGGGGTTGTCACTGTATATTTATTTGATCTGAGCTTATGCTAGGATTAAAAAAAAACAAACATTTACTTTGTGTGTATGTGTGTGTGGACATGTATTCTGTGACATACTTGTGGAAGTCAGAAGCCAGTTTATAGGCTTGGGCTATAGGGATTTAACTTGGGTTGTCAGGGTTAGTCACAAATGCCTTCATCTCACTCACAGAACCATCGTAAAGACATGTTTTTGTTAAAGTACAATATTCATATATTTTCAGTGGATTTTGCTCTCAAGGTTCTCCAGTGGTCTGACTCAGAGATGGTGCGGCTGCAGCTCTGGGATATTGCAGGTAAAATGGGAAAAGCAGGCAGTAACAAGGGGAGAAATTATTTAACTAGCAAGCTGTTTGGGGGGCAGGGGGAATGAATATGGGATGGCAAAGCTGACTTTTTTTTTCCCCCTGAAGCTACAAATTTGGGCTGCTCTGAGCTTTTGAGATGATTTTGGAGACATACTGCTCCAAAGACAAAGAGACACAGTGCCATCTGTGCGTGGGTGGAAAAGCCTCTAAGGTGGTGGATGACCCAGAGGTGGGTGTTCCCCCAGTGGCAGAGCAGGCGCCAGATCTTCAGCCGACTTTACTGAGAAACAAGATCTCCAGAAAATAGAGGCAGTGATAATGATGAACCCTTGTTATCGGCTGCTCTTCATACTTCAGATTTACTGGTTCACTAGCCCTGTTGTGAAAGCCTTTATCTTACTCTACACATGACACATCTGAAGTGCTCAACCGGATCTTCTTAAAGTCACACAGTTAGCAAGTGGCAGACAGGGTTTTGGACATCACAGTTTGGATACAAACTCTGCAGTGGATAATCAGAGAGTCAGAGGGGAAGGAAGGGGTGGGGCCTTCAATACCATATATGCAGGTGTCCTACCTCCGGTGAAGGAAGGGTACTCAGGGTATCAGAGGGTATTCACCTTCAGAATCACCTCCATGAGAGCTCTCTCTTCTCTCCAGGGCAGGAGCGTTTCACATCCATGACACGGCTCTACTATCGAGATGCTTCTGCCTGTGTTATTATGTTCGACGTCACCAATGCCACTACTTTCAGCAACAGCCAAAGATGGAAACAGGATCTGGACAGCAAGCTCACACTACCCAGTGGGGAGCCAGTGCCCTGTCTGCTCTTGGCCAACAAGGTGTGTGGCCAGTTTAAGTAAATGGTCCCTGGCATCTATCAGTGGCCAGAGTAAAGGTATCTAAAAGACCCTGTGTTTCCGAGCATGTCTACCCTGTTTTATTTAGTTTTTAAAGATAGCTCCCGTGTCACCCACCAGGGCTGGCCTAGAACCAACAACCCCGCTCCTCTTGCCCAGGCGCTGTAATTAGTGCCCCATGCCTGGCCGCCAACACATCAGCCTGCCTGTTTGTTCCGTTCAAGTTGGAAGAGCTGTCTCCTCTTTCTTTTAAAGAGATTTTGAGAAAATGGTTTTCTCCCCTCCCCCCAGTTTTGTGCTTTGCCTACATGTTTATCTGTGTACCATGTGTGTGTGTCCATGTGTGGCACCCCAAGAGGTCAGAAGAGGGTGTTGCGTTCATGGGTCTGGAGTTACAGAACACTGTGAGCTGACATGTAAGTGATGTTCTTCCTCTGGAAGAGCGGCCACTGCTCTTAGCTGCTGAGCCAACTCTACATCCCTGAGAGTGAGAGTGATCTTTTTTTTTAAAGATTGATTGATTGATTGATTGATTGGTTGGTTGGTTTTATGTATGCATACACTGTAGCTGTACTGATGGTTGTGAGCCATCATATGGTTGCTGGGAATTTGAATTCAGGACCTCTGCTCACTCCGGCTCAGCCCCTGTCGACCCCGCTCACTCCAGCTTAAAGATTTATTATTGTTATATCTAACTACACTGTAGCTGTCTTCAGACGCACCAGAAGAGGACATCAGATCTCATTACGGATGGTTGTGAACCACCGTGTGGTTGCTGGGATTTGAGCTCAGGACCTTCAGAAGAGCAGTCAGTGCTCTTAACCGCTGAGCCATCTCTCTAGCCCGAGAGTGACCTTTTTAAAGGAAGAATGTTGACTGTAGATTTTAGATGTTGGGGGGTCTCAGCCATTGGTTGAAATCTGTTCTAAATGCACAGACTCCTAGGAAGATTACAGTGTTATAACTTAATGTATTTTATTTTTGTCAGAGTGATCTGTCCCCTTGGGCAGTGAGCCGGGACCAGATCGACCGGTTCAGTAAAGAGAATGGTTTCACGGGTTGGACAGAAACATCAGTCAAGGAGAACAAAAATATTAATGAGGCCATGAGGTGAGTTACCCCGAGTGTCCCAGAGACAGGCGGCGCACAAACGATTATCCACTGTGGCCCCACAGATTCTCTTCTCTGACTTCTGAGCAAAGAAGTACAAATGAAGCCACAGGGATGCCAGCTTCCCTCAGGGAATGGAGCACAAGGAGGTGCTCACACCTCGTGTCTGTGTCGTGCTGCCTGGTGATAATACAATGTCTGCTATATATCCTTTCTCCATCTACCTTCTCAGGATCATTTTTCGTGTTTTTTTCTTTTTTTTAAGAGTCCTCGTTGAAAAGATGATGAACAATTCCAGGGAAGATGTGATGTCTTTGTCCACCCAAGGGAACTACATCAATCTCCAAGCCAAGCCCTCCTCTGGCTGGACATGCTGCTAGTTCTGTTTGGCTCCTTTTCTATCCAGGTCTCTGAGTCATTCCAACTCTTCCTGTTGGATGCCAGCCTGGCATAAAAGTTCCGTTGAGAATATTCGACCTGTCTCTTGCCAATGGCCTGAAAAGGAGCCCCCCGTGACTTGGGAATGGCTGCCTGGGATCCATGTGTATCTGTGTTGTTCTTGGGTGTTGTCTGTGACTTACTGATGTCCCGTGTACTATAGCTAGTATTTTCTGTGTGACAGTGATCACCTCGTTCCTCGACTGTGAGATGAGTTTATGAAAAGGATTAAAAGTTAGCACTTGTGCATTGTGGGTTGTGATGCTGGGTATTAGACACAGGGCCTTGTACCTGCAGGGCAGGCACATTGCTACTGATGTATATCCTAGCCCTAGTTTCTGGGTTTTAAAATAGTTCTCAGGACCAGCAAGATGGCTCAGTGAGTAAAGGCACTTGCCTCCAAACTCAGTCCCAGGCCCCACATGTTAGAAGAACTGACTCACACAAATTTGTCCCATGACTTACACACACACACACACACACATACACACCATGGTACACTCTTACTCTCAAGCATACAAACTAAATAAGTAAATATAAAAAGTAAAAATAAAATTATAAAGATACTTGTGGTGTCTATGCCTACAATCCCAGCACCTGGGAAGCTGAGGCAGGAGGATTAAATGCACAAGGACGGCTTGGACTATATAGTGTAAAATCTCATCTTTAAAACTAACAATCATAGCTGGGAATGGTGGTGCATGACTTTAATCCCAGCACTCAGGAGGCAGAGGCAGTTGGATCTCTTGTGAGTTCAAGGCTAGCCTAGTGTATAAGTGAATCCACAACAGCCTATTACATAGAGAAACCCTGTCTTGGAAAACAAACAAACAAACAAAAAACCCAGTAACAATAACAATACTCACTAATTTTTGAGATTTTTCTTTTCTATTTGATGTAGAAAAATATTGTAAGTTCAGATTGATAGAAAATAAGATCAGATGTTCTTTTAACCAAATTCCATCTTCTTCCAGATTCTTCCTGCATTGGATCTAATATTTCAACATCAGATTCTGGGGAGCAGGGGGAAGTAGACATTGAACATCTAATTTGGGGCTACTGGTGGTAAAACAGAATCACTGTGCTTTGTAAGCCTTTAGTCATCATTAACTTTGCCTTGACTTGGCTTCAAGGACAGCCAGGCGTTAGGCTGGAGAGATGGCTCAGCAGTTATCAGCACTGCTGCTCTTAGAAAGAAACCAAGCTGGATTCCCAGCAGTAGAGGCTGACAACCTGTAACCCCAGCCAAGAGGGATTTGTCGCCTCTGGCCTTTTATATTCATATACAGATATACACATACATATACACAATAAAAAAACTAAAAACCAGACAACAAGGCAAGTTCAAGGTCATCTTCAGCCACATTTTAAAAAAGAACAAGAAAAAGAAAGTCAAGCTTTTGGCTAGGAATGGTGAGAGGTACTCACGTGTAATCCGGCAGATGGAAGGCTAAGGCAGAAGAATTTGAGACCAGTCTGGGTTACCTAATTAGACTGTGCTTCAGAAACAATAAAAAGAGCCTGGAGAGGTAGCTCAGTGGTTAGCAGCCCTGGATGCTCTTCCAGAGGACCAAGGTTCAATTTCCAGCACCCACATGGTGACTGACAACAGACTCTGACTCAGTTTCCAGGGGATCCAGTGCTCTTTTCTGGCATCCTTGGGTATCGCATTGCATGTAGTACACAGCTATACACGTGGGCAAAACATCTATAAAATAAAGGTAAACAAACACAAACCTTAAGCTTTAAAACTATATCATGATAACATTCCTTGTTATTCCACACATTTTAAAAGATTTATTTTATGTATATGAGTGGTCTATCTGCATGTACACCTGCATGCCAGAAGAGGGCAACAGATACCATTACAGACGGTTGTGAGCCACCATGTGGTTGCTGGGAATTGAACTCAGGACCTATGAAAGAACAGCCAGTGCTCTTAACCTCTGAGCCATCTCCAGTCCTCATAATTTTTTTAGATTTTTATTTTTTCTCAGGTTTATCTAGGATTTCTTAACCAGTAGAGGCAAGGATTTAGGGGATGTCCTGAGCTGATATATTTTATCATTTGGATTGTTTTGTTTCAAAACAGGATCTCACTCTGTGGTCTGGTCCACCTTGGCTGCTGTCTCAGTGCATAGCGCTATAAATGAGACCAGTTGGCCCAGTGTTCTGCAATGGCTGTAGGGATCTGAGTGAAAGAAGGGAAAGGAGAGGTTAGCCAAGCAGAATTCAGTTCTGAACCCGGTAAGTAGCTAGTGCTTAACAGCCACAGAAAACATATACGCACGAGCCTTGGCCTTAGGGTGGAGAGAAGACACACTGAAAATCATTACATAATTCAAGTACTATAAACCAGGCAGAAAGTTGTTATTGTTTCCCCAGAATGGTGATTTACAAACTACCCAAGGGTAATCTCAGTGAATTTGAGACTGTAGGAAGGCCTAAAATTATTGGCTAAGTCTTAAATAAGTGTCCCATATCTGGCTCAATTAGTAGCCCTGGCTGTCCTGGAACACACTGTGTAGACCAAGCTGGCCTCAAACTCAGAAATCTGCCTGCCTCTGCCTCCCAAGTGCTGGGATTAAAGGTGTGCACCACCACTGCCTGGCTTAGAGGAGCAATCTTAAATCTACTCAATGAAAATCTCCAGTAAAGCACGAGAATGTATTTTCAAAGGTTCCCAGGTTCAGCCAGGTTTGGGAACCAGTGCTGGCAAGTATGGTAAAGATGGAGACCATTGCCTTTTCCCTGTGACTCTTTTTGGGCATCTGGATGTTCTGTTCAACTCTCCAGCGATTCCGATGTACACACTAGACTTTGAAAACCACTCTGCAGAGGCTGGAGAGATGGTTCAGAGGTTAAGAGCACTGCCGCTCTTCTGGAAGACCTGAGTTCCTAGTACCCTGTCAGGTGGCTCACAGCCACCTGTGATTTCAGCTACAGAGAAGGTGATGCCCACATCTGGTCCCTGAAGGCATGCACATGGCAAACATACAGATAAACATACATAAATAAAAATAGCAAAAGATAAATATTTTTTTATAAAAAGGAAAAGAAAACCCCTCTCCAAAGAAAGAGGTTACTAGTATGGTTGCAGAGGCCTGCCCTGCGCACAGAGGCTGAGGCAGGAACATCAAGAGCTGCAGGCCAGACTGTGTGAGCCCCTGTTTAAAAAACAACAAACAAGGGCTGGAGAGATGGCTCTGGGGTTAAGAGCACTGGCTGCTCTTCCAGAGGTCCTGAGTTCAATTCCTAGCAACCACATAGTGGCTCATAGCCATCTGTAATGGGATCTGATGCCCTCTTGTGGTGTGTCTGAAGACAGCTACATTGTACTCATAAATCGATAATTCTTTTTAAAAACAATAACAACAAACAAGCCAGCAAAACAACAACAACAAAAATGTAAGGCTGGTAAGATGGTTCAGCAGGTTAAAAAAAAAGAAAAAGAAAAGCTTGCTGCCCCAGGACCTACATGATTAAATGAGAGAACCAACTCCTGTTGTCCCATTGTGCTCAAATCTCTCCAGCCAGCCAGGACACATAAATAAAGTTATTTAAAAAATAAATAAAAACAAGCTCTCTGCCCCTTCTATCTCTGACCCCTTTCTCCCTCTCTCCTCTCTTCTCCTCTCCTCTCCTCTCCTCTCCTCTCCTCTCCTCTCCTCTCCTCTCCTCTTTCTCTGTCCTCTCTCTCTGCCTCTACTCCCTTCTCAACCCCCTTCCCATGCCTCAAATAAACTCGATTCTATACTAAAAATATAAAGTAGGATAGAATAAACAAAAGCAAAAGAGGGATTGCAGAAGCCAAGCAGAAGGGGACAAAGGACTCGGTTTGGGTTTTGGAGTGAGGTCTCTCTTCATAGCCCAGGCTGCTTCACACTCCCAGTGCTCCACTGAGTGCTCCAATGAGAAGCAGACACCACTGGTGCCAGCTGCCCGGCCTTTGGGCTCCTCTTACTTGGAGATTCTCTTGTATTGCCATTGTTATTGTCTCTCCCCCTACCTTTTCCCTCTCTCTCCCTCTCTTTGGTTTTTATACAGAGCATCTTACCATTCACCCTGGGAAGACCTAAGCCACAATCGCCTTGCTTCAGTCTCCTAAGTGCTTAGACAAGAGGTGAGCACCATCACCTCCATGCCTAACTGCAGTGGTTTTAGAGATAGAAGTGTTAACAAATTCTGTTTATGTAAAGAGAACATTGATTTTTATGTGCTTATTTGAGTCTTGAAAAATCACTATGGGAACTAGGTCTTGTATTCTTGGTGGTTAGTACTTATTGGCCTTTAATGTGTGCTTGCTAATGGGCTGTTTATGCTATTAGTTCAAGAGTATTGGGAAAATGGAAAGGATTTTTGGGGGGGCGGGGGTTGGCCGTTTGACTTTTGAGACAAGGTCTGTGTATCAGACTGCTGGGGTCTGAAAATCCAAACAACCCAAGCAGTCTCAAGAGTCCATCGAACAAAATCTTTAACTGAATTAGACAACAAGAACAGACTGGTCAGGGACAACAGCACAGACTTGGGAGTTGACTGCATCTTTGAATGTTCATCTTAGTAATATGTAAGCAGATGACAAAAATTTCTTGTACTTAGGCTGCTGATGATCAATCAGGGCGGCAGAACAGACTCAGGAGCTGAACTGCACCTGGAACCAGAATGCTACAGAGATTTTAAGCCCAAAATCCATAAACATCTGTGCCAAGTTACAGTTACATTTTTTCCACCGATCAGGATTTAGGGAAAGGGGAAGTCTTCAGGAAAATGTCTTTGTGGTACATTTATCTTGTTCCCATTGGTTGGGTTATTCAACTGGGTCAGAGCAACATGCCTGGCATTCATGTCTCTCTATGCCAAGCAAGACATCAGTTACCTGGGGAGGTCTTGGGAATTTAAACTTTATTTGACTCCTATTCAAAATGGCAGTTTTATTCAAAATGGCTTCAGTTTGGCTCCTTCTAACAACACCAGTCTCCAACTTGATATGTAGCCAACAATGACCTTAAACTTCGGCTTCTCCTGCCTCTGCCTCCCAAATGCTGACATCACATCCAGTCTTTATAGAGAGGGGATCAAGCTATGACATCATACATGCTAGACAAAGACTCTCCCAACTGAGCTAGATCCTCATCTCCCCCTTTAAAGGAGTATAAATAGTATTTATTTATTACTACTGGTTGCTTAGGCCTGTGATGATCCAGTTCTTTGTTTTAGGTTTTTTTTTTTCCAAGACAAGGTTTCTCTGTGTAGTCTTAGCTGTCCAGTAACTCACTGTGTAGACCAGGCTGGCCTTGAACTCAGAGAGTTCCTGCCTTGCCTCTCTAACTTTGAGATTAAAGACATGTACCACCACACCCAGCTACTGACTCAATTCTTGATTTAGAAAAACAAAATACTGCTTGAAGATATAACCATTTTTATTTTGTTGTTGTTTTGTGCTTTTTTTTTTTTTTTTTTTTTGAGACAGAGTCTCATGTAGCCCAGGCTTGCCTAAACCTCCTGATTTCCTGCTGAGGTTGCAAGCATGTACTAAGCATGGCTGTAGCCATTGTAAAAGATGGAAACTCTTTCCCATTTGTTGACTTTTTGAGCATTGCTAGATGCTGGCTTGACAGCTTGTCTGGGTTGTCTCTCACAGTTGGTAGACATTTTCATCCTAATCCTCACAAAAAAAAAAAAAAAAAAAAAAAAAAAAAAAAGCCGGGCATGGTGGCACATGTCTTTAATCCCAGCACTCGGGAGGCAGAGGCAGGCAGATTTCTGAGTTAGAGGCCAGCCTGGTCTACAAAGTGAGTTCCAGGACAGCCAGGGCTACACAGAGAAACCCTGTCTTGAAAAAACCAAAAAAAAAAAAAAAAAAAAAAAAAAAAAGAAGAAAGAAGAAAGAAAGAAAAGAAAGAGCTGTGGGACAGTGGTGGTGCACGTCTTTAATCCCAGCACTTAGGAGGCAGAGGCAGGCGGATTTCTGAATTCGAGGCCAGCCTGGTCTACAGAGTGAGTTCCAGGACCGCCAGGGCTATACAGAGAAACCCTGTCTTAAAAAAAGAAAAGAAAAAAGAAAAGAGAAGAAAAGAAAAGAGTTGAGGGCCTGGGAGATAGATAGTTAAGTGGTTAAAGACACTGCACAGCCTGAATTTGCTCCCCAGAGCCCACAAAACAAACCTGGAGCCCACCTGTCATTTCCTGCATGCTGAATGCCAGGATGCTGGGTGGAAACAGTGGACCAGTGGCCTAGCAGACCAGAGAGCCTGGAGCACACAATGCAAAGACAGAAACCCTGTCTCAAAACCAGCGTGGGAGGAGCCAACTGACTTCTAAAAGGTTGTCTTTCCACCTTGCGGCGCACACCACGTGCACACCCACACGCGCGCACGCGCGCGCACACACACTCCTGCGCGCGCGCACACACACATACAATGAAGAAATAGAGCTTAAAAGAAGGAACTTGGGCTGGAGAGGTGGCTCAGCTGTTAAGAGCACTGACTGATCTTCTGAGGGTCCTGAATTCAAATCCCAGCAACCACATGGTGACTCAAAACCATCCGTAATGAGATCTGGTGCCCTCTTCTGGGTGTCTGAAAACGACTACAGTGTATTTACATATAATGAATGAAGAAATCTTTGGGCTGGAGTGAGCCGGGCTGGAGAGAGAAGAAAAGGTGTCTGAAAGCAGCTATAGTGTACTTACATATAATAAATAACTAAATCTTTAAAAAAGGAAAAGAAAAACTAACCAGCATGGTAACATACTTAGAATGTGAAGAATATTGGGCTGGGGAGGCGACTCAGTCATTAACGTGCTTTTCTTGCGAGCCTGAAGACCTGAGCACTCACATAAAAAGCTGGACAGGCAGCCTGTGCCTTAGGTTTGCTGACCAGCCAGGCTGGCTACTGAATGAGCTTCCGGTTCATTGAGAGTCTCTGTGTCAAAAAGTAGAGTGGAAGCCGGGCGTGGTGGCGCACGCCTCTAATCCCAGCACTCGGGAGGCAGAGGCAGGCAGATTTCTGAATTCGAGGCCAGCCTGGTCTACAAAGTGAGTTCCAGGACAGCCAGGGCTACACAGAGAAACCCTGTCTCGAAAAATCAAAAAAAAAAAAAAAAAAAAAAAAAAAAAGTAGAGTGGAAAGCAACCCAGAAGACTGCCCTCTAAGGACAAGCTTCCCATCCAAACAACACCCATAGCCTCCCCCTCACTCACATAGGAGACCCAAGTATGAACAGAAATGTGTTAGAACCCCCAAAACCCTGAGGCTGCCACCCTGTCACACAGCACCATGTGGATCCTGCTAGAGTCGGAGAGAAAGGAGCACCTGGCCTTTCAACTCAGGGCAGTTGCACCAGCAAGCCATTCCGTAGGATTGTTTTCTAGAACTTAGAAAATCTACTCTTGCACACATGTCTCATGAACGCTCTGCTTTTGTTTGTTCTCAGCTCAGTCAGGTCTTAGGACAGTTTATTGTGTGTTTCTCCACCAGTCAACAGAACGACATTCTCTATCACACCCCAGGCACACCTCAAACACCCCCAACTTCTTCCTTCGTCTATTCTTCTTTCTCTCATCCTATAGACTTTTTTTTTGTTTTTTTGTTTGTTTGTTTGTTTGTTTGTTTGTTTGTTTTACTGCTTAATTATGTAGTGGGTGGGCCTGATGCTGCTTGTATTCTAATACTGGTTCCTCAAGTCCTAGTTGCCCCAGAGAGAAGAGTCCTCACATAGACCCAGTTGACACTCTGTGACCCTGCCCCCAAGTTATTTCTGATTGGTGAATAAATGTGCCAATAGCTGGGCAGAAGAGACATAGGCAGGTTTTAGGATTCCCAGGTCAGAGGAGAACAAGGACTGGAGGGAGAAGAAGGAGAATGGAAGAGAAGCTGCCCTGGGTTAGGTGAGTCATGAAAATGTGGCCCTAAGGGCTGGCCAACTGGAGTTAAGAGCGGCCCAGATGAAACATAGTAATGACTCAGGGTTATGGATAGGAAAATAGATTCTAGTAGCATAGAGGATAGATATCTGCACAGCTCTTGCATTAAGGCTTATTATAAAAAATAAAAGTTGTGTGCCTTTTATCCAGGAACTGAATGATCAGGGCAGGTAGAAACACCCGATTGGGATTAAAAATGTCTACAATATAATTATAACCTTTCATTAACTTTAACAACCACTAAAATCTGTGGACTCCACGGGAACCTCCTCCTGCTCCATTTTACAGACCTCGATTTCCTTTTTCTTTTATCCAAGTTTATCTCCTACTTTCTCCTCGTACACACCCTCTTTCCTTGCTACTTGTAATCTTAACCAACAATAATCTGAGTCTACTCCACAGTGTCCTGGGTTGTTTATCTTCCATCGTTATTGCCACGAAAGGGGCCACTGTCACTGATTGACTGCTGCACAGCTGTAATATCAAACAGATGCAGTTGTCCTTCAAGTTAATACCTCTCTCAGGGAATCATATGGAGTGACACTACCCACCCAGAGCTACTGGCCTGAGGAGTTTTTTTTTTTTTTTTTTTTCAAGACAGGGTGTACTGGCTAGTTTTGTGTGTCAACTTGATACAGCTGGAGTTATCACAGAGAAAGGAGCTTCAGCTGAGGAAATGCCTCCATGAGATCCAACTGTAAGGCATTTTCTCAATTAGTGATCAAGGGGGAAAGGCCCCTTGTGGGTGGGACCATCTCTGGGCTGGTAGTCTTGGATTCTATAAGAAAACAGGCTGAGCAAGCCAGGGGAGGCAAGCCAATAAAGAACATCCCTCCATGGCCTCTGCATCAGCTCCTGCTTCCTGACCTGCTTGAGTTCCAGTCCTGACTTCTTTGGTGATGAACAGCATCATGGAAGTGTAAGCTGAATAAACCCTTTCCTCCCCAACTTGCTTCTTGGTCATGATGTTTGTGCAGGAATAGAAACCCTGACTAAGACACAGGGTTTCTCTGTATAGCCCTGGCTGTCCTGGAACTCACTTTGTAGACCAGGCTGGCCTTGAACTCAGAAATCCGCTTGCATCTGCCTCCCAAGTGCTGGGATTAAAGGCATGTGCCACCACCGTCCGTCGAGGAGTTATTTTCTGAACTACCTACTCAACACTACCGCACCCCAAGTCCCACTTGAACACTGTAAATATGTTAACTGAAAGAATACAGCTGATACTAACAATAAACCAAGCAAAGAAAAAAAAATACCAGATGTGTAAATCTAAAGAGAAACCAACCTGAAAGTCTATAAATAAAAAACACAGTAAGTCAAATAAATAAATGGGAGGAGGTCTCAGCAATGGAGAAGACAGGCTGCAAGATAGAAGACAGGCTGGGGTGGGAACCGTCCAACAAGGGCAAAGATAAAATACCAGTCGGAAGTCAAAGCTATGAGACACTTTGAAAAGACCAAATTAACGGGTTATAGGCATAGAAAAGAATCTCATCCTAAAGACATAAAAAAAAATCTTCCAGGCATGGTGGCGCATGCCTTTAATCCCAGAATTTGGGAGGCAGAGGCAGGCAGATTTCTTAGTTCAAGGCCAGCCTGGTCTACAGAGTGAGTTCCAGGATAGCCAGGGCTATACAGAGAAACCCTGTCTCGAAAAACCAAAAACCAAAACAAAACAAAAACCACTACAGAACAAAGAACATATGTTGAAAACAGCAAGAAACGCCAAATCATAGAGAAAGGCAGTCCGACCAGAATAACATCCCATTATTCATCTGAAACTTTAAAAGCAATTAGGGCTTGGAGTGATGTATTTCAGGTTCTGACAACTACCAACCCAGAATACTCTGCTAGCTGGAAGAATGAAAGGAAAATGAAAACTTTCCGTTATAAAAATAGACGAAAGGAATTTATGATTACTAAGCCAGCTCTGAAGAAGATAGTTGAAGAGGAGAACACTTATACTAAAAGAGGAAAAATAAATCCATCCATAATGAGGCCACAGGAAAAAATAAATCCTGCTGGGATAACAACAAGCAATGAGGAAGAGAAAGGAACAGATACTACAAACTACAAACTCCATTAGCATCCCTTCTAGGCTCCGCCCCACAGTTACCTGGCAACAGCCAAGCCTGCCTGACTCACTATAGGGCTGCTTGCCCCCTCCTCTCTCTCTTACTAACTGTCTCTCTACCCTTTTTCTCCCTGCCCCTTCTCCCTCTTTCCCCATCCCCCTCACCCCTTGCTCTCCCTCTCTTTCTCTTTCTTCTCTGTCTCTACTCCCTCCTCAACTCCCCTTTTCATACCCTAAATAAACTCTATTTCATACTCTATCCAGGAGGAATGGATGCCTCAGCATGGGCCCGTGGAGGCACATACACACACACACACACACCGCCACCTCACCACACTCACTTCTACCAAACATATCCTGGTTCCTCTTTCTTTTTATAAAATACAACAACAAAGTCAACAATATGGCAAGAGTCAACACATAGCATTCTATAACAATTGTAACTATTAGTGGTCTCAAAAGCAGGAGCCTCCAACACTTTACCATAAATGCGATATTATCTTAGAAGGGTGGGAAAGGTATTCCAAGCAAACGGTCCCAGGAAACATGCCAAAATTGCTATTCTAATATCTGACGAAATAGCAGCTATAAAGAAAGATGAAATTTGCAAGAGAACGGATGGAAAATATTCTATCAAATGAGTCAACCAGGCCCAGAGAGACAAACGATGCATGTTCATCTCATGTGGCTACTAGCTTTGAAGTTTTAGATTTGTGTGCTTAATTTGTAGAGCCCAGGAAGCTAGAAAGGGCCTGTGAGCGAGTGAATAGTAAGGAAAGTATGATAGGAGTAGAAGGAGGAGATACTGAGGATTCAAGGCTTACACTGGTACAACAGTGTGGAGACAGGAGAGGAAGATGTCAGGGCAGCAAAGCTAATAGCCTATGGAAATCCACCACTTTGTGAACAAATTAAAACATGATTATTTTAGGCTTCATTTCTTATATGTGTGAGTATTTTTGCCTGCTTGTATGTGTTTACCACGTGCATGTCTGGTCCCCTGGAGCTGAGAAGAGGGCATTTGTCCCCTGAACCTGAACAGAATTAGAGATGGTTGTAAGCCACCATGTGAATGCTGGGACCTCAACTAGGTCCCTTGCAAGATCAACGAGTGCTCTTAACTACTGAGCATAGGGGTTGGAGAGGTGGCTCAGTGGTTAAGAGCATTTGTATCTCTTACAAAGGACCCAGGTTTGGTTCCCAGAACTTATATGGTAGCTCACAAATAGCTTTCATTCCAAGGGGAATCTGGTGCCCTCTGTTGGTCTCTGCAGGTACTGCATAGGAATGATTCTCAGCTGAGCTTGCAGGCAAAACTCTGTACATAAAAAATGAAAAAAAAAAAAAGGTTAAAAAAAGAGTTTGGATACAGGTATTCTTTATGGATGGTCTATGCATCTCCCACAAGATGTAAGTGATTGAATGAAAATCTCAGTGTTGCATATAGAATAGACAAACACACAGGGACAGACACAGGTACAAATGGAGCCACAGAAGACAGGGATCATGAAGTAGAGAATTCGAATGTGTTCTTGCTCTTGGTTAAATGATGCCAAGGAGAAGTGTTTTTATTTCTTCCCTTATTTCAATACTGATGCATTATTGGCGACTCCAAATGAATCAGCAATGCAAATATTCAACACAATCCAAGATCATACATCAGCAAGCAACAGAGCAGGACAGAGAGGGTAGCTTCCTTTCGCTTGGGTGGTACTTTACAAACATCAGAACTCCATAAGGAGGTTCTCAGGAAACATGGAGTTGGGATATTTTGTTTGAAGTTAAGGAAGTAAATTTGTTTTGTGTTTGTTTCTTGAGACAAGATCTCACTCTGTAGCCCCAGCTGTCCTCAAACTCGTAGAGTTCCATCTGCCACTGCCTCCCAGGTGCTAGGATTAAAGGTTCGCACCACTGTGTCTAACATGAAGGAGTGATTCTGATGAAGAAAGAAAGAAAGAAAGAAAGAAAGAAAGAAAGAAAGAAAGAAAGAAAGAAAATATCAGTGCTGGGTGTGGGATATCTCCCTACAAATTATTTGTCAGGAGAGCTCCAAAGGCCCTCAAAACAACACAGGCTATTGCCATTATTCTCGGCTGTCCACTAGAACTACACTGTAAAGCTATGTTGCTAAAGATACAACATATGTTTATGCAGGACATAAAGAAACCCAACTGAAACTGACCTGAAGTCTTCCCTGCCGGATAGCTTTCCTAGCATCAGGAGATGCTGTGCAGGCAGATGGAGGAGAAAAGCCATTAGAAATATTACCCACCAAGAAACCCTCTATGCTACAATTCTGGCCTGCCAATCAAGATATGCCCGCTGGTGAAATAGTGGCACAAAGGTCATGGAAGTAACTGGCTGCTTTGGGATTGGATTTAAGGCCTGTTCCATAGGAGGAAATCCATGTTTGATACTGGAAAGTTAGTTAAAAGTACATGGGTGGGAAGGCCATAGTCCCGAGTGGGGAACCTCTACAGTTATCTCACTAAATAGACAGACATGCTGCCAAACTGCCTTCTAAATATTTATGTTTATACACATAAATTAATGCTGCCCTCAACACTGGCCAGAGAAGCTTGTCTCTGTAGTGGTTAACAGTCAATGCAGAGTTATAACTCATTACGTTGCTGAGATTAAGTGATTATTGAATGCTCAGCCCCAAATAGGACATCTGTATCAACCACCACCAACACCTGTCCTGTTGCAAGGCTCAGTGAACATCAAAGAAGAGAGATCAGAAGGAAGGTAAGAGCTGGAGACTTGAGAAGAGCGCTGTGAGGGGATGCCTCTGGACAAGACACTTGTAAACTCGCTGTGGCTATGGTTACAGTCACAAGACCCTGCAAGATCAAGCTAACTAGATCTGTCAACTTTCCAGCAGGCAGCAGTAACTGAACTCATTGGGTTTCCAAAGGAAAAAAGGAGAGGGGAAAAAAAAACATAAGAAGTAGAAAGGGAAATGTTAGGGGTGCATGGGAGGAATGGAATGAGATGGGGATAGACAATGGATACTTTGTTTAAAATAAAGATTTTTCTATTTATAGAGATACATTCTTTAGAATAAAGCCCCTCCAACCTCTCAGCTAATCTTTGATCCATAAGAAAAGGTAAGAATCCTCTACAGTGTGTTCTAAAAGGCCCAGTCAATGGCATGCCTTGGCTTTGTTCTTTGAATGGAATAACTGATGCTAAGCAAGGGGAAACTAGCCACAGAACAGGCACAGTCAGCAGCATTTGACTGAAGACTTGTTCTTTCTCTTTACTGAGCAGCCAGAATTGTTCCTCGGGGCTTCCGTAAGTGACCGTTTAAGGTATAACTGAATTCTTCATTTTTTTACTTTCCCTCTCCCTGTTTTTATTCCTGTCATTTTGAGTCAAAGTCTCAATCTGCAGCACAGGGTAGCCTGGAACTCTATATACAGCCCAAAAAGGCCGCAGACTCTGAGTAATCCTCCTGCCTCAACATCCTGAGTACTAAAATCATGGGTGTATGCATGATCTCCAGATTAACTTTATTCTTTACACAGTCTTGTAGCTTTGGGACACTACCCCATCCTATCTGAGGCTTTTCTTTTTACTTTGTAGCTCTAGCTGGCCTGGAACTCACTATGTAGACCAGACTGGATTCAAACTCTGAGAGATCTGACTGCCTCTGCCTCTCTGCCTCTCTGCCTCTCTGCCTCTCTGCCTCTCTGCCTCTCTGCCTCTCTGCCTCTCTGCCTCTCTGCCTCTCTGCCTCTGCCTCTCTGCTTCTGCCTCTCTGCCGCTGCCTCTCTGCCTCTGCCTCTCTGCTTCTGCCTCTCTGCCTCTGCCTCTCTGCCTCTGCCTCTGCCTCTCTGACTCCTCTGCCTCTCTGCCTCCTCTGCCTCCCTGCCTCTGCCTCTGCCTCTGCCTCTCTGCCTCTGCCTCTGCCTCTCTGCCTCTGCCTCTCTGACTCCTCTGCCTCTCTGCCTCCTCTGCCTCTCTGACTCCTCTGCCTCTCTGCCTCTGCCTCTGCCTCTATGCCTCTGCCTCTCTGCCTCTGCCTCCTGAGTACTAAAATTAAAGTATGTGCCACCATGTCCAGCCCATGAAGCTTTCTTTTAACCTGTCATTCTTTCACCCCACCCTTTTTACCCCCACTCCTCTAGGGTTACTGGTCACCAGAAGATTCCTCAACTATGTAATTTACTCCTCATTAAATAGAGCTTAGCACAGTGTCACAAACCTATAACAATACTTGGGAATCTGAGGTAGGACTGCAAGTGCCTGGCCAGTCTGGATTATTAAAAAAAGCCCTAGCTCAATAGTAATAGTCACCTTCACCGTCACCACCATCACCACCACCACCACCACCACCACCACCACCACCACCACCATCATCCCAAAATACCTCCCAAGGCTCCAGGTGGGAATAGGTAAGAAGTCACTAGAAAACCATTCAGTAGAACTCTCCATGCATTTTCATTTCAGACATAAAAAGGGAAAGTGCAGAATATGTCTAGTTATGACTGTTTAAAAGAAACTCTGCTGCAGTTCCCAGAACCATCTGGAGAGTTTCAGCATAATAATGGTGTGCATACCTATTATTAGGACCTGTCTCACATGATTGTGAGTACTGGCAAGTCCAAAAGTCCTAGTGTGGGCCTGAAGGCCAGAAAACTAGGAGAGCCATTATTCCAGTCTCATTGAAGGCTGTCAGGCAGAACTCTCTCATATTTGAGAGAAAGCAGCCTTTTGTTCTACTCAGGCCTTCAGCTGATTGGCTGAGGTCTTCCCACATTAGGGAGGACTGTCTGCTTTACACAGCCTACCAATTTAAATGGTGATCTCATCAAAACACTCACAGAAATGCCAGCATAGCTTTTGGCCTAATACCTGGACCCTGACTTAGCCAAGTTGATTGAAATTAATTATCCACAAGTTCTTTATAATACCTACTGAACAACATGTAGTATTTTGATACCTTCACACACAATTCCAGTTTAATTCCTGTTCAAGTCATTACATTGGATAGAGACGGAGAAGAGGATGGAAAGAGGAGGGGTCAGGAGAGTTTATGATTTATCGGGATATGAATCAGAAGAACTGGGTACTGATACCTAATTTTTTCACTCAGATCCACAAGGTGTGTGTGCCTCTTAAACTGCCTTTGAAATAAGAAAAGCAGCAATTCTTTCTATTTTATGCTTGAGGGAACAAATGTCTCAAAAATTTGACTAACTGCAAGGCAGCTGGTTGCATTTGTAATTGAGCCAAGACATAACTGCACGTCTCCTCGTTCCCCAGCTCTACTCTGTCACTTAGGTTTCTGGGAAACATTTGGCCTAAAAAAAAAAAAAACCCTTTTTGGAAATTAAGCTCAGACATTTAGAGAAACAGAACTGAGTCCTTTGGGGTTTGAAGCTCTTGGTTTGTGATAGATATATTGCTTTTAAGGACGTGTCCATGTGTGGGGTAGAGATGAGTTATGAAATTTGGGGCAAACCAGCTGCAGCCTGAATAGCAAGTGCTACAGGCATTTTGTACAATATTTCAGTGGCCAGTTGTACTGAGAGACACCATCAAACGTAGTGAATAACAGAGTTTCATTTGCTTGTTTGCAAAGGTCAGGGATTGTAACTAATTTGCAACTGTTGCTGGTGGAAGCTAACGGTAACTGGGTGTATAAGTCACAGATGCTCCAAAGCACCTCATGCAGACCGTTTTTCATTTTCACAGTGACTGTAAGAAAGAGATAAACAAGGAAAGAGAGGCTCAGCGTTTAATTTTGTGATGCTAAAGATCAAACTGAGGGTCTCTTGTCAAGTGCTCTAGACTGAGCTACGCTCTAGACTGAGCTACACTCTAGACTGAGCTACGCTCTAGACTGTGAGCTATGCTCTAGACTGTGAGCTATGCTCTAGAGCTACTCAATTTAAGTATGAGATCCTTTCCCCCAAACAGGTGATTATCCCAACAATGCTCATCAAATATTCTTTTGCTTCCTCTCTAACTTGAAAGCTCAATAAAAAACAAGGTTTAAATAAGGATTTTTCTGGAACGAGTGTTCCATACGCTAATTCTCATACAAGGTCAATAATGTGTTGCCTGACTACCAATGTCTTTAACTATGAGTTGGCCTCTTCAGGCAAGCTATTTCTAATTGTTCTTCACACATTTAAAAAACAATCTTGGCATTTATCCTTCTGACTAAACTTGACAGTATTGATGAATTCATAATAAATTCTATGTGGGTTTTGTAAGGCTCACATCAAACATAGGGATTAATTTTAGAGAATCATAACTTAATACCATTGATTCATGCCTGATGACCCAAGTTCCCTGGAATACAACAAGCCTGATATGATGGTGTGTCTGTAATTCCAGAACTCTTAACAGTGAGATAGAAAGTGGAGGAAGAGGATGCTGGAAGTTCCCAGGCCTCTTAGCCTAGTATATGCAGTGCAGTAGAAACCAGAGACCCAGTCCCTCAAGGTGAGAATGGAGAAATAACCCGAAAAGTTGTTTTCTGACCTCCATATATGTGCCATGGTACATCTTACACTCACACACAGAAAAATCATGCGCAAGGTCATGTGCAAATTCAGGGATTGTAACGATCATTCTAATTTCCAACATTTGCTGGTAGGAGCTAATGGTAACTGGAGTGTGACTATAGATCACATATTCTCTTTGTGTGTGTGTGTGTGTGTGTGTGTGTGTGTAATTGCTAGTTTAGTTCTCTTGCTCTAATTGGCTGACTTACATTGGGGAAGAAATCATACATATATCATATGTATATATTGTTTTCCTTTTTTTGTTTAAGATTTATTTATTTATTTATTTATTTAATATTAGTATAGTGTAGCTGTCTTCAGATGCATCAGAAGAGGGCATCGGATCTCATTACAGATGATTGTGAGCCATCATGTAGTTGCTGGAAATTGAACTCAGGACCTCTGAAAGAGCAGCCAGTGCTCTTAACTGCTGAGCCACCTCTCCAGCCCACCATAGTTTTCCTTTTTTAAAAAAACTATTTACTTATTTATTTCATGTGTATGTGTGTGTGTGTGTGTGTATACCTATGAGTATGTAAAAGTCAGAGGACAGCTTGCAGGGTAGTCCTTCTAGCGTGAGTTCTGGGAATTTAGTCAGGTCATCAGATTTGGTGACAAATGTCTTTCTTTATCCACTGAGCTATCTTTTCTGAGACAGAGTCTTGCTATGATGTTCAGCCTGATCTAGAACTCACTATGTGGCCCAGGCTGGTCTTGTGATCTTGAGTGCTAGGATCACAGGCATATGCCACCACACCCAGCAAGAAGGGCCCATGTTTTAATGACTTTGCATCTAATACCTACAAAGCATGTGTCAGACATTAAACCTTGTTTATATGAACAATGAATGGGATAAAAGATCTAAATAAAATTTAAAAAGAGGGGCTAGAGAGATGCTGCTGACTGACTGCTCTTCCAGAGGTCCTGAGTTCAATTCCTAGCAACCACATGGTGGCTCACAACCATCTGTAATGGGGTCTGATACCCTCTTCTGGTGTGTCTGAAGACAGTGACATATATATATATATATATATATATATATATATATATATATATATACATATATATATATATATATATATATAGAGAGAGAGAGAGAGAGAGAGAGAGAGACAGAGAGACAGAGAGAGACAGAGAGACAGAGAGACAGAGACAGAGAGACAGAGAGAGATAAATAGAGAGACAGAGACAGAGAGACACAGAGAGAGAGACACAGAGAGAGAGAGAGACAGAGAGAAAGAGAGAGACAGAGACAGAGAGGATGACGGGGTTCTTTCCTGTGTGTATAAAATTGAGGGGAGGTGTCAGGTAGCCCAAGCTTACCTCAGACTCCCTATGTAGTAAGGATGACCTTGAATTTCTGGTTGTCCTGTGTCTGCCTCCCGAGTGCTAGAATCACAGGCACACATGACTAAGCCCAGTTTATGCAGTGCTGGGATCAATCCCAGGCAAGCACTCTACTAACCCGAGCTACAACCTTAATTACTTCTATATTTTTATAGTGAAAGAAAATTAAAAGCTCCTCACTATGGAAAATGGAGATAGGATTCGAGATGTGCCTTAGTGGTAGTGCCCTTACCATTCATGTAATACTTAGGCTTTGACCTAAAGTGCTAAAAAAGAAGGAAAGAAAAGTATAAAACCATACTATTTAATAGTCCCAGTGATACAGCAGATACCTCCGTTTACACTGAACTGCCCGTCGTGCTTCCACCCCCCCATTGCTCCAATGCTCCTGCTTCCACACACACATACTCACCCCCGGGAGCTGAGATTGCAGGTGAACATCACCCACCAGCAAGACAGTTTTCAAGGTAGGATTTGAGATGAATAAAAATTCAGAAAGAGCTGATTAGGATTTCAGGTTGGGAGGAAAGGGAGTTTAGAAGTTTTTTGTTTAAAATTGGGTCTTGCTCTCCAAAAGTTATAGATATATTCTAATATTGCAACAGAAACTTAAAAATTATGGTTAAAATTGCCAGTGTTCCATTGACTACAGCTTGCAGTTTGATTTCAAATTTAAGATCTTTAATTCACCTGTATATTGTAATTAAGATAATTATAAGAGCCGGGCGTGGTGGCGCACGCCTTTAATCCCAGCACTTGGGAGGCAGAGGCAGGCGGATTTCTGAGTTCGAGGCCAGCCTGGTCTACAGAGTGAGTTCCAGGACAGCCAGGACTACACAGAGAAACCCTGTCTCGAAAAACCAAAAAAAAAAAAAAAAAAAAAGATAATTATAAGAGTAATCCTCTTATGAGAGTGCTAATACAGCTCACTTCATACAAAACTGGGACAGAGTTATCTAGATATGTTTGTCTTTGTGCATAGATTAGACCCTCAGACAATCAGTTTGGCTCTAGTTGCTGCCTGGCAAGAAACTGCAGTATGGGCAGTTTTTTCACAACACTAAAGTTGTGAGAACGTTTTAACTGTAGGTCATCTTAAGAAAGAGTATCAAAAATTAGAGACATGGACAGTTAAATTGTTCCTCTAGAATCGGTCCTTATTACAGGAGGGCCAAGATGCTCAGATTAAAAAATATTTTACTTTTAAGTTAATGTAGGGCTCAAGATAGCCCCAGGGAAGCTTGTGGCCTTCTTTTATTTTGCAAACAGTGCCTGAGAAAGTTTCCCCTGTGTTCAAGGGAATTTCTTTTCTTTTCTTTTCTTTTTTTTTTTTTTTTTTTTTTTTTTTTTTTGGTTTTTCGAGACAGGGTTTTTCTGTATAGCCCTGGCTGTCCTGGAACTCACTCTGTAGACCAGGCTGGCCTCGAACTCAGAAATCCGCCTGCCTCTGCCTCCTGAGTGCTGGGATTAAAGGCGTGCGCCACCACGCCCGGCTGGGAATTTCTTTTTAGCTTTGTTACAGATCTATTCAGATGTTTAAAATAATGCTTAAATTCAAAGAGTTTTGCTTTTAATGAACTGGTGATCACTAGATAATTTTGCCTGTAGGTATGGCTAACATAGCTTTACAATATGTAAGAAATTTTTATTGTCTGCTTCAATACAAGAAGCAAAGAGTTTAAATCTTTCAGTATATATTGTTTCCTAAGTGGAAAGTATTTTATTAGCTAATGCCTCTAAAGGGAAGTTTAAAGTTCTGGAGAATAGTTGTTGCTCCATAAGATTCAGAGGCAATATATTTTTAATATTTAGGATTTTAGTTACAGAAAAATCTAAGAAAGAGAAATTTATTTGCTTCAAAATTTTAATTTTCAAAACCTCCAAGAGATGTTTTGTCAACAATTTAATGTTACACATGTTACTGAGATATTTTATAATTCTCAAAGACAAGGTATTGTAAAACTTTAAAAACTATACCTTCTTTAAAAACAAAAAAGGGGGGAAATTATATCCCTGTGCACATTATTTAAATCACATTTTTATTTAAAAAAAAAAAACCTAGATATAATGATGTCTAGGGCAGACAAAAAGGATCCACTTATTGGCACATGCCATGATCCTGTTCAGATACTTAATATGGGGAAAAGGGGGAATGTTTCCGTTTTTTCCACAGAATGCTACAAGAGCATGCTAGCTTCCAATGTGACAGGTTGACCTGTGACCTGTGAGTGCCCTGACAGTGGTGACCAGAAAGCTGTGTTGAGTGCACAAAAGAGGAGAAATCGGAGAGCAGCCACTTACAAACAGATAAAGAAACTTCGTATCTCCACCAGGGGCTGCAGCGAGGAGTACCAACCTGGTGCCAACTTAAAATAAAAACAACTAAAAAAGCTGACTCATGAGGCAAAAAGACTGGTACAGAGAATGTACAAGATGCTTTCGTCAGAAACACTGTTTTTGGCCATTCAGGCCAGCTCCTCATAGCTATGAAAGTTTGTGTACCTTGCCTATATGCTTATTGTTAGATAATTTTAAGAGTTAAGATTGCCAATCTTGGCAAGTCTTTTTATATTCATTGTAATTCTTGTCAATCAATTAATTGTGTAGATCCTAATTTAGATAAGGAATCTGCTGTTATGATTTTGTTAAAGAGACCTGCTTATGTTTTTCTGCCTATTAGAGTTAAGAAATGATCCTTGGTTTAAAAATCTGGGAATGCAAACTTTGAAAAGGTATCGACCGCAGGGCGTGGTGGCGCACGCCTTTAATCCCAGCACCCGGGAGGCAGAGGCAGGCGGATTTCTGAGTTCAAGGCCAGCCTGGTCTACAAAGTGAGCTCCAGGACAGCCAGGGATATACAGAGAAACCCTGTCTCGAAAAACCAAAAAAAAAAAAAAAAAAAAAAAAACCCAAGATATAAGATACAATTTGATAAACGCATGAAACTCAAGAAGAATGAAGACCAAAGTGTGGACACTGTGCAACTTCTTAGAATTGGGAACAAAACACCCAGGGAAGGAGTTACAGAGACAAAGTTCGTAGCTGTGATGAAAGGATGGACCATTTAGAGACTGCCGTATCCAGGGATCCATCCCATAATCAGCTTCTAAACGCTGACACCATTGCATACACTAGCAAGATTTTGCTGAAAGGACCCAAATGTAGCTGTCTCTTGTGAGACGATGCCGGGGCCTAGCAAACACAGGAGTGGATGTTCACAGTCAGCTATTGGATGTATCACAGGGCTCCCAATGGAGAAGCTAGAGAAAGTACCCAAGGAGCTAAAGGGATCTGCAACCCTATTGTTGGAACAACAGGATGTACTAACCAGAACCCCGGAGCTCTTGTCTCTAGCTGCATATGTATTGAAAGATGGCCTAGTCGGCCATCAATGGAAAGAGAGGCCCATTGGACTTGCAAACTTTACATGCCCCATTATAGGGGAATGCCAGGGCCAAAAGAATGGGAATGGGTGGGTAGGGAAGTGGGGGGCGCTATGGGGGACTTTTGGGATAGCATTGGAAATGTAATTGAGGAAAATATGTAATAAAAATATTAAAAATAAAAAAAAAAGAAAAGGTATCGACCACAGCTTTTTAGATCAGCAGCTACATACTGCCCATTTTGTTAATGATAAGCATAGGAATATTTCCATAGCTTTCTCAGAGCAATATATTATATAGATAAAAAATTAAAAGCAAAGGTTAACGCCCTAGAAGAAGTAGTGCTAGCAATAGGGCAAGATATTGCAAATATTAAGACCAGGTTAGCTACTAAATGTCATGCTCCTTTCCAATACACTTGTGTCACCCCCTTACCTTATAATACGACCATTGATTGGGAAAAGACTAAAGCTCATTTTCAGGGAGTATGGAGAGATACTGATATTTCTCATGACTTAGAACAGTTAAAGGCGGAAATTTCAGACATAGCCAAGCCTTCACCGGTGTTCCAATGTCCTATAAAGCCCTTGAGCTTGGAATTCAGGGAGAGTGTTGCCTATTCAGTGACATTCAGAATAGCCTCTGGCATTACACTATCACTTTGAATAAAAGCTAGGTCACTGCCTTACACAGGAATTTACCATCAACTAGGAAGAAGGAAGTTTAAGACCTAAAGAGGAACCAGAGTAGATACTTAGAACTATAGATAGCTGAGTTATACCCATACACGCGTATTTACAATGGCCTAGGGGAAAGGTAGACTACCAAAACTGGTTTTCAACCTCCCCCTGTCTTTTGACCTTGTTGCCCTCCCTTTTAGGGCCCCTATTGGGACTCCTATTATTGATCTCCTTCGGTCCTTGGGCATTTCAGAAATTGACCCGATTTGTTAAATCTCAAATTGATTCATCTCTTTCAAGCGTATTTGCTTCAGTTCATTACCATCGGCTGGACATTGGCAATAACAAGCAGGTTACTAGAGAAGAGTCAGACGTGGATGCCGCTTCATCACCCTCTTCTCGGAGAGAGAGACTCAATTTCCATAAAATGCTTAAGTAAGATCATTTCCCTCCCCCTAAATTCGGCCATCAGTCTCATGCTACAAATCATTTATAGATTGCCGTAGTCTGTGCTTCCGACATGGTAATATACATTCTCGCCACATTGGAAACTAAACAGTCATCCCAGGCTAGACACATCGAAAAATTGGAACTTGAAGCCGTCACCCGTGAGAGTTGTAAGACTAAGTACTGCACAGAAATTAGTCTGGAAGCTGTTAGACAGTCTCTGAGAGGCATGTCTAATTGCATGAAGGTTGAGTGCCCTAGGGTCCTTCCCCCCAGGAAAAAACGGCACAGGAGCAGGTCAGGGTTACTCTGAGTAAAAATGTGTGGGCCTGAGAGTCAATCCTGTACATGGCCCCTAACATTACACACTGGGGATCAGACCTCTACCTCTACCCATGGAGCTTGCTTCGTTCCTAAATCCCTTGGCTGGCCCAGGTTATACCCAACAGACTGGGACCATTAATTCAAGCCTCATAGATGACTTGTCCTTGTGTCCTTCGTGGTCTTAGAGAATCACCCGGTGAACAAACAGACATTTAGGCGATCGTTAAAAAACGTGGCTACAAATTTATTATATAATATGCCTTTATAAAAATATTAAAACGGGGGAGATGTTGGGAGCCATTAAGACAACATAATTGTCCTGATCTCTGAATTGGGCCTCTCCCCCCGAGAAGAAAAGGGGGTCAAAAGCGGGCCACCGACACACCGATTCCGAGAACAACCACAGAATGTCCCAGCCCTAAGTCATCGCTGATGTCCTGACCACACCCTGATAACACCAAGTTCCTGCTTCCCCCGTGTAGCTGCCAAAAGAAAAAATTTCTATTTTCCCCCCTCCCACTGATAAGTACTTCTCCTTTTGTTTGTGCAATTCTATTGCCCCACCCCTCCCACTGATAAGTATCTGTACTTCCCCTTTTCCTTGTGCATTTAAACCTTGGGCCTGGCTAATACATTGGGGTCTTGATGCAATTCAGAACGTTTCCCTGTCGTTATTCGCACAAGACCCTCGTATCTCTCTACCCCCCATTTGGTTCTTAGGAGAAGGTCCCCTCGAGACCCTCGAATAACTGGACCTGCTGGACGGGTCAATATGTCTATTGATGGTTAGTCGATAAAGAATATTTGACATCTGTAGTAATGGAATATTATTCATCCTTTAAAAGAGATCTTGCCATTTAACAACATGGAGGACATTATACCATGTAAAATAAGTCACATACACAAAAACAAATATTTCACTTACGTGTGAAATCTTGAAAACTGTTGAACTCATAAGAAACAGAAGAAAAGTTCCCATAGGGCAGAGGTAGGAGACGTGGGAAGATGATAGAAGGTTGCAATTTTCAGTTATAAAATAGATATATTTTATAGACCTAATAATGTACAGCAAAATGACTGCAGTTAATAGTGGTGAATAGTCTTCATGAAATGTTCAAGGATAATAAGTCTTAAATAGTCTCACCACACCACATACAAGGTGACAGGCATAGTAATTTGACTCTGGTGATCATTTCATGACATCTCCTGAATATTATGTACTACTTAAATACTTAACAGTTTTTACTCTTTGGTTATATCTTGATAAGTCTGGAGGTATAATCAATAGAATTGGGGGCATCAAGAGAAGAATGTGTGAGGCTGGAGAGATGGCTCAGCCAATAAGAGCACTGCCTGTTCTTCCAGAGGGCCTGAGTTCAATTCCCAGCAACCACATGGTGACTCATGACTATCTGTAATGGTATCCAATATCCTCTTCTGGTGTGTCTGAAGAGAGAATATATATATATGCCACAGCACCCAAAGGAGGCTCCACTCCCAGGCACTCTAACATGCCCAGGATCTTAGGATCAGGGGTGAGTAGGACACAACATCTGTTTCAACACCACCATGAGTAACTGTGACTAGCAGGATAGGATCCAGGGACACAAGAACCCCACCCAACCAGTGGCTGGAGTTCCTTCTGGTCTGGGAAGGTTTACCTTGTGCACAAATTCTGCAGCTAGTCCCACAGCACCCAGAGGAAGTTCAAATCCCAGGCGCTCTAACACAGCCAGGATCCCAGGAGCCTGGTCAAACCAGGATCTCAGGGTCCCAGAGGCAGCTTGAATCCCAGGAACTCTGACACACCCAGAATCTCAGGATCTCAGGATCCTGGTATCACAGGATAACAGAGACAGCTGGACTATGAGGAGTTCTGACACAACCAGGAAGGAAGGACAGACAGGCTCCAGTCAGATAGCAAGGACAGGTAGCACTAGAGATATTCAAATGGCAAGCTTAAGAACATAAGCAACAGAAACTAAGGTTACTTGGCATCATCAGAACCCATTGGCATCATCAGAACCCAATTCTCCCACCATAACAAGTCCTGGATACACCATCACACCAGAAAAGCAAGACTCAAATCTAAAATCACTTCTCATTATGATGATAGAGGATTTAAGGACATAAATAACTCCCTTAAAGAAATACTGGAGAATATAGGTTAATAGGTAGAAGCCCTTAAAGAGGAATCACAAAAATCCCTTAAAGAATTACAGGAAAACACAATCAAGCAGGTGAAGGAAATGAACAAAACCATTCAAGATCTAAAAATGGAAATAGAAACAATAAAGAAATCACAAAGGGAGACAACCCTGGAACTAGAAAATCCAGGAAAGCGATCAGGAGTCATAGATGCAAGCATCACCAACAGAATAAGAGATAGAAGAAGAATCTTGAGGGCAGAAGATACCATAGAAAACATTGACACAACAGTCAGAGAAAATGCAAAAAACTCCTAACCCAAAACATCCAGGAAATCCGGGACACAATGAGAAGACCAAACCTAAGGATAATAGGTATAGAAGAGAACAAAGATTCTCAACTTAAAGGGACAGTAAATATCTTCAACAAAATTATAGAAGAAAACTTCCCTAAAGAAAGAGATGCCCATGAACATACAAGAAGCCTATAGAACTCCAAATAGACTGGACCAGAAAAGAAATTCCTCTTGTCACATAATAATCAAAACACCAAATTTATTAAAAGCAATATACAACAAACCAGTAGCCAACCTCAAACTAAATGGAGAGAAATTTGAAGCAATCCCACTAAAATCAGCGACTAAACAATGTTGCACACTCTCTCCCTACCTATTCAATATAGTACCTGAAGGCCTACCAAAGCAATTAGACAACAAAAGGAGGTCAAAGGGATACAAATTGGAAAGGAAAAGTCAAAATATCACTATTTGCAGATGATATGATAGTATACTTAAAGTGACCCCAAAAATTCAACCAAAGAACTCCTAAACCTGATAAACAACTTCAGAAAAGTCGCTGGATATAAAATTAATTCAAACAAATCAGTAACCTTCCTCTACTCTTAAGGATAAACAGGCTGAGAAAGAAATTAGGGAAACAACACCCTTCACAATCGTCACAAACAATATAAAATGCCTTGGTGTGACTCTAACTAAGCAAGTGAAAGATCTATATGACAAGAACTTCTTCAAGTCTCTGAAAAAAGAAATCGAAGATGGTCTCAGAAGACAGAAAGATCTCCCATGCTCATGAATTGGCAGGATTAATATAATAAAATGTCCATCTTGCTGAAAGCAATCTACAGATTCAATGCAATTCCCATCAAAATTACAACTCAATTCTTCATAGAGTTAGAAAGAGCAATTTGCAAATTCATTTGGAATAACAAAAAACCTAGGGTAGCAAAAACCATTCTCAACAATGAAAGAACTTCTGGCGGAATCACCATCCCTGACCTCAAGCTGTACTACAGAGCAGTTGTGATAAAAACTACGTGGTATTGGTACAGTGACAGGCAGGTAGACCAATGGAATAGAATTGAACACCCAGAAATGAACCCACACACCTATGGTCACTTGATCTTTGACAAAGGAGCTAGAATCATCCAGTGGAAAAAAGACAGCATTTTCAACAAATAGTGCTGGCTCAACTGGCAGTCAGCATGTAGAAGAATGCAAATTGATCCATTCTTGTCTCCTTGTACTAAGCTCAAGTCCAATGGATCAAGGAACTCCACATAAACCAGAGACACTGAAACTTATAGAAGAGAAAGTGAGGAAGAGCCTTGAGGACATGGGCACAGGGGAAATTTTTCTGAACAGAACACCAACAGCTTATGCTCTAAGATCAAGAACTGACAAATGGGGCCTCATAAAATTGCAAAGCTTCTGCAAGGCAAAGGACACAGTCAATAAGACAAAACAGATTGGGAAAAGATCTTTACCAACCCTACATCCGATAGAGGGCTAATATCCAGTATGTACAAAGAACTCAAGTTAGACTCCAGAGAACCAAATAACCCTATTAAAAGTGGGGTACAGAGCTAAACAAGGAATTCTCAACTGAGGAATACCGAATGGCTGAGAAGCACCTAAAGAAATGTTCAACATCCTTAGTCATCAGGGAAATGCAAATCAAAACAACCCTGAGATTCCACCTCACACCAGTCAGAATGGCTAAGATCAAAACTTCGGGTGACAGCAGATGCTGGAGAGGATGTGGAGAAAGATGAACACTCCTCCATTGCTGGTGGGATTGCAAACTGGTACAACCACTGTGAAAATCAGTCTGGCAGTTACTCAGAAAACTGGACATAATACTACCTGAGAACCCAGCAATACCACTCCTGGGCATATAACCAGAAGATGTTCCAACTTGTAATAAGGACACATGCTCCACTATGTTCATAGCAGCCTTATTTATAATAGCCAGAAGCTGGAAAGAACTCAGACGTCCCTCAACAGAGGAATGGATACAGAAAATGTAGTACATTTACACAATGGAGTACTACTCAGCTATTAAAAATGATGAATTCATGAAATTCTTAGACAAATGGATGGAACTAAAAAATATCATCCTGAGTGAGATAACCCAACCACAAAAGAACACACATGATATGCACTCACTGATAAGTGGATATTAGCCCAGAAGCTCAGAATACCCAAGATACAACTCACAGACCACATAAAGCTCAAGAAGAAGAATGATCAAAATATGAATAATTTGGTCTTCCTTAGGAGGGGTAACAACATGCCCATGGGTGGAGTTACAGAGACAAAGTGTGGAACAGGGACTGAAGGAAAAGCCATCCAGAGACTGCCCCACCTGGGAATCCATCCCATATACAGTCACCAAACCCAGACAGTATTATGGATTCCAACAAGTGCTTGCTGACAGGTCCCTGATTTAGCTGTCTCCTGAGAGGCTCTACCACTGTCTGACAACTACAGAGGTGGATGCTCTCAGCCAACCTTTGGACTAAGCACAAGGTCCCCAATGAAGGAACTAGAGAAAGGACCGAAGGAACTGAAGGGGTGTGCAGCCCCATAGGAGGAACAACAATATGAACCAACCAGTACCCCCAGAGCTCCCAGGAACTAAACCACCAACCAAAGAAAACACATGGAGGGACCCATGGCTCCAGTCTCATATATAGCAGCGGATGGCCTTGTCGGTCATTAATGAGAGGAGAGGCCCTTGGTTCTACGAAGACTCTGTGCCCCCAGTGTAGGGGGATGCCAGGGCCAGGAAGCAGGAGTAGGTGGGTTGGTGAGCAGGTGGAGTGGGGAGGGGATAGCCTGTTTTCAGAGGGGAAACCAGGAACGAGGATAATGTTTGAAATGTAAATAAAGAAAATATCTAATAAAAAAAAAAGATTTCTTGATTGACAGCAAAAAAATAAATAAATCTGAGAAAAAGAGAGAGAGAGGAGAAGAATGTGTTTGGCATAGGATAAGCAAGCTGAGCTGCTTCCGGAGCTTCTGGGTACCCAAGTGATCCTGGACTGGAGCACAGATTTGAGGGAGGCAGCACAGGTTACTGGAAACACATCCATCAGGCTCACAGCTGGAACGAATGCCTTAGGGGTTGTAAAGAGGTCTGTGGAAAGTGGAACAGCACCTGGAATATTCAGAGCGCTGCTTCCAGCTCGCCTTTATCTGAGCTGTGGACAGGCATTGTTAACTGTTCCCGAGGGGGCTGCATGGAGGAACAGAGCTGCTGTTGGACTTTGAGGTGTTTTTTTTTTTTTTTCCTTTAGTGAAAACAATGTGATGCCATCCAATGCACACAGTGCTTCTTCACAGATATAAACTACATCCACAAGAGACCCTGTTTTTATCTTTTGCTATTCTGCTAACCTTGAGAAGTGGGGAAGAACCAAAATTGTTATCTTCCCTTTGCTGAGGAAGGCACTGCCCAGTGTGATTGAAATGTGTGATCATCATCTAGATAGTAAACCACAAAGCTCTGTCAGGTATTTTTAAAAATATAATATATTTTTTTAACTTTTGAGAATTTCACCAGGTGGTGGTGGTGCACACCTTTAATCCCAACACTCAGGAGGCAGAGGCCAGCAGATCTCGGAGTTCCAGGCCAGCCTGGTCTACAGAGTGAGTTCCAGGACAGCCAGGGCTACACAGGGAAACCCTGTCTCGAAAAACAAGCAACCTCAAACAAAGAACAACAACAAAGAACAAAACAGCAGCAAAAATAACCTTTTAAAGAATGACCTACAATGTATTTGAATTGTATTCACCTTTACCACTCATAATTACTCCCAGATCCCTCCCTCTTCCCTACCCTACCTCTAAACTTTGTGTCTTTTTTTTTTTAACAATTTATTTTTAGGGGGCTGTAGAGATGGCTCAGCAGTTAAGAGCACTGACTGCTCCTCCAGAGGTCCTGAGTTCAATCCTTAGCAATTACATGGTGGCTTACAACCCTCTGTAATGAAGTCTTATAAGGGTCTATGATTTGCCAAAGAATGATACCCTGGACTCAAATAGTATGTAAACCCAGAGTGTTTTAGTCTGCAGAAGTCCAGCATGCTGGGATCTCCCATTTCCAGAATAGAAAGACACCCAAGTGAGCTTGAAGGCCTGCTTTAATTAAAGCACAGGAGGGAATTCCAGGGTAGGTAGCCTCTATGTTAATCTGTTGGGTCCATCCCTGCGGACATTCCATTGCCAGGGTATGAAAGCTGGAAACTTGCTGGGGAGGTCTGGGAACTGTTACTGAGGAAGCAGCTGAGGAAGTCTGGAAACTGCTGGTGATCCATTGTCCTTGCTAGTGGGCAGGTAGGTAGCTAGGACATTCCATTACCTGGGCATGAAGGCTGGAACCTGGGGATTTTTTTCTGTTAGTAATAGACTTGCCTGTGTCTGCCCAGGTTTTAGGCCTAGTCTCCTTTACTCCCAATTTGAAGTCTGTCATGAAATCAGCCTAGCCTTCTTAACCTGATGCCCTCTTCTGGTGTGCATGAAGATAGCATACTCATAGACATAAAATATGTAAATACAAATTTTAAAATATTATAAAAAATGATCATTTATTTTTATTTTATGTGCATTGGTGGTTTTTTAAAGATTTATTTATTTATTATATGTAAGTACACTGTAGCTGTCCTCAGATACTCCAGAAGAGGGCATCAGATTTCGTTATGGATGGTTGTGAGCCACCATGTGGTTGCTGGGATTTGAACTCGGGACCTTCGGAAGAGCAGTCGGCGCTCTTAACCACTGAGCCATCTCGCCAGCCCGCATTGGTGTTTTTTTAAGATTTGTTTACTTTATGTATGAGTATACTGTAGTTGTACAGATAGATGGTTGTGAGTCATCATGTGATTGCTGGGAATTGAATTCAGGACCTCTGCTTGCTCCAGCCCAAAGATTTATTTATTATTATATCTAAGTACACTGTAGCTGTCTTCAGACACAGCAGAAGAGGGCATCAGACCTCATTACAAATGGTTGTGAACCACCATGTGGTTGTTGAGATTTGAACCCAGGACCTTCAGAAGAGCAATCAGTGCTCTTAACCTCTGAGCCATTTCTTGTGTCATCTTTTTTTTTTTTTTTTTTTTTTTTTGAGACAGGGTTTCTCTGTGTAGCCCTGGCTGTCCTGGAACTCACTCTGTAGACCAGGTTGGCCTTGAATTCAGAAATCTGCCTGCCTCTGCCTCTGTCTCCCAAGTGTTGGCATTAAAGGCGTGAGCCACCACGCCCTGCTCGTGCCATCTTTTTAAATAACCCATTGAATTCAGTTTGGGTTGCTCCTGTGCTCCTGGATATAGGACCAAGCTCTGAAGAATGATGGGACTGCCAGAAGCCACACCCTTAAAAGAAAACTGACTTTCCCTCCCTGAGAAGTCATCAACCATCTTCGGCTAGTTCTGTTATGAATGGGGGAGGGGGAGCTCAGGAAGCCCTTCCCCCAGGCTTAATGATGTGCAGGCCTTAAGCAGGAGAACCGTACCTATTGTGAATTCTTTAGTGCGGTGGGTTTTTCATGCCCAGAAGACACCGTTCATTCCAGCAGTCCCTGGCTTCCGGTTCTTAAAAATTCTTTCTCTCAGCTGGGCGTGGTGGCGCACGCCTTTAATCCCAGCACTTGGGAGGCAGAGGCAGGTGGATTTCTGAGTTCGAGGCCAGCCTGGTCTACAAAGTGAGTTCCAGGACAGCCAGGGCTATACAGAGAAACCCTGTCTGGGGGGGGGGGGGGAAGCAAAAACAAAAACAACAAAAATTCTTTCTCTCTTTCTTTTCTTTCTTTTTTTTTTTTTTTTTTTTTTTTTTGGTTTTTTGAGACGGGGTTTCTCTGTGTAGCCCTGGCTGTCCTGGAACTCACTCTGTAGACCAGGCTGGCTTCAAACTCAGAAATCCGCCTGCCTCTGCCTCCCGAGTGCTGGGATTAAAGGCATGCTCCACCACTGCCCAACTCATTAAAATCCTTTCACCCCAGCACTCCGGAGGCAGAGGCAGGCGGATTTCTGAGTTCGAGGCCAGCCTGGTCTACAGAGTGAGTTCCAGGACAGCCAGGGCTATACAGAGAAACCCTGTCTCGAAAAACCAAAAAAAAAAAAAAAAAAAAAATCCTTTCATCCTCTCTTCTGCAACAGCCCCAACCCTTAGGGGGACGGCAATATAGACACCCCATGTGTACCTGAGCTAACATTTATTCCCTAAACTCTGACGAACTGTAGTTTCTGTGATAGTCATTGTCCATTACATAAAGGAACTTCTCTGATCAGATCAGAGAACTTCATGAATCCATGAATATAGAGACACAAATTTAAAGTGCACTTTGGTACTATGTCCATTTAACAGAATAATAGAGGTAGTTTCACCCTTGGGTCTATAAGCACCCTAATCATGAGATCTTGGCTGGATTTAGTACCAGGCATCTGTTTCCTCCTGTGGAGCAGGCCTGAAATCCAGTCAGAAAATGCTTGCTTCCTCCCTGAATATCCCATGCCACTATTGTGCCCAGGGCCATATCTTGTGGAGATGGTCATTATTCAAGCTTACAGGATTCATTTTTCTTACAGCAGCCTGCATAGCTCCTTCCAGTACTGTGAAAGCCACCCATCAGGGAGGGTAGATACTTCCTGGTCAGTACCAACTTGATTTTCCTATCTATAACCGATGAGTGTGGGGTCTTGCTTGAACAGTAGGGTCCTGCCATCAAGTTCTGGTTGTATTGTTTTGGAGGTCTCTGGAACATTTTTGACCAACAACTTGAGGGGAAGTACCCCACACTTGGCACTTGTCTTTTTTTTTTTTTTTTTTTGGACAACTCTTAGCTTCTGGGAACAGCATTATCCTCTGTGTAGGGTAACTCCAATTAAATGCTTTAATGAAAAAGATATGAATAATATAAAATTGTAGGTTTCCATATGAGCTTTTGAAACACCCTAAATGTTAGGTGACCCTCCCTGTGAGCTTCCACCGCTCTGCTATCCCATTCCTCTCCCCACTTAACTGTCCCTCCCATTATTTCTATTGTCCCTTAATATCACCTATGCTCTACTGTCTCTCCTACTTCTTTCCTCTACCGACCTTATTTTCTGGATTCTACAGATACTCTAAACACACAAATCTAAACATTTAATTCTCGCAACAGTTTCTCTTTCTGAGTCTGGGCTATCTCACTCCATATGATGTTACCTAGATGCACTCATTTACCTGCGAATTTCATTTTTCAACAGCTGAACAGACTGCATATGGGATGTCTAGATTGTTTCGAGTGGCTATTGTGGATAGCTATGGACATGGCTGAGCATGTGTTTCTGTAGCAGGAAACAGTCCTTTGGGTACCCGCCCAGGAGTTGTACAGCTGAGTCATTTGATAGATCCATTTCGAGTTTTCTCAGAAAGCACCTTACTGATTTCCATAGTGGCTACACCAATTTACATTCTTGCCCACAGTGCATGAGGCTTCCCGATTCCCCCCACAGCCTTCCCAGCATGTTGTGGTTTTTTTTTTTTCTTTTATTATTATTAAAAAGAATATTTTCCAATTTGTGCGTGTCTAGTTGTCTTGTGTGGATACCAGCCCAAGGAAGCCAGAGAGGTCACCAGATCTCCTGAATCTGGAGTTACAAGTGGCTATGAGCCACTCTGTGGGTGCTGGGAACTGAACTTGGGTCCTGTGTGAAAGTAGAAAGCCCTGCTATCCTCTAAGGAATCTCTCCAACCTCTGTCTTTGTTGCCTTAATCTTAGTCGCTCTGAGGACAATAAAGGGAAACCTCAAAATAGTTTTAATTTGCATTTTTCCTGATGGCTAACTTTTAAAAACACTTCTTAGTCATTTGTGTTCTGAGAACTCTTCAATTCCGCAGCGTACATGTGCAAGTGGGGGGGGGGTGTTGAGATGGGGTTTCTCTTTGTAGCCCTGGCTCTATACACCAGGTTAGCCTCAAACTCAGAGATCCACCTGCCTCTGGGATTAGAGGCCGGTGCTACTTACCACAGGTCTCCACAGCCCAGTTTTTAAGTGGGTTGTTTGTTTTCCTGGTATTTAGTTTTCTAGTTCCTTGGCTACTCTAGATACTAATTCTCACTTTGTGTACAGCTAGAAAAGATTTGTTCCTATTCTGTAGGACTTTGGTTGACTAACAGTTTCCTTTGCAACACAGTAGCTCCTTAACTGTATGCTGTCCCCCTTGTTGAATGCTGATCCTTTTCCTGGACAACTGGAACCCTCTTCAGAAAGTTCCTAACTGAGCCTGAAGTGGTCTCTTCCATCAAGAAGTTTTAGGTCTAACGTTGAGATCTCTGATCTGTTTGGAATTAATCTGTATGTGAGGTGAGAGAAAAGGGTTGTTTAGTTCTTCTACATGTAGATATCCAGTTTTCCCCACATCTTTTGCTAAAGTTTATGTCTTTTCTCCAATGTTTTTGGCATTGAAAACAAAAACCAGTCAGGTGGTGATAGGTGCCTGGGCTGACTTACATCTGGGTCCTCAGTTCTATCTCCTTGGTCACTGTTCCTGTTTGTGTGCCAGAATGATGCTGTTATGACCACTGTGGCTCTGTAATTTAACTTGAAATTAAGAATGGTTGTGCCTCCAACAATGTTTTTATTGTATAAGATGGTTTTGGCTTTGTGGAGCTTTCCACGTGAATTTTGAGGGTTTTTTTTTTTTATTAGTAGTTTCTGGGAAGAATTTTGATGGGGATTACATTGAATCTGTTGGAGCTTTGGTAAGGTGGCCATTTCCACAATCTCAATCCTGCTAATGCATATGGATGGGAGGTCTTTTCATCTTTTGATTTCTTCAATTTCCTTCTTCATTGTTTTAAGTTTTCACTGTAGACCAGGCAGTGGTAGCACGTGCCTTTAATCCCAGCATTCAGAAGGCAGAAGCAGGTGGATCTCTGTGAGTTTGAGGCCAGCCTGAGTGAGTTCTACAGAGTGAGTTCCAGGACAGTCAGGGCTACACAGAAACAAAATAAAACAAAACAACAACAATAAAAAGCCAGTCTTGAAAAGCAAAACAAAAGTTTTCATAGATCTCTGTTAGCTAATTTTATGTCAGTTTGGCACAGGCTATAATCATCTGAGAGGAGGGAATCCAACTGAGAAAATGCCTCCCTAAGACAGAGCTTCTGGAAAGCCAGTAGGACATTTTCTTAATGAGTGATAAATGTGGGAGGGGCAGTTCCTTGTGGGTGAGCTCACTCCTAGCTGGTTCTGGGTTCTATAAGAAAGCAGGCTGAACAAGCCAGTGAGCAGATTCTCCAGAGCCTCTTAGGATCTTGCCCTATTTGAGTTCCTGACCTGACTTCCTTCGGTAATAAACAATGGTGTGACAGCATAAACCAAATAAACTCTTTCTCTCCCAAGTTACTTTTGGTGTTTCATCAGAGTACTAGTAACCATAACTAAGACAAGAACTAAGGTTAGAACCTAACCTAACTTGGTTAGGTTTACCCCAAGAAATGTTGTTTGGGTTACCAGAGACAGATATTCTATTTTTTTTTTTAAATAGATGTATTGTATTAGTGTTTTACATGTATGGGGGTGGGGGAGTATGTATATGTGTGTAGATGCCCGGGGATGCCAGAAGAGGGTGCTGGAGTCCCCTGGAACTGGAGTTACAAATGTCCTCTGGAAGAGCAGCAAATGCTCTTAACTGCTAAATCGTTTCTCCAGCCCCAAGACAAGTATTGTTTACAAGTTCAGTGTGCTTTTGTTATACCTCAGGGCCTCCCTTTCTCAGCAATGTTCACAGCACAGAATTTGTTAGCGGTTTAGATACATAAAGCTATAAACCTTCAGTACCACACCAGTGGGTTTTCTATAGATTTTATTGGTGTCTAGTAAAACAACAAGCATGAGTCTTTGGCTTTTTTTTTTTCTTCAGCTTAAAATAAATGTCAAGTTGTACATCTTTATTGTCTTAGTAACAGATGGTCATCTAAGCTTAGCTCTTAACATTCTTCAAAGCAAAGATGAAGAAAGATGTCTAGAGTGGAAAATCAAAAACAACAACAACAAAGGAAAAAAAAAAAAAAACAGAATACTCGAGGGCTGGATACATGGCTTAGTTGCCTGTCATGAACAAAGTCTTGGGTTCAATTCCCAGCACTGCATGAATCAGGCATGGTGGCACAGACTTGCCATCTTACCATGCCAGCACTTGGAAATCAAAGGCAGGAGGACGACGTATTCAAATAATCCTCAGCTACTGTAGGGCCTGAAGAAATTGCTTGGTGATTGAAAGTACTGACTGCTCTTTCAAAGGCTCTAATCTAGGTTTGATCCCAGTACTCATAGGACAGCTTATAACTGTCTGTAACTACAGTTGCTGGTGTCTATACCCTTTCTTGGCCTTCTCAGGCACCAGTTACACACACACACACACACACACACACACACACACCACTCAGGCACAATGCCCATACACATAAAATACATAGTTATTTACACTGTGTCTCATTAAAAGACACTCATTAAGGGAGGAGGGGAGGAAGAGGAGGAAGAAGGAGAAGAAGAAGAAGGAGAAGGAGAAGGAGAAGGAGAAGGAGAAGGAGAAGGAGAAGGAGAAGGAGAAGGAGAAGGAGAAGGAGAAGGAGAAGGAGAAGAAGAAGAAGAAGAAGAAGAAGAAGAAGAAGAAGAAGAAGAAGAAGAAGAAGAAGAAGAAGAAGAAGAAGAAGAAACAGAAAAAGAGAACTAGAACTAGAAAGAAAACAGAGGGGTTGGAGAGATGGCTCAGCAGTTAAGAGCACTGACTGTTCTTCTAGACCCAGCAACCACATGGTGACTCACAACCAACTGTAATGAGATCCAATGCCCTCTTCTGGTGTGTCTGAAGACAGCAACAGTGTACTCATTCATATATACATACCTTCAAAAAGAAAAAGAAAACAGAACTAGATATGCCTTGCAAAGAGTATGCACAGAACTTGCTTAAAAGTTCCCAGGACTCCCCACCTCCCTCTAGCTGCCTTCTGGTATCCTCATGTGAGTACACCTAATCTCAGCCGGTCTGCCAGAAACACCCTGAACACAAACCCTAATCCCCCTCACAGCCCCTTTTCTGCTCCAGCAAAATGAAAAGAAACTATCATGACCCAGGAAAAGATTGCCAACCTGCAGGACAGTGCATATTGGTGGGAAAGGAACCATTCACAGACAGAAGGTGGTTCCTGGAACAGCCACAGCAGATGCTTAACAACCAGAACTTTAGCCTGGTGTGGTGGCGCATGCCTTTAATCCCAGCACTTGGGAGGCAGAGGCGGGCAGCAGATTTCTGAGTTCGAGGGCAGTCTGGTCTACAGAGTGGGTTCCAGGACAGCCAGGGCTACACAGAGAAACCCTGTCTCAAAAAACCAAAAAAAAAAAAAAAAACTAGAACTTTGATTCTCTTTAAAGAAGCTGGGCATAAACAATGTCTCTGGGGCTGGAGAGATGGCTCAGTGGTTAAGAGCACTGACTGCTTTTCCAGAGGTCCTGAGTTCAGTTCCCAGCAACCACATGGTGACTCCCAACCATCTGTAACGGGATTTGATGGATGCCCTCTTCTGGTGTGCCTGAAGACAACTATAGTTGTACTCATATACATAAAATAAATAAATCTTTAATAAAAAAAAATCTCTGGTATTGAAGAGGAACAGTGACAATCCTCTTTGACAACTCTAAAGTTTAGGTGTCTCTGTCAGTGAACACCTTCACCATTACAGGCTGGGCTGCAATACCGAAGCCGGCAGAAATACTTCCCAGCATCCTATACCAGCTTGGTGCAGACACTCTGACTGGGTGACAGAGAGTGGCAGTCGCTCTGCCCAGACAACCTGGGAATGGCAAAGCACCAGCTGCTACTGGAGAGGAGAGGGATGAAGTTGCAGTCCTGTGGAGAATTTTGATGAGGTTTTCAAAAATGGAGCAACTGGGGGGCTGGTGAGATGGCTCAGTGGGTAAGAGCACCCGACTGCTCCTCCGGAGGTCCAGAGTTCAAATCCCAGCAACCACATGGTGGCTCACAACCATCCATAACGAGATCTGGCGCCCTCTTCTGGAGTGTCTGAAGACAGCTACAGTGTACTACATATAATAAATAAATAAATCTTTAAAAAGAAAAATGGAGCAACTGACTTGAGGCAATTTGTGAGGAAGATGAAACTTAAAGAAGTTACTGGGCTGCTATTTCATGTCATGACTGCTTTAAAAAATTTATGACTCTGATAAGACCTACATCTTTACTATTTTTATGTTCAAGCCCCTTGGACTCTGCAGCTCCTTTTAGTTGTTGGTTACACACACAGTTCACCCTTCGCAGCAAATTAAACTGAAGCAGGGCGGGAATCAAGTTTGAGAAAAGTTAATAAAATTCTTTGTCTAATTTTCCTCTGGTCTCTACATTCTTGCTATGGTATACACACTTGCACACATGCACACACACACCAGAGACATATAAAAAAATTCTAGAGATGGGCTTTGGTGGTGGTTATGCAACGACATGAATGTCCTTAATGCCACAGAAGTGTAAATGGCTAAGACAGCACATTTTATGTAAATTTCCTTTTGTGTAGCCCTGACTGCTCTCAAACTTGCTCTGTAGACCAGGCTGACCTTGAACTCAGAGAGATCTGCCTATCTCTGCCTCCTGATTGCCAAGATTAAAGTCATTTGCCACCACTGCCCAGCTGTTAGAGATTTTTTTAACCATATATTTTTTTAAGTGAAGAGGAAATGACGTTGAATGGAAAGGATCAAGAATAACTTTTAAAATTCTTCTCTTTTGCTGCATTCTTCCCTTAGATAAGTAGAATTTTACACTGGGAGGCTTTCAGGAAGCAGATAGTGATGTGGTTCTTGCTTAGGGACTGTATCTTCACTCAGGGGCTTTCGCAGTCCAAACCGTCCTCAAACTCCCTATGTAGCCAGGCATGACCTTGAACGTCTATCTCCTTGACTGATGGCATTATAGGTGTGTGTGTGTCGCCTTGTCCAGTTTCAGGAGGTGATGAAGATTGAACTCAGTGCTTACTGTGTGCTGGGCAGTTACTCTCAGCTGAGCAACATCCCCACTCTTCAAGTGAAACACTGGCTCTAGCAAGTATTGAAATCGATTTACAACATCATAAAGTGTGTTAGTTTTCTATCCCTATGACTTGAAATATCAATTTACAAGAATAGATTTATTGCCGGGCATGGTGGCACACGCCTTTAATCCCAGCACTCCGGAGGCAGAGGTAGTCGGATTTCTGAGTTCGAGGCCAGCCTGGTCTACAAAGTGAGTTCCAGGACAGCCAGGGCTACACAGAGAAACCCTGTCTGGAAAAACCAAAAAAAAAAAAAAAAAAAAAAAGAATAGATTTATTTTTCTACAGTTTCATATGTTTCCGTCGAGGGCTGCTTGGTCCTAGGGCTTTGTGTCTGTAGAGAGCAAGAGCATCATGGTGGAAAGCATGTCAGCAGAGTGAAACAGATGATATTGTGTTTACAGGCTGCAAGCAAGAAAGACAGAGGGTGGTCAAGTCAAGGTCCCCACATCATGTTAAAGTGCTCACTCCTAATGTCCTAACTTCTACCAGGTCCTGCCTCTTAAATCTTTGGCATATGGGTCCCTAGGGAACATCGAATCCAAACTATAACAGGAAGTAAATCCTAGATATTAATACAAAGATACTGTGCTCTACTTCTGATTTAGGCATTCAGTCTTGAGGCAACTCGAACTACGTTTTTTTTTTAAAGATTTATTTATATATTATATATGAGTACACTGTAACTGTCTTCAGACACACCAGAAGAGTGCATCAGATCTCATTACAGATGGTTGTAAACCACCAGGTGGTTGCTGGGATTTTAACTGGGGACCACTGGAAGAGCAGTCAGTGCTCTTAACCACTGAGCATTCTCTCCAGCCACACCCCCCCCCACCCGCCCCGAACTACTTTTATGTTCTATTAAAACCGGAACCTAACACTTAAGCCCAGACTAAAGGCCTTTCAACATAGCACCTTGTTTAGAGTAGTTTAGTCTACTCTACTTATCATAAAACTGAGGTGCACAGAGGGAAACCTAGTTAAGTACTAAGTGGTGGACTTAGAATTTTGAAGCAAGCGTTTTGTCACCAGTCTCCCTCTTAACCATTAATCACCTCTTTCTCTTTGAAATGCTAATGTCAGAAATTGAGGTTTTAATGAGTGTTAAGTAGCTCTCAAAGAACAGATTGGGTAGAAGATATTCCTTGTGAACCCAACTCTCTACTTCAGCAGCGTGACTGAGCCCTGGGAGGTTAACGCTGAAGCCAGAGTACAGGATTTCTAAGATTAAGGTCAAATTTTTGAACCTAAGTAATTTCCCTCCAATTCTTAAGTGACGAATCTGCTGCCTATCCCATGAGTCTTTCAATTAGCTGATTTGCAAAATAATCAAGTCAGGAGAAATTAAATCCATTACAGAACCACCTAGTCCACAGCAAACTCTATATAAATCAGGTTATTTGGAAGGGGGTCCAAGTAATAACCCAAGCCGAATCTGCAGCTCTGGCGTGGAAGACAGGGGGCGGGCAATCGGCGACCATTTTTGTTTTGCGGCCGTGCGCTCTCAGCGCATCTTGACTAACAGGACCCCATGGAGGAGGTGGGGCCTATCCAGGAGTGGGGCGGGGCTGGGAGGCGTGATGATTCAAATGGACTAATGACTAGGGCGCATCTGACAGGAGTCACCAATGAGCGGGCGTGCTGGGGCGGAGCGCACAAACCCTACGGGGTTTGGTTGCACCGCGGCTTTGGCGCATTTTCGGCTGGTTTGATTCATCCATTTTGAAGAGACGGGGGAGCGGGGGGCTCGTCAGATCCAGGGACCTCAAACCAGCAGCCGCGGACTCTGAGAAGCCAGCAGCCCGGGGCTCGGCAGCAGCGGCCCCGCCGGCCGGAGCGGGGGGGTGGGGCGCCGAGTGCGCGGGGAGGGGGGTCCTGGTCCTCGGCTCCTCGACTTGGTCGCGCCTCGACAGCGAACATGTCTCGGCCTGTCAGGTCAGTGCGGAGTCCAAGGCCCGGGGCGGGCCGAACGGGCTGGGGTGAGTGACGAAGGACCTGGGCAACGGGCCTGGAGTCGGGCTCCTGACTACCACGCGCGGCCTTCTCTCGGGGGCCGCGCGCGCCCTTGCGCGTGGGTGCTCGGCGGCGCGCAGGATGGCGGCGGCGCGCACGGGCGCGTCGCCTCCACCCCGCAGGGTCCGGGTCGGCTCCGCGGCCGCCCGGACCTCCGCCATGGCCCTGGCGTGGGCTTGGCGCGCACCAGGCACACCGTAGGCCGCACCCCTGGGCTCTGCTGGAGCCTGCGGCCGACCCGGGTGCGAACACGGGGGACTCGGTCCTCCCGAGGCTCGCGGGCGGCTTAGCGTTTTGGCGAGCGAGTTGCTTGTGCCCCGCCGCCCGGCCCCGCCTCCATTCTCGGGGTCGCGGCAGGCCCCGCCTCCTAGCCCGGCCTGGGCGGAACCCACGTTTTCCTTTCCCCTTGGGGCAAAAGTGAGTTTTGACACAGAGCCCCGTAAAATAAGAGCCACAGCCTCTCCCCACTTGGGAGTTCTGAACGCATTAACCCCAAGTTTTCTCTTTCCACCGCTTGCAGACAAATGCCCTTCCTCCAGGGACGTGCTTGTTAACCCAAATCCCGTGTGGTTCTCGTTCCCCCTTACCCCGCAGTACGCATCTCTTGCTATTTCTGTAACTCTTTCCCCGTGCGACGTTAATCGTAAATGGACTATGATCCACTAGCGATCAGACTTATTCACATGGCTTCAAGAAGTTTTCGGTTTCCCCTCACTCGGTGGGCTCCCCTTTAATGTCCTCCAGAGCCGTTGTATAGAATGTGGCTTGGGTGGAGGGTGTGGTTTAGTCCAATCTATTGAGGCCTGAGAGACAGGGACAGCGACCGAGACCAAAGTCAATAGATGTTACTTGTAAAGGAGCTTTACCTGGCCCCATTGCCTTTAGTTCTTAACTATTTTTACAGTTATGAATTCATTTCAAGTTTTGGTATCGAGAGTATCCTAATACCAAGGAGAGGTTTGGATCTGGCAACGGTTTTGTGCCCCACTATGTCTCCTTGACAAGATAATCTATTGGTGGTAGTTTGGGACTGAATACTCCTCCCACACGCGAGATGGAACTGCGGAGGATGAATTACCTGCCAGCTTGCTTTTTCCATTCTGTTTTAACCTGCACCTCCAAATTACCATGTCTTCTGTGTGGTGTTGGGAAATAGTCAATATGACAGTTCCAGGTTATAGTGAGTACTTTGGGGGCATAAATCTAACCAAACTGTACCACCAACTCAAACTACTTTACTTTTTTTTTTTTTCCCCTTCTTCGAGACAGGGTTTCTCTGTGTAGCCCTGGCTGTTCTGGAACTCACTCTGTAGACCAGGCTGGCCTCGAACTCAGAAATCCGCCTGCTTCTGCCTCCCAAGTGCTGGGATTAAAGGCGTGCACCACCACTGCTCAGCTGAGGTCTCTTGTATAATAAATTAGTTGGTCCTTTTGCTATAAAGATATGTCTTTTCTTTAAAAAAGAAAAATTTAATTTGGGGAGAGGGTGTCTCATGGAGCCAAGGCTCCCACGGAACTCTTCTGTAGACCAGACTGGTTTGTATCTGCCTCTGCCTTACAAAAAGGTGAGACACTACTACTCCTGGCTCATTTAACTTTGTAACTAACTGTCCCACTTGGTGGCTATTGAAAGTTAAATTAAGTAAAGATTACTGGAAATAAAACTTGTGTTTCTCATTCACTCAGTACTTCTGGTAGGGTATGGGCCTGCACTCTGCACTGTGCTTTTAATGCTAAACAACTCCTGGTGGCTTGGGAGCACCTCGGAAATGTCCCCTTATGCCGGGCGTGGTGGCGCACGCCTCTAATCCCAGCACAGGCAGAGGCAGGCGGATTTCTGAGTTCCAGGACAGCCAGGGCTATACAGAGAAACCCTGTCTCGAAAAAAACCAAAAAAAAAAAAAAGAAGAAGAAATGTCCCCTTACTCCACAAAATAATAGTACTGTTTTCTAAAAGAATTTTTTTGTTGTTTTTGGGTTTTTTTGAGGCAGGGTTTCTCTGTGCAAGAGCCTTGGCTGCCTGGAACTCCCTCTGTAGACCAGGCTGATATCAAACAGATCTGCCTGCTTCTGCCTCCTGAGTTCTGGAGTTAAAGACATTCCTAAAGGCACATGTCCTAAAAGGAGTTTTTGATGGATTTTTGTTTTGGTTTGTTTTGTTTTTCTCAAAGGGAATAAAAAAATTAGGTGGCAAACTTTGACAGCAGACATCATGTGTCCAAGTGGCCTACAGAACCTAGATTTTATAGTTAATAGAGTCCTGCTCGTTTTTCCACCTCCACAGTGACCACTTTACTTTCCTGTAAGTATGTGGGTGTACACTACCACCTGTCTGGTTAAGGTCAGAGGACAACTTGTGGAATCACCTCTGTTCTTGTTGGTCCTGTGGATGGACTGTAGTCTTGGCACAGGTGCCTTTAGCCTCTGAGCTGTCTCACTGGCCTTTTCCTCTGCAATGTGTGTGCCCATGTACTTGTGTGTGCCCATGTACTTGTGTGTGCCCATGTACTTGTGTGTGAAGAAGCCTCTTAACCATGATTTGAGGTGGGACATGCCCTGGGACACTTACTATGTGGGTGCTGGCATCCAAACTTCTTGTCTTCATGAGGCATGACACTATGAGTGTATTGTTTGTTTTCTGACTTTTGTGGAGTTTTTTAAATTATTATTTGCTTGTTTTTTTAAGCTGGAGTCTTATGCAGCTCCAAGCCAGTCTTACTTAGACTTGCTATGTAGTTTTAAGAAGTCCCTAGTTCACTGAGTGGTAGTGGTGAATACCTTTAATCCCAGTACTCTGTAGGCAGAGGTAGATCTCTGTAGGTCTACATAGAGAAACCCTGTCTCTCAAAATAAAAAAGAAATCTCCGGCTTAAGGGGAAATTTGAAAATTGGAGATACTTTAGAATTTAACAAATAAATACAAGAGCATGCTTAAATTTAGTATCCCATTGTGTATCTAGAGATGCGCCTGTTTCCGTGTATTTGTTCTTCTTTACTATCAGATGTATATGTGCCTGTGAGCAAGTATGGCTTTAAAAGAAATTCCCACCTGGAGACCTTAATTTTTAAAGCATCAGGGGTATTTTATAAATCTAAATGTGATCGTGCAGCTTATCATTCTAGTACTTAAGAGACTGAGGCAGAAATAATGGAAAATAAGGCCTACCAAGCCTATATGATGAGATTGTCTCAAAAAAGCCAAAAATAAGGAAAGCCCGTAAGTTTTACAGAACTCAAACTTACAAAAATTGAATAAGGGTAAGGGGTGGGCTTCACTCTTTTTTTTTTTTTTTTTTTAAGATTTATTTATTTTATGTATGCAAGTACACTGTCGCTCTCTTCGGACTCACCAGAAGAGGGCATCAGATCCAATTACAGAGGGTTGTGAGCCACCATGTGCTTGCTGGGAATTGAACTCAAGACCTCTAGAAGAACAGTAGGTGCTTTTAAATGCCAAGCCATTTCTCCAGTCTATGAGACAAATTTTGTTTTGTTTTGTTTTTGGGTTTTTCGAGACAGGGTTTCTTTGTATATCTCTGGCTGTCCTGGAACTCACTCTGTAGACCAGGCTGGCCTCGAACTCAAAAATCCGCCTGCCTCTGCCTCCCGAGTGCTGGGACTAAAGGTGTGCGCCACCACGCCCAGCACAACTGTCTTTTATTAGTCGTTATTTATCTACCACTCCTTTTTGGGACAATCTTGAGTCATTTTTTTGGGTTTTTTTTTTTTTTTTTTTTTTTTTTTTTTTGGTTTTTTGAGACAAGGTTTCTCTGTGTAGCCCTGGCTGTCCTGGAACTCTAGACCAGGCTGGCCTCGAACTCAGAAATCCGCCTGCCTCTGCCTCCCCAGTGCTGGGATTAAAGGCGTGCGTCACCACCGCCCACTGAGTCCTTTTGTTTTAAGATTTATTTTTGCTGGGTGTGGTAGCACATGTTTTAAATCCAGAGGTAAGCAGGTCTCTGAGTTCAAGCTGGCCAAGACTATATAGTGAGACCCTGTCTCAACTAAATACATAGATGTGTATAGTTGATTATGTGTAAGTATGTGCATGTGGAGTCCAGAGGAGTGGGTCAGAGTTTCTAGAGCTAGATTTACAAGAGTTGATGACCACCTGCTGGAAATGGAACTGGCCAAGAGCCACATCGACCACCGTGCTTTGTCTCCAGCCCCACAATTGAGTAGTTTGTATTCCTGATTTTACAGTTGAAAAACCATGGTCAGTGAGGGAAATCCCTTACTCGAGGACAGAGATCTAGTTTGTGGCAGAGCCGTTGTTCATTTAGTTTAGTCGTCTATGCTGTGTTGAGATTCTGTATTTGCTCACGTTTCTGGTAGTTATTGTTCAACTGGAGAGTTAGTTTTACTTGGCATTTAAATGGTAGAAGTTTGAGGCTAGGGCTTTCTATAGTCCAGCGTATTCCACCTCAGACTCCTGACCTTCTTGGGGGCTGGGATGACAGGTGTGTGCCACCATTTCTGGCTCACTAGTAAGATTTTGATTAGACTTTTGTTTGTTTTGGCTAGGAATAGATAGAACAGAACGTCTCATGCCCTTGTACTTAAGTAATCCTCCTCTTAAATGTTAAATTTTGATCATAGTAGATTTTCTCCATTTCCAGTTTCACAAGACCAAGTTCATTAAAAAGGTACTTTTTTTAGCCCTAATACAACAAGAGTCTAAACACATTTCTTTCGGGTTCCTTATTCGAAATGCTGTCTGTGACCCGTGCGCATTCTCCTCCACACTTCAAAATCATCTCCAGATTTCATCATTTTCATAGAACAAAACTGAAGGCAAAATTCCATTGGTTGGGTATGGTGGTACACATCTGTAATGACAGCAGGAGATCCTGAGTTTAAGTCAGTTTTTGCTACATGTGAGATCCTGTCTCAAAACAAGCAAACACTATTTGGCAACCTTACAACCACTTGTAGTTCCAGATCTGAGACCTTCTTCACTCCATGGGTACCAAAACACATGATGTGCACGCATGTACATAGATAACATACACATATGTATAAAATATTTCTTTTGTTTTAAAGCATGCTTTGACTACACCAATAAAACAATTTTTTCTTCTAAAGCTTAATGTTACCATATTTGATTGCATTATAACATAACTATATTATACCTTAAAAAGCTGTTTTTTTTGTTTTTTTTTTTTTTTTTTTTTTGCCTAGCAGTAATCTTGTTTTTTCACATGTAAGTGTTTGTATGTATAACAGTAAGAGTAAAATAACAGCCATGCAGTGTAGCTCATACCTTTAATCTAGCACTGGGGAGGCAGAGGAAAGAGAATCTGAGTCAGGGGACAGTCATGTCTACATAATATATGAGAATGGGATAGTAAAATAATACTTAAAACTTTAGCCTGTGACTGTAATAGTCTGTGTATAATGAATGCGCATGGGGAACTTGCCTGGCCTGGTCTGTTTTGGGGAGATGGGGAATGCAAGGCTTAAGAAGAACAGTGTTTAAGTTGTCGCTGGGGTGAGTCTAAGTCGGTTGTCTTTGAGTCAGGGTCTACCCACCTTTCTCCCAAGAACTGAATTAAAGGCATACACTATTACACCTGGCCTGAGAACTATTATGTTTATAAAACTAAAATGTGTATTCTGGTGTCTTAGAAGCCGAACTTTTTTCTTTTTAATAATCTGAATTTGTCTCTTTCTGCAGAAATAGGAAGGTTGTCGATTACTCTCAGTTTCAGGAATCAGATGATGCAGGTATGTTTTGTTTCTATGTGTTTCTACAAGGCTTATATGCTTTATGCCATGCTTTTAGTAGTCTCTATTGTTTAAAATTACTCAGGAGTGTGTCAAAGAAAACAAATGATGGACTTGGCCATTTTTCTTTGAGATAAGGTCTGCTATGTGACCTAGGCAGTCCTTGAACTCAAACCTCAGAATTGCTGGATTGCAGGTGTGTTCCACTATGCCTGGCCTGTAGCTTTTTCTTGTAAATCATTGAAATAAACACCTGATTTTTTTTTTTTTTTTAAATCTGGTTTTAGGATCCAAAGGTTAAATGTCCAGTAACTGATGCAGGTTTTTATATGTAAAATACCCACTGCTAGCTAAACTGGGAATTAAACCCTGGTCATCTGGAAGATGAACCAGCGATCTTAAATTTACTTTATAAAGATAGTGTACCCCTTGCAAGATGTACAGAAGAATTAAAAACTTGCTACATAATTCTGTTTCTGAAACATACCAGAAATTGTTCTAAATGTTTATGTTTAGTAAGGTTTTGGTTGGGGGTGGGAGCGGGTTGACAAGATTTCTCTATGCCCTGGCTATCCTGGAACTCACTCTGGAGACCAGGCTGGCCTGGATCTCACAGAGGTCCACCTGTCTCTGCCTCCCGAGTGCTGGGATTAAAGGCATGCGCCACCATGTCCAGCCCTAATTATTTTTTTAAGAGCATTGCTGTTGTGGGATCTCTTGTGTCATTTTACACTTAAGGAAACTGAAGTAGAGTTGATACTTAATTTAAGGTCCCTTAGTTGGGGTATATATAGCTCTTTTGATCTTTTTCTTCTCAACTTCCATCATCTTTTAAAAATGTAATTGAACTGCAGTATGGCTCAGCAGGCAAAGGTGCTTGGTGCCCAGCCTGACAACTGAAGTACTCCCCAGAAAATTCACAGTGGAAGGAAAGAACTGACTTCTACAAGTAGTCGTCTGTCTTCTACACATATGACCTGTCAGGCATACATAGCCATACACATAAAAATAAATGTTTGGTTGTTTTGTTGTGGTAATTTGTTTCTTGGTTTGTTTTTTTTTTAATATGGCTATGGGTCGTCCTGTAGAATTTTAAGCTCCCCTCTCATCTCACTTAGGGCGGATTTTCTCCTCCTCTCTTTTAAAGTTATTTTTAAAAAGCAGAGGGCCTGAGTTCAGGTCAATTTCCTGTGCTCATGTACGCATAACAGAATACACCCTGCACACACATAATTAAAATAAGTATTGCTATTAATGGTTAGAATTAACTTCTAAAAATGGCTAAATTCTGTTTCAGAATTTATAATGAATGCGGCAATTTAAGAATTGCTGAAGTGCCAACCTCTTTCTCATTTCTCGCCATGACTTGTGGAAATGGAGCAGCAGCTTTGAGAGTAATCAGCAGCTAGGGGAGGCTTTCTTAGGAAGCTTTTGAAATTATAGTGTGTTTTCCTAAAGTTAGAAACATGCAGAGTATGTGATATATTTAATACTTCAGTAAGAGTAATTTACTTGATTACAATATTGTGAATATTGTATTAAGAGTGTAGAATTTAAGCCAGACATTGTGGCACACACCTTTAATCCCAGCAGTTCAGGCAGAAGCAGGCGGATCTCTGAATTCGAGGATGACCAGTGCTACACAGAGAGAAACCCTGGGGGGAAAATGATTGTGAAATTTTAGATTCTTACATTCTAGGATGGTTATGATAAAACCATATTGCTATAATTTTCAAATGAGTATGAAGTTATTAAAACATGGGGAAATCCTCAACTAAATGGGAGTGTTCTAACAGTTATGGTGTAGATAGTTGAGGGGTCTTATAGAAGGACTAGTCACTATGTAACATGGAATTAAAATAGGTGAGACTGGGGTGTGGATTTTACTTCTTTTTACTTGTGTGTTGCTTGTTTGTGCTGCATATGCTTAAGTCAGGAAAACCTTTGGGAATGTGGTGTTGTACCATGGCTTCTGGGGGGGTCTAAGTCAGGTTTTAGGCTTGCACAGTCAAATGCCATTCATTGCTGACCCATCTTGCTTTCTCTTTTTAAATTATTTATTTTTATGGTAATAGAAATAGAACTCAGCCTTTTGCATGTTAGATAATAAATGCTCCTGGCCCCAATTTTTTTGTTTTTTTGGTTTTTTTTTTTGGGGGGGGGTGTTTGTTTGTTTGTTTAGAGATAGAGTTTCTCTGTGTAGCCCTGGCTGTCCTGGAACTCACTCTGTAGACCAGGCTGGCCTCGAATTCAGAAATTCACCTGCCTCTGCCTCCCGAGTGCTGGGATTAAAGGAGTGCGCCGCCACGCCCGGCCTGGCCCCAATTTTTTAAAAATACTTTTTGTTTGTGTGTTTTGCCTACATGTATGTTTGATGCCTGCAGAGGCCAGAAGAGAGGACATCATCAGGTCCTCTGGATCTAGTGTGTGGTGCTGAGAATCAAACCTAGGTCTTCTGGAAGAACAGCATATGTGCTCTTAACCACTAAACTATCTCCCCACATCCCCCTTCCCCTTTAATTAGAAGAACTATGGGGGAATTTTAAAAGCATAAGGAGTAATGTGTGATATCAGTATGTAAACACAATTAACTGAATTTGAAATTTTTTCTTGTTTAGATGAAGATTATGGAAGAGATTCAGGCCCTCCTGCTAAGAAGATTCGGTCATCTCCCCGAGAGGCTAAAAATAAGAGGCGATCTGGAAAAAATTCACAAGAAGACAGGTAGGAGGCCTCATTGTTGGTATCTTCCCACTTACACTGTCTGAAGTAAAGACAGTCTATGAGCTCCAAAAGGGTGAGCCTTCTGCGTGCAGTCTGTTTCACATAGAGGCTGTGCTTCAGGTGTGGAGGTCAGCCTCTTCCCCAGAAGCAATTTGGTCTCAGCTATTGATCAGCAGTGAGCTCCAAGAATGCTTCTTGCTGGAACTTGGGAGCATGAGCCAAAAGAAAGTTTTCAGTTCTGATTTGTTATCTAAGGTTGGTGTTGACATTTCATTGGTGTCCTCGTCAGTTAGATCAACAGTAGAATCATAACTAAAGAGTATGCAGTTCTAAGTTTTGTATATCCTGTTGAATTGTACTTTGTTTTGTTTTGTCTTTTTCGAGACGGTTTCTCTGTGTAGCCCCGGCTGTCCTGGAACTCACTCTGTAGACCAGGCTGCCCTCAAAGTCAGAAATCCGCCTGCCTCTGCCTCCCGAGTGCTGGGATTAACTTTTTTTTTTAACTATTTATTTATTTATTTTCTTATATGTCAGTACACTGTGGCTGTCTTCAGACACTCCAGAAGAGGGCATCAGATTTTGTTACCAATGGTTGTGAGCCACCATGTGGTTGCTGGGATTTGAACTCGGGACCTTCAGAAGAGCAGTCGGCACTCTTAACCACTGAGCCATCTTGCCAGCCCTCATATAATCATTTTTGACAGTTGCTTTTCCTTAATTTTTTTTTTTCCTCTTACTGTAGTATTAACAATGGAGCCTGGTCCTTACATGTGCTCCACACCTCTGTTCCCTTACTTTTACAAATAAATATGTTCACACAGATTGCAATTTAACTGTAAAATTCATTAAGAGCAGGATGATTAGATTTTCCTCCTGGTTTTCAATGTGCACAAACACTTTTCAGAGTGTAATACTTTAAAATGTGGGTGGAGTAGAAGAATATTAGTGTCAGGCTGTATTGCGTTTTATATATCATTTAGTTCTTATCATGCATCTATAAGGTTGAGAGTTCATTAATTGAAGCAGGGGGTTACCAAGGAATTAGAACAGCAGACTTTGAAACTATCCCTGGGGGAACTCAAACTCCACACCTGTCTGCAAGCCTAGATTCAGGGGATCTAATGTCATCTTCTGGTCTCTGTGGGCATTAGGCATACTTTACACATGTAGGCAAAACACCACATATACATGAAATATTTTAAAACAAAATGAGTCTACAAAGTGAGTTCCAGGACAGCCAGGGCTATACAGAGAAACCCTGTCTCGGAAAAACCAAAAAAAAGAAAAAAGAAAAGTCTTTGAATATTAAAATCACTGAATATTCATTTACTGAGTAGTTTTTGTTTTTTATATATCTAACTTCTAATGTTTTTAGCAGAGAATTTCAGAAATGTAATTTTAAGAAAATCGCTCTTACTCAGTTTGTTTTTCTTTTTTTTTTTTTTAAAGATTTATTTATTTATTATATGTAAGTACACTGTAGCTGTCTTCAGACACACCAGAAGAGGGAGTCAGATCTTGTTGCGGATGGTTGTGAGCCACCATGTGGTTGCTGGGATTTGAACTCTGGACCGTCAGAAGAGCAGTCGGGTGCTCTTACTCACTGAGCCATCTCGCCAGCCCCTGTTTTTGTTTTTCAAGACAGGGTTTCTCTTTGTAGCCTTGGCTGTCCTGGAACTCACTCTGCAGACCAAACTGGCCTTGAACTCACAAAGATCTGCTTGCCTCTGCCTCCTGAGTCCTGATACCACCCCTACTCCACATTGTTAACACACCCCCTACTCTTAAAAGTTTGTTTGTTTCTTCTAAATATGAAACATTTACAGTTTGTCATTATATCTGGCCTGAGTTTTTTCTTTGTTTTGTTGTTTTGTTGGTTAGTTTTTGGTCAGGAGCCAGGCAGTAGCTCAGGCTAGCCTTTAGGTTGATCTTTAACCTACAAACCAATGCTTTGTTTTCTATTCATTTCTATTTAAAAATAAAGCATTTTCTTGACTTGTTCATTGAAATAATGAGAAAATTGTACACTTCCTCATAAGTTAGATTTGTAAGCTTTCTTTCATTGTTGGGACTTAGTTTGTTTTGCCATGAGGAGTAAAATTACACTTATTCTAGCATCCCTGTAAGGTACAATAATACTGAAGCAGTTCCATTCCTCGGCACCTGTTTGATGCCGTGATGTGAAAGGGGTACTTGTCAGTGTACTTTTTAATTCTGCATTTTTTTCTTCCCCCTCAAGACAAGGTTTTAACTTTTAAAAGTCAAAGTCTTTGTTTCTATACTTGGCTATCATTGAATGCACAGAAATCTGTCTCTACCTCCTAAGTGCTGAGAAAAAGGCATGCACCACTATACCCAGTGTAGGGTCCTGTTTTTAGTATAGCTGGCCTAAAATACTCTGTAGCCCAGCGTGGGTCTGAGCTGGTGTCATCCTCCTGTCTGAGCACCCTTATGCTGGGGTTACAAGTGTAGCCACCATGCACATGATCATTCAGTCTTTGTCTAAGACTTTTAAGCATTTTCTTTTTCCTTTGCCTTATAGTGAAGACTCAGAAGAAAAAGATGTGAAGACCAAGAAGGATGATTCCCACTCGGCAGGTAAGCCATGTTGATTGCAGTAGGAGTTGTGATGGGCCTAAGCTCCCAGAATAACAACTCTTGACCCTCAAAATGTATGTGCAAACATCTCGGCCATAAGCTTTGGCTTGTTTTTTGACAAGCTCATCAATTCATAACCCATTCTGATCTAAGTCTGCCATGTAGCAGGCTACCTTTCCTCAGGTCCCCAAGCTTCTGCTCCTTAGGGTTTTCTGGAGGCCAATCCTCCCACACCTGGCTCTATCCTACAATCCTCCTCCTGTCAGATGTCCCACCTTCTGTTTTCTGCCTCAGCTGCAGGCCAGTCAGCTTTAATTGACAGGTGTTGTATTCACATAGTGCACAAGAGTCTCTACAAGGAATAGTTCATCATTTATTAATTATGTCCGATTCTTTCAAATACTGGGATTATAAAAACATTTCTATTTTCACAAAGGTAAAAATTTATTCTCCATCCTGATGGCTGATTTGGTTTTGGCTTTTTTAAGTATCTACAGGTTATTTTCATGCAAAATTGAGATTTAAATCTTTTTATCAGCGTGTGGGGGGAGAAATGGCTCAGTGGTTAAGAGCACTGGCTGCTTCTCCAGGGGACTCGACACCCTCACGTGGATGTACATGCAGACAAAATACCAATGCACATTTTTTTTAAAATGAAGTTAAAAAATACTTTATTTTGTTGTTTGAGACAGTCTCTCTCTCTCTCTCTCTCTCTCTCTCTCTCTCTCTCTCTGTATATATATATGTGTGTGTGTGTGTGTGTGTGACCCTGGCTGTCCTGGAACTTTTATAGACCAGACTGGCCTTCAATTACTTGCATCTGCTTTTTGAATGCTGGGATAAAAGGTATATAGGAATAAACTTGTGAATAAAGAAATTATAACAATAACCATTAATCCCAGCACTCGGGAGGCAGAGGCAGGCGGATTTCTGAGTTCGAGGCCAGCCTGGTCAGCAAAGTGAGTTCCAGGATAGCCAGGACTATACAGAGAAACCCTGTCTCAAAAAAACAAAACAAAACCAATAACCATATGGAAAAAATTTTAAATAATTAAAATAATTAATGTGAATCAGATATGGTGGAATATGCCTAAAATGTCAGAGTTCTAGGTTACTTCGAAGTACAGAACCTATCTTAAAATTAAAGGCCTAGAGTGCTGGCTGCTTTTACAGAGGCCCTGAGTTATGTTTCCAGTGCCCACATCTGTTTTTTTTGTTTGTTTGTTTGTTTTTGTTTTTCGAGACAGGGTTTCTCTGTGTAGCCCTGGCTGTCCTGGCACTCACTTTGTAGACCAGGCTGGCCTCGAACTCAGAAATCCGCCTGCCTCTGCCTCCCGAGTGCTGGGATTAAAGGCATGCGCCACCACGCCCGGCCAGTGCCCACATCTGGTGGTTTACAACTTTCTGTAACTCTACCTCTGGGGATATCAGGTATCTCAGGTCTCCTCAGCCAGTTGTGTTTGTTTACATGCACATAATTCACAAGTATGCATAATTGAAAGTAAAATAACACAGCAAGCAGGTAGATCTGTGAGTTTGAGGAAAGCCCGGTTAATCCTACTGTTGGTATTTTAACTCTTGAGGATTGAGAATTGTAGTCCCTACTGTCTCTTGGTACTTAAATTTTGACCAGTATGCCCCTCCTTTGTCTTCCTGGGTCTCCCTTTTCTGCTAGCTAAATTTTCTCTGCTGAGATGTTTTGCCTTCCTTACTACTTAAGTTGTACCCAGTGATAATGTGGTGTGACTTGGCATTCATCTGCCCTCTGAACATTAATTTGAATTTCTTACCTTTATTGAATGTTTGAATGCTCTGTACTTGTATTAAGCACAACTTTTCCTAAGTCGATTAATTTTATGGTCTGCATTAGTCAGATTTATTCTGTAATTGTCTCTAGATGAGATTTTTGGCATAGAAGTGGTTAAACATTGACCATAAAGGGGAGAGCCTCACAAAACTCAACCATGGCTTAGGAACTCTTTGACAGTCAATAGCTGCTGGAAAGTGATCACTGGTAGTTTGCCTGTGCTCCAGTGGAAGGCCTCATACCTATTCATACATTGACAACACTAATTGGACTTACTGGCTTATTTAAACACACACACACACACACACACCATGAAGTTAGAAGGGGTGCATGTTGGGAGTTACTCCCAACTTCAGGGAGTTGGAGTGGAGTGGTGGAGGAAGATAGGATATGATCAGAATGCATTGTATTATGTGTTTCCCCCCCAAAAAAAAAGAATAAATAAAAGGTACTATGTCTTTAATATGTATGAGTGTTCCTCCTGAATGTATGTTTATGTAACCTGTACATGCCTTGGGTCCACAGAGACCAGAAAAGGGTGCTTGATCCTCTAGAGCTAGAGAGATGGTTATGAAACGTTACACAGGTGAGGGAGCTGAACCTGGGTCCTCTTCAAGAGCAACAAATCTTACTTGAATAGCCAGCTCTTCGGCACCCTGTTTTGTTGTTGTTCATTGTTTGCTTGTTTTGTTTTTTTAAGGAGAAAAACTGACAATTAAACCTTAATAGAGTAGGGAAGTCTAAAAGTTTAGGACAGAGCTGTTCATTAGAGACTGGTAAAATAAAGCTTAGTTGCCTGGTTATGGTGGTACACACCTTTGATTCCAGGACTCCAGAGATAGAGGCAGGTGGATCTTCTGTGAGTGAGGACAGCCAGGGCTTCACAGAGAAACCCTGTCTTAAAAAAAACCCAAAGAATAGGTGAGTGAATTAATGAGTAAAGTTTAGTCTGGAACTAGTAGGTTAGCAACATGCCTTACATATAGCAAACTAATTAACTATTGATGAAATATTAATTCATTTAGTATATGAGCGTAATTTTTTATAATCTTTTCTACAGATTTTTAGCTGTCTCATCTAAATGTGTTTTAAAGATTTCCCTCTGCCTTCTTCTAAATTGAAAAGGTCACCAATTCATTATAAGGAGTAGTAGTTCAGCATTGTTTTTGTGTTTTAAATCTTAGGGTAGAGATAATTGGAAAGAAGGCCTTCTTGTATTTTGAAGTATGTTTTTGACTTTAGCTTCTAAAATCTGTAAACATAGATTTGCATGTGATTGATAATTTTAGGATTAAACAGTTACAAAGTTTTAGAGAAACTGTTTATAATTTTTAGTTTATAATTCAGCTTTGTAATTTTTGTGGCCACTCAAGTCTTTATATATTACAATTACATTTATTTTTAATTTAAGTTGATTTTTAACATTAGCACTATATTTTCAAGATTTTCTTTTTTTCTTTTTTTTTTTTTTTTTTTTTCCTGAGCCAAGGGTTTCTCTGTGTAGCCCTGGCTGTCCTAGAGCTCACTCTGTAGACCAGGCTGGCCTTGAACTCAGAAATTTACCTGCCTCTGCCTCCCAAGTGCTGGGATTAAAGGCATGCACCACTACGCAAGATTTTCCTTTTTTTAAAAGATTTATTTATTTCAGACACTGTCGCTGTCTTCAGACACACTAGAAGGTAGCATTGGATCCCATTACAGATGGTTGTGAGCCACCATTTGGTTGCTGGGAATTAAGCTCAGGACCTCTGAAAGAGTAGTCAGTGCTCTTAACTGCTGAGCCATCTTTCCAGCGCCCCAATTTTTTTTTAAATCAGTCTTTGAAGTACAAATAGGTCTTGAACTCTTCATCCTCTAAGTGGAATAATGGTAGATTTCATTCCTTTTTGAGTGAATAATCTGTTATATTCTGTATCTGCAGATGCAAAAGGCTTTGATTGTTCTATCACTGTAACTTTACATTGCAGAAGACAGCGAAGATGAAAAAGATGATCATAAAAATGTACGCCAGCAACGACAGGCAGCATCTAAAGCAGCTTCTAAGCAGAGAGAGATGCTCTTGGAAGATGTTGGCAGCGAGGAAGAGCCGGAAGAAGATGATGAGGCGCCATTCCAGGAGAGTATGTGAACTGTCCTTTGCTTGTTGGTTTAGACTGGTCCCTCTATAACCCATCATGTTGCCCTCAACTTAGTGTGTAGCTGAGGGTAGCCTGGACTGTACTGTTGCACCGGTACCACCGCTCCTGGTTTTATGGAGACCCAAAGCTCTGTGCATGCTGGGCAAGATTCTGTGAGTGGAACTGCAGCTCCAGTCTGGGTTCTTCTTTGCAGTTGTGGTATTTTCTAGGTAAACGTTTGTATCCAGTTCCTTACAGTAAGTAGATACTACTTGTTAAAAGATAACACTGTGCATCTGTAGTGACACAGGCCTGTCTTGAAAGGAAAGGAAAAGATAGAACTATGGGGATAGGGAGTGGCTCCGCCTCTCCTCTTCCAGAGGATCTTCTGTGCATGTATATTTATATAAGTGAAAAATAGGATTTAGTAGAATTTAGCAATAGAGCTATCCAATCCTGAATTTTAAAAAGGAAATGACTATACATTGAATCTTTTTTTTTTTTTTTACATAAACAGAATTTTATGGTTGTCCATCATTTATTATAGTTTCTATTCTGTGTTTAAACACTGAGTGAATATTATAATAACCATTATTAATGGGTACTTTGTTTACAATTTGCATTTTAGCCTGTCATAGGATTGTAGACCACTTCAAATTACCAAAATGTTACATAGTTTAGATACTAAACACACACACACACACACACACAGGTTGTTCAGATTATATGAAGTCCTACTTTATAGAGTGTTCTTGTTTCATTATTTACAGTTGGTATTAAAAAAACTAGCAGTCAGTTCAGTTTAGTTTCAACAGTATACATGAGAGTGATGCAGCTACCAAAGTTACTTGGTACTTAAGGGTTCCAGGCTTGTATCTTTTAGTACTAGGGTTCAAAATCATAGGGTCCTGCACAGTGAGTATAGATAGGCAAGTGCTGTACCTCTGAGCTGTTCATCTCCAACAGCTTGTTTGGTCTCACTATGTGGCTAGAGCTGGCTTCAAATTTGCCATCTTCTGACTTGAGCCTCTTGGATGCTGGGGCCAGATCTTGTGTCTTACACATTCCATTTTCAACAAGTTCTTCAAAAGAGTTGTTCATAAGTTTAAATTTTAGAAAGTATTTAGAACAAGTCAGTCGTGTAGCATATGTAAGGTCCATCTTGTGCCCATCCTTCAGTGGGCAGGGGCAACTCCACCGTGGCATTGTGCTTCCTACTGACTCAGTAGTGCTTAGCTCCCAAGCCCCGCTCCTCCGCCATTCTCAGCACTCTTTCCCTTTGTTCACTTGGAAGGATGTGTACATTTAAGTTGGACGTTGAAATTCTTCTTTCCTCTCAGAAGATTCTGGCAGCGACGAAGATTTCCTAATGGAAGACGACGATGATAGTGATTACGGCAGTTCCAAAAAGAAAAACAAAAAGATGGTTAAGAAGTCCAAACCTGAGAGAAAAGAAAAGAAAATGCCCAAACCCAGACTAAAGGCTACAGGTGAGACCTGTGAGAGGAAAACCACATTTCTCAAAAACTAAAGTGTTGCCTCAGCATTGGCCCTATATCTATCTCGTAGAAATACAAGAAATCCAAAGGGGTTCTGTCTTACACATGTGCCTTTGTTCCCTTCAAGACTGGTGAGGGCTGAAGAGATGGCTCAGTGAGTAAGCTCATACTGCTTCCAGAGGACCCAAGTTCAGATCCATAGCCACATTGTGTGACTAACTACTGACTCAGTAGTGCTTAGCTCCCAAGCCCCGCTCCTCCGCCATTCTCAGCACTCTTTCCCTTTGTTCACTTGGAAGTCTGTGACTCCAGCTGACTTAGCCACCTGCACACATGCACAGGCACGCACATACGCATGTAATTAGAAATGATAGTCTTGGGAAAAAAAAAAGGGCTGGCGAGATGGCTCAGTGGGTAAGAGCACTGACTGCTTCTCCGAAGGTCCTGATTCAAATCCCAGCAATCACATGGTGGCTCACATCCACCCGTAATGAGATCTGACGCCCTCTTCTGGTGCAGCTGAAGACAGCTACAGTGTACTTATTTATAATAATAAGTAAATCTTTGGGTTTTTAAAAAAAAAAAAAAACAGAAAGAATGGGCTGAAGGGATGGATAGTGGATAGCACAGTAGTTAAGTAGACTTGGGTTCAATTCCCTGCACCTACATGGTCTCTCACAGTTGTCTATGATTCCAGTTCTGTAACCTGACATCTTCACACAAACATGAATGCAGGCAAACAACATTGTATATAAAATAAATAAGGTCTTGTCTTGTTTTAATGAAAAGAGTCTATGGGCTTGGACAATATGTAGGAATGACATCTTCATTTCAGACACAATGTACCTTAATAGAGATTCAGGAAGCCTTGGCTGCTTCTGGGGACAGTAGTCCTAGCAGCTGGGGAAGGCTTTCCATTCTCATCTTCTGTTCTGTCAGGATACTGATAGCAGAAACCAAACTACCTTTGAGAGTAAAGATTTATCTCCTGGGTCTTCAAAGCCTTTGCCAGGTATTTTCCTGGTTCAAGCTAATTTGTTAAATAAGAAGTCTAGATTTGCTTAGAGTTTCATTCTGGCAAATATAATTAATATGTTTCTTGTTAAAAAGTTTTACTCATCTCGCCATATTTTAGAGCTTCCAAACCTGTTTGATAGTTGTAGTTTCCGCTCAGAATGTTACCTAATCCTCACTAGGAGTAACGCGCCTTTTCGTATGTTTCCTTCTTAGTGAGATGGAATAAATTTTTATACTTACAGACTTTTGTTTTTGTAACTGATTTTTTTAAAAGGTATTTTTCTTCTGTTTCCCAAATTGTTACTTTCCATGTTTCAGTGACGCCAAGTCCAGTGAAAGGCAAAGCGAAAGTGGGTCGCCCCACAGCTTCAAAGAAATCAAAGGAAAAAACTCCTTCTCCCCAAGAAGAGGATGAGGAAGCAGAAAGCCCTCCAGAAAAGAAGTCCGGAGACGAAGGCTCTGAGGATGAGGCCTCATCCGGGGAAGATTAAAAGTCATATTTAGGGAGAGGTTTTATTAAAAACAAAGGAAACCTCTGTAGGACACGGTTTGGGCTGTGGCTTGACTCATGGGCTTTCAGTGCTATTTCATTTGTCTAGAATAATGTTTTTCTCTCTATCATCTATCTCTTTCCCTCTTAAAACCATTGGGGTTTTTTTGTTTGTTTGGTTGGTTGGTTGGTTGTTTTTTGTTTTGTTTTTTTGGTTTTTGGTTTTTGGTTTTTCGAGACAGGGTTTCTCTGTGTAGCCCTGGCTGTCCTGGAACTCACTTTGTAGACCAGGCTGGCCTGGAACTCAGAAATCCGTCTGCCTCTGCACCGCCTGGCTCTTAAAACCATTGTATGCTGACATGTTTAAGTTGCCATTTTGTCTCAGTCTTTTCTTTGCCAATCCCCTCCCCCCACGAAAGCCATGTCAATCGATCACTGGAGTGACTGTTTGATCTTCGTGTTGTCAATGGAGGGAAGGAATGCCATGGCTGCAAAGCAATAAGATTTCAGGTGGACGCCATGGAAACTGCTTCTTGCTAGAGAACAGCAACTTGAACAATAATCAAAAACAAAAAACTAGAAAGGTTTTAATTAAATAATTGTTCTTTCTTTTCCTGTACTTTTGACAGACCAGTTGTCACTTAACATGAGTTTATATGTCTAAACTGTAAGTGTCAGAAAGAATCATGACTCTAAATTAGTACTAGTGAGGCAGTTGGGGTGAACATGAATTCTGGATTAACTCAGCACTCACATTTTCTTGGGTGTGGAGGGAATGGTGTTCCTGGAACTTAGTATATTTGTTATTCTCAAAGAGATTCAGAGCCAGTGGTTCTTTTGTCTTGATAACAGTCTTTTTTTCTTTTTTTTATTTCTTCTTTTTTTTTAAAGTAGGCCAGCAGAATCAGTCTTAATTTCATATTTTATTCATGTTTTCATTGATTCAAGTTTTTAAAATCCATCCTGTTTTTGGGTAAAGTTTCACCAATGATCCAAAATTAAAAAGAGATTTCTTTGGATTTCGATGATGAGTTTACCTCACAGTGCATTTCTTCACAGGCTGACAATGGTAAAGTTTTAAGTAAATAAAGTTTGAGTTAGTGTGAAGCTCAGATATAAAAGATGGGGATTTATTCTTTATGAATACAAATAATTGAAATGAGGGCCCATGAACCATGCCACAGTTGTTTCCTTTGGATCTTTAAATCTTTCCTCCATAGTAACATGACAATGACATAATCTCACAACCGCCTCCGCTGCTTCCATGCTGTGGAGTTGCTTGCTTCTTAGTTGGTCTGACCCCTCCTTTCTGTTTATGCTTCTTTTTAAAGCAAGAGCCTGAGCCTCAATGGGATGAATGAACTGTATTTTATTTAGGGTGCCTCTGTGCCATTGATAACTGCTAGATACCTTAGCAAAGCATCAAGATCAGGTTTGATCCTCCACATTCAGGTCCCATTCGCCAATAGAAGAAAAGATTAGGGGTCATATTATGCTATTAAAGATTTAGTGGAGTAATTTCTGTATATTTTTCTGCACTTAAGCTAAATTTGCTCCCTCAGTATTCTGCCTTTGTGTTTTTTAAGTGACATGTTTGTCTCAGACAGTGTCATTTTCTTATAGGTGTTCATAGGACAAAGGGTTATTTAAGAAATATTTTTACTCTGGTTTTTAAGACACTTTAAAGAACATTCTTAGATCTGCTTTAAAATAAATAAATGAATAAATAAAGCACCTAGTAGCAGAGAGTTATTTCAGCCCTGCACTGCTAATAAATGAGTATTAACATGGCCAAAAATAGACACTTGAACATAAGCAGTTGGATTGTTGTATCTGTAATGGGATATAAGACTGTGAGCTATGTAGTTGCTATCACAGATTATTCTATTTGCTGTGGTGGGCTTGCTCAGGAACCCGTCCTTAAAAAAAGAAGAGACTCACCATTTCCACCAGGCATCTCTCCCTTTTAGGGGTTTATAACTCAGTCTTACATTCCTAGTGACATTTGGGCTTTTCTTAGGTTATGTTTCATGAAAAGTTGTGGGTAGGGTCTCTTTCAACTTAAGCCTCAATTTTTTAACAATCTCTTTAATAATCTGTACTAACATCTCTGATTTTATCTACCTATAATTGAGAAATAATACCATCTTCTACGTTACTTGTGTAAAAGGTGTGTCTGATTGGACTTGTTTAGAATTCCTTTTAAAACTGACTCATTAGATTGAAGATATATTTTCTAATTACAGGTCAGTTGGGTTAATGGTGTCTCAAATGAGTACACAGGCTCTAAGTGACCTTTGTTTTCACTTTTTTTTAGTGGTTTATAACACTCTGGTCTTCCCTTCAAATCATGCATAGAAACAGGAAGACATTTAATGTGACTCAACTGGAAACAGGTGCTCAGCAATTAGGTGTAACAATGACATGAGGGTGTGTCCATAAGTTCATAATGACTGGCCCTTGGCACCTCCATGGCTGACTCTCCGTCCTCTTTTCCTCTTTGTCTTTTTCTTTCTGGTGTGCCTATAGTGAAGTGGCAATGTATTCAACTGTCTTACTTTGCAGTGCTCAGGAATGGGATGCTCATTTGAAGGTGCTTGTCTGTTACCGATGCTCAGCTAGGTTTACCTCTTTAGTAGATGCAGCAGTTGAGCTAACACTAAATAAATTCTAATTCTCTAGGCTCTGGTTAAAGCCTTTGTCTCCCCTGTCAGAAATGGTAGCCTCTGTGTTGCCCAGTGGTAATTTACTGCTGCTTTTAACCGTCCACCACGGATGGGGTTTTGGAGAGAGGACCCAAAGGGTGTATTTACATATCTGCTGAAACACTTAACTGCTTTCAGTACCTCCCTCTCCATATTAACCTTACAAAGGAAAAATAATGGTAGGATGAATGTTTCTTTTTTCTAGGGTCGCCAGAGAATCTCCACAAACACCTTACCAAAACCCTGTATTTTGTGTGCCCCAGGCTGGCCTCAAAATTGCTACATAGCTGATCTTAAACTCATGTTGTTTTGTTTTGTTTTTTCAAAACAACTGATTTTTTTTTCCTGTCTTCAATACTTATATATGGTATTAGTTCAGATAGCATTTTCTTCCACATAAAAATCAGTGGAGTTTGAGGTTATAATCTAGAGGGACTTATAGTCAGCTGATCTTGACCTTTTTTGAGCCTGGTTCCACTTTGTAGTGTGTCTGGGAGTTTTTTTCCCCCCACCCCTCACTCACACTGCTGGGATTAATGCCACCATGTCAGGTGACACTTTTTTTTTAAATGGGCTTTTATTTTTATGTCCAGGAACATGTGGGTTAGAGAGGGAAATAGTGTAAACAAAACTCAGGTTTAGGGGCCCCTGCCAGAGCAGACTTGAAGAAACAGAAAGCTTTGTTGCTGCTGTGAATCGTGCCTGTTTGGACAGTTCTCTCTACCAGTAGCACCAGAAGCTACCCTAGAAACATCCCCACCTGTGACTGGGTAGGAAGAAATGCAGGCTGGGCACTTCGTGGTGTGCGGATGGAGGTCAGAGACTAGCAGTACTTGCTTGTTGCCAAAGGGGAGGGGAAGTTAAAGCCACTGGTTGCTCTTGAGGGTAGAATATTGTCATTTTCTCTATGGAGGACGCTGCTGAGTTACTTGAAGATGGGGAAGGTTTGTTTTTTTGTTTTTTGAGTATTGCAATGTCAAGCTGTCAATAGCCATGTTACTATTTGAACCTCCTTTTTTCCCCCTTGTCTTAGAAAAGAAAATACATGATTCTGAATATCAAATCCATAGGTTATACTTTTGTTCAAAGCCTAATTCACGGTGGTATTATTGTACTAACCACTAGGAGGATCCCATATGCCTACCTGTTGCCATGCCAATGAAGAGTGAACTGGTGACATCTGAGCATGCTCTGTGGCTGTAGAGCATCACAGTTGGGTGGACACTTTGTATATTGGGTGTGGGGGGTTTTCTAGATCATGGGGGAGGGTAAAATGATTTTGGGTGGGGTGTTTTGGTGTTTTTTTTTTTTTTTTTCAGTTTTGGGGGTTTTTTGTTTTTGCTTTTTATGGAGGGTTGGGGAGTATAGTACTCAGTTATGCCCTAAAAATAACATGTATAAAACCCTGAAGTGTGATGTGGGTATGTGTGAGTGTGTGTTTGTAACTGTCTGGCATTTAAACCTTTGTCTTCTGGAAGTTAGTGAATTTTTTCCCTTTTCCTCTGGAAGTATTTGTTACAAGATTTGTAAATAAGAGCTCTACATAGTCTGTGTACCGTGAACATATTACAGCAAGCCTTACATGCTTCATTCCTCTGCAAGGCATAATACTTTGCCAGGTTGCTCAGCTCCCGTGATCAGTTTGCCTTCATTCATCTTTTAGACTTAATTTGACAGTTCTAAAAACTCCTAGTCTTCCTCAATTTTAGTCTTTAATCTTTCATGTTCTGAGCAGAAAGGGTCAGAAAGTTAGCCTGTCTTCGGCCATGGCTGAGAGCCTGGCATCCTTTTCTTCATACTTCAGTGTAGCTTGATACATGGCTAGACAACAGAGTGTTGGGCATTCTTGCAATACCTTAGCAGTGCTGACATTTGCAGCATGGTACTAAGGAAGCTAAAGTTTGAATGTAACCACTTTATTTAAAGGTTTTTTGTTTCTTTAATTTAAATGATACCGAGTTGAAGTGAACATGATTTTGTTGACCATGTTCATGAATTATAGATGCAACATGCATTGGTAGGCTCACGTGATGGTCTGATGTGATACTTCATTTCATCCATTTACATAATCCTGGTCTGTACGCATTTGCATAAACAACAACAAACTCCTGCCTTGCTCTGATTGAAGGATTTCCAGGACTGCTGTCTGCTCCTGAACTTTGTTTTAAGTATGCGTATCCTTTGCTTGTATTTTGTATTAAGAAATAAGGAAAAGAACCCCTTATTGTTGAGCATGTTGGTATTGTCCCCTTTATTTTTTTTTCTCTTGGGGACATTATGAAGCAAGTTATTCTTTTTCTGTATCTTTTTCTTTTCTTTTGTAAACCTTTTGGTTTGTTTTGTTTAAAAATGGCTTTATAAAAGGGCTTTTGTAACCCAGATGTGTGCTTCGTGTGCTTCTTGGGATATTGAGAGCAAATACACTGACCATTGTGCAGCAGTTACCTTAACCCATCACTCTGACTCCCCCGTGTGCTGAAAAAGGAACACAGCAGAAGTCAGTGCCTAGAAACACTCAATCAAGGGACAATAGGTTGACAACGTTTTTTTTGTTGTTGTTGTTTTTATATATATATATAGTGTTATTATTTGTGTGTGTGTGTGTGTTTTGGGTTTTGGAGGGGGGTTTTTTGGTTTTTTGAGACAGGGTTTTTCTGTGTAATCCTGGCAGTTCTGGAACTGTAGACCAGGCTGGTCTCAAACTCAGAAATCCACCTGCCTCTGCCTCCCGAGTGCTGGGATTAAAGGCATGTGCCACCACCGCCCAGCTTTTTATTATTATTATTATATGTAAGTATACTGTAGCTGTCTTCAGACACTCCAGAAGAGGGCATCAGGTCTCATTATGGTTGTGAGCCACCATGTGGTTGCTGGGATTTGAACTCAGGACCTCTGGAAGAGTAGTCAGTGCTCTTAACCACTGAGCCATCTCTCCAGCCCCCGTGACTAAGTTTTTGATTGGTGAAGAGGGATTGGATATGTGATCTCTCGTCTGCAGTTTTTCTCATCTGCAAAGTTGTAAAGTGAGAAGGGCAATACAACCAGGTGAATAAGGAAAGTTAGTGTTTTTATGCTTCAAGGACACAGATTGTCAAGTACTCACTGGAACTACACTAAACCATCTTGTAACACATAGTACCAGACCAGCTACTGAAGCCAGAATCAACTTTATGAAGGAAAAGTACACTTCCCAAGGGTGAAGAACCATAGTCTTTTCTGTGGTGTGTTATTGCTTAGATTGGGAACATGGCATATGATCCCTCTTTGGAAATGAACTGAGACTAGTTATTTGGGTACCCCCCTCCCCAATATTTTCTCTTACTTGACAAAATAGCCAAATACTTGCTGTGACACTGTAATTGTATCTTCTGTGGAGATTATATTAGGTTTTTGTTTGCTTGCTTGCTTGTTTTGTTTTAAGACAGGATCTCTATGTAGGCCCTGTTGTCCTGGAAGTCACTATGTACACCAGGCTGGCCTTGAACTCACAAAGATCCACCTGCTTCTCCTCCTTCCTGAGTACTTGGATTAAAAGGTATGTACCACCATGCCTCTCAAACTTTGTATTCTGCTGTTGGTTTTTCGTTTTGTTTTGTTTTTTCAAGAGAGGGTTTCTCTGTGTAGCCCTGGCTATTCTGGAACTCTCAAACTTGCAGGCTGGCCTTAATGTTGCCTCCTGAGTGCTGAGATGAAAGGTGTGCACCATCACACCCAGATCTATCTATTGTACTTTATGTGTATGAGTGTTTGCCTGCGTGTATGTCTGTGTACCATATTCATGCCTGGTGCCTACTGAGGTCAGAAGAGGGCTAGTTCCTGGACATGCAGTGCTACACAATAGACTGTCTCTAAGAAACAATCAGCTTGGGCTGGTGAGATGGCTCAGTGGGTAAGAGCACCTGACTGCTCTTCCAAAGGTCCAGAGTTCAAATCCCAGCAACCACATGGTGGCTCACAACCATCTGTAACGAGATTTGGCGCCCTCTTCTGGAGTGTCTGAAGACAGCTACAGTGTACTTACACATAATAAATAAATCTTTTTTTGTTTGTTTGTTTGTTTTTTTCGAGACAGGGTTTTTCTGTATAGTCCTGGCTGTCCTGGAACTCACTTTGTAGACCAGGCTGGCCTCGAACTCAGAAATCTGCAAAAAAAACAATGAGCTTGATGTCACAACAGTCATCCTCTGCCAACAGAGGGCAGTGTTTGCCAACACTAAGCAAGCGGCGTGCCTGCTTTCTGGATCATTTTTTCAGATACTTTGCCGTCACGCCTGGCTCATCTCAGTAACCATCTTTAAACATAATCAGAAATCGAAGGTGTTCAAATAATGTGAGGCTTTAAGGCCTTACACATTAGCAAAAGCTCCACCTTTAAACTGCATCCTCAGCCTGCCTTTTGCTGTTCTTTGGCATCTCCATGTACTGCAGGACACTTGAACCAGTCCAAAAAATTACATTACAGATTTAATGAAGTGGCAGGATATATCTATAGATAGTTACTAAGGACTAGGCCTAATGACACTTGCCTTTAACACCAGGACTTGGGAGGCAGAGGCAAGTGGATCTCTTTATGTTTAATAAGACCAACCCAGTTTACCTACAAGTCCCTGGACATCCAGAGCTACATAATAGCCCTTGCCTCAAATAAGATATTAAGAACAATCAAGTAAACAAGTATTAAGAACAATCGACTTTATAGCAGTTGCCCTCGGCCAATAGAGGGCAGTGTTTGTTAGCCATGCCTGCTCCCCATTTCCCCATGCTGTGCCTTATCAATCCCACCTGTCAGCACAGCCTGTCACCTCTGCTTTACAGTCTGTGATTGGTGGGTCCACTGGAACGCGCAGCAGTTACCACCTGAGTTTTAAATGGGGAGTCAGATCTCCTGATTCTTACACATGTTCTCTTGTACTGTTCCCCTCTTAGGATTTTGAAGCTTTGCAAACAGCATCCTAAAATGAATGTGTGCATTGAGGTTTCAAAACTCAGTGGTAACTCTTGTTTTGAAACAGGTGTTGACTTTTGCAGTTGTCCTCCATGCTGAAGGTTTCAATCCTGACAAGTATTCACACATTAAATACAGAGCCTTGTTCTTCAGACTGTGGAGTGGTTGGCCACTCCTTGATCTTGATGGCATGTTTCTCTTTCCCTCCATTCTCTCAGCCCAGTGGACAGCTACCAAATTTAACATGCTCTGGACCACTGCCAGGAGAAATCTGTACTCTGGGGTGTGCTCCCTGTTTCGATAGTGAAGTCCTAGACAAATATTGTGGAATGCAAGCTGTGCTAATTCTGGGGACAGGGAGCCAGAGGGTGTAGCCAGAGTTTCCAGCTTAGTAAGGCAAATAGTTACTTAAGCGTGATAACAAAATGTTGGAAATGATGGTTGGCCTTGACTTAGTGCTGCTCTAAGCAGGCATACAGTGATGGTTATTAAATTTAAGGAACAGCAAGGAAATGTGTGTACATGTGTGATTGATAATGTTTTAGCTGTTAAGATGTGTGTGTGTAGAGTTGGTGTGTGTGTATATTCGCATATATATGTCCTTTCTGTTTAAATGTCTAAGACAGCTCTTTGAGAGCTGGAGAAAGGGCTCAAAACAGGAAAAAAAAAAATCTATGGTTTTACTCCAAAGTAACTAAAAATAATGACATAACAAAGCTCTCTTGTAAGATACTTAATATTTTCAAAGACTCAGCTGGCATTCTGTCTGTTTTGTTTGTTTTTTGAGACAAGATCTCACTATGTAGCCTTGGTTAGCCTAGAACTCTTTGTAGATTGGGCTGACCTTTACTCAGATCTGCCTCCTGACCAATGAGATTAAAGGTGTGTAGCACCATGCCTAGCCCTGACATTCTGTTTAGAACTTGAGTCGTTAGCTGGGAATTGGTACCCTAACTTCATATCTACCACATGGCTCGTCCCAATTACAAGCTCAGCGTTTTATCTCTGCCTCCTACATCTGGCCTGATTTGCCACTATTTCTTTTTCCTTTGCTTGTTGTTGTGAACGAACAGTTCTTTTCCATAGGCTGAGATTTTTCTGAGACAAACATATTATTTAGATATGAAGCAGTCCCCTGGAGGTGGATGAGGAGCCAGCTGTCCTGTTGAGAGTCACACAATTGGCCCACATGCAAGACAAACAGCATTTCCTTGTAAACCTGGAACAATGCGGAGCTTAGATTCCAAAGCTCTATTGTGAATGCTGGTCTGGCTTTAGGTATGCAGGATATAGACAGCAGCTAGTTCAAGAGTGTGGGTATTGTCCTAGACCTTGCACAATGGGTCAGTGTTGGGCCATCATCAACAAAGCAGGTCATCCCTGGCACCCAGTATTCCTTGATTCCCTACCCACCCACTCCCATGGAGCAATAAAGCCTACTTACTGCTTGCCCTCTGGGCTACTCGGCCTTCTTTAGAAGTCAACACTGTTGAGCAGTCTGAGAAGTAGGTACTTGCTCTGGGAAACTTCAGTCTGAGTGGGGCCACACTAGCAATGCCAGGCAGTGACAACAACAGTTCCTAGAATGCCCATTCCTCATAATTGGCAGGCAGTTTTTATTGACAGTGGAAATCATGGCAGCTCTATTCTCACATACCAGCTGCACACACACACACACCAGTACATCAGATATCTTGACAGGAATGAGGTCAAGAGCAGTTTAGGACTCTGAACATTGGCATGTCCAGTATTTTATGGCTTAAGGAACTAAAGCTCAATATAGATAATTAGATTATCCCGGAAAACTGACCTGAGCAGTTTAGAAAACGAGAAGGTATGGGAGCATCGGAGTCTCCCAGGGTACTCATTGCAGCATTGTAGGTTTGATTTCCCACACCCCAACACATGTACATCTACCACTGTGACCCAGTGGCTTCAGAGAAGGGTTGTGACTGGTCTCAGTAAGTCAGAAGATCAAGTTACAGGAAGATCTTGAGCAAGTCACCAGCCTCCCTACCCCTCAACTCTCCTGCCCTCTTCTAGGATGAGGTTATAAGGGACAGGGACCAGTTTTCTACTTCAAAGGGACATAGTAGCCCAAGCGAGGATGGAAATCAGGCTCTGTCTGCACAGCCTCGCTGTTGGCACTACAGATTCACCAGCTTCACAGAATGCAGTTTTATCTCCAAGCAAGGTACGCTAGAGTCTAAAGCCCCGTTCCTGTCACACCGAAGCCTTTAGCATTGCCAAGTATAGATGAGTTATTTATAAGTAGGAACATATACTTACAGAAAGGTAATCCTTTTTTTTTCTTTCTTCCTTTTTCTTTTCTTTTTTTTTTTTTTTTTTTTTTTTTCAAGACAGAGTTTCTCTGTGTAGCCCTGGCTGTCCTGGAACTCACTCTGTAGACCAGGCTGGCCTCGAACTCAGAAATCCACCTGCCTCTGCCTCCCAAGTGCTGGGATTAAAAGCGTGCACCACCATGCCCAGCAGAAAGGTAATCCTTAACAGGCCCATACTAGGAGTGGTTTTTACAGGGAAAGAGGGTTGACAGTGGCATCCAAGTCACCTGAATTACTAAGGTGGCGTTGGGTGGTTTTTCTTAGCGTCAGTACACAGAACGATTGATGTTCATCTTTTTAGTTTCTTGTAGGAAAAGGGAATTTTACCCAGTGATTCCAAACTGTATCCCTAGTTATATAGATAACATATTCCAACTAGAGAAGTGTTAATGTGGGTCTGCAACACAGATTACAAATACTTGTTCAGGGCTAGGGAGTAGAGCTCTTACTTAGGCACTTACTGCTCATTGTGTTCTGTGAGGTCATGGATTTTATCCCCAGCAATGAAGAAAAATGACATATTTTTTGGTATGTGAAATGAGCTTATTTTGGTGTCCTTTGCATTTGGAATTTAAATAGAAAGGAAAACACAAAAGTACACTCCCAGTCCCCTGCAGAACCACTTAGCTGATGAAATGTGATGCCCTGTGTTCTCAAATGTTAAAGCCAGGCGGGAAATGCTTTTTCTGGGGCCTAATCACGAGCCCCTTTATGACTAATATTTTGGCAGCTGAACCCAGGGACAAGCCACAAGATGGATGCCTCTGCCCCCCACGAATTCTTCAATCTGCAGGGAACAAAGACTCAGTTTCAACAGATAGTAAGGGGTGTGATTTACGTCTGTTGGGCAGTGGTCAGTCTGTATAAATACAGTTGGTCAGGAAGCTGTTATCATGTCAGCAGCTCTTCCCTCAAATCATTGTAAGCATCGATAACTCCCAGGAGTCCTAAGTTCCTCTTGTGTTATCTGGCTGTTCGTTTTGGCTTTAGTTAGATTTTCAGTTTTCTCTGCTCAGTTGCTATCACTGAGTTCCGTTAATGTGCATGACACACGCTTCCCCTCACTAGACATTTTGAACAAGTGTCAGCGTTTAAGGGCGTGAGAACTGTATTTTTGTTCCCATTAATAGCGTGGTACTGAAAAAAAAAAAAAAAAAAAAAAAACCCTAAAAACTAGGATAGTGTTCTTCCTCCATACTTGGCTCTGTCCAATTCTTGTAGAATTGATGCTCAGGTTTTAATGTCTTATTTCACTTTTGAGACAGTCTTGCCTCAGACAGTAGCCCAAGCTGCCTCAGCCTCCCCAGTGCTAGACTTTGAGGTATGTGCCACCACGCCCAGTTCAGGATGATGTTTGGAATTTAAGCATATTCATCTCCCTTTTCTAACCCCAGAGGCAGAGCAGAGCAGTTGCAGAGCGAGGTATTAAGGAAGGACTCTGCAAATTGATACTCTGGCTGCCCATAAAAGTGTTTTATATCAGGGCTTCTCCAAACATGGCCCTGGCTAGTAGCCTCAGTCTTAGCTGGGAACTTGTCTGAACTGTAAAATCCTTGACCTGCTGAATCCTAAACTGGGCATAGGACCTAGAAGTTCGAGTTAAACAAGCCCTCCTGTTGACTCTGTTGGCCATTTTCAATGTAAAGTATGCCCAAGGATCAGCTGGACTCAGTTTCACTGTTTTCTTGCCCATCTTCCTCATTTCTCTTCTCCACCCCACCCCCACTTGTCGCGTCCACTCTCGACCAGCAAGAACAACACGACCACCAGTTCTTCTAACAGCAGTTTATTCAGCAAGCTTCAGTCTTAATCTCTCTTGCTTCATCTTTTTCTCCCTCGAACCCTGGGCCTCTCACTCTTATATACTCTCAGTCCCTATCCACTCACAGCAGGCCACGTCACCTCACCAGGCACGCAGCTTCAGCCAATCAGGGCAGCAGGGGCACGTCTCCACCAAATATGGACTTGTTTAAACCGCCAGCATCATGGTACACCTGCGCAGCTCTCACAATGACCGTGTATGAGGAAGTCAGGTACAAGTCATAAGACTTAGCTTCAGTCCCAGGCGCCATCTTGGGACTGCTGCCACAGTCTAGAAATGGTTAAACAGTGTGCTCCCCACCCACATCACAGATAGCCTGATACCCCAACACTGGGCAAATATTGATTGACTAAAGTCGATTGGGATCGATTGCAATTTGGTTCCCATCACATGTGTCCCAGAACAGCTTCTGGCAGAAGCACCAGACGACCAGAAGCTAAGTGAAAGGAACATGGCTGTAGTAGCATCTAGAGGAAAACTCAAGGGCCTGGGTTTAAGTTCTGTTTCTCCACTAACAAGCCAGGGCCTCAGTAAGATCCTTAGTCTTCCTGAGTTCCAGGGTTTTTTACTGCTGTGAGCTGGCTGCATCAAATGCTTTTCCTGAGTGCTGTGATGAGACCTTGTGAACATTCGCAGAAGGGTTTCTCCTGGAGCCTGAGAGGGCAATAACATGGAGTAGAAGCAAGGCACAGGAGCGGAGCCACAGTGCAGTCTGCTCTTGTTGTACAGGGAAGTTATCTTTCTGTTTTCTCTAAGGGTAGAAGGATGGCGTCATTAGGTGAATAAGCAAAAGGGAGTGCCAGCTGGGACTCACACAGCCTTCCGCTCAGTGTGCCCTCCCCCACGCCCCCACCCCCACCCCGTGGGCCCCTGCATGCCTTGCCTTAGGTACTGTCTGTCTGTTTGTTCTCATCCTGAGAACCACCTGGTAAACAAGGTGCTTCTGTATGTCTTTATGCATGTGGAGTGATCCAGAGAAGGGCTTTGGTTGGAATGTCCTAGAATCTAGTAAGGGTACAAGCCAGGCCTACTTCCCAGGATTCTCTTGACTGGTCAGATCTTCCTGTTTAGGGACCATGAGTGTGATAAGCAGGTGGGAGTGGCAGAAAACTAGTATCCCCTAGTCTGATAAGGAACACACTGTCATGAGCTCCTACCTCGTCCTCACTCTCTGATGCTGAAGTGGAGGGGGAAGGGTGAGCAGATGCCTCCTGTGAGAAGCCTCTCTCTTCCTTCTCTTTTGCTGGATCCTGGCTGAGTGTGCCTGAGTCTCGTGGAGTGGGCTACACTTGAGATATCCCTCCAGTACAATTTTAGGTACCTCTGGCTCCCTGTAGAGTTTGCAGAATACCAAACTCTTAATCCTCCTGCCTCAGCCTCCCAAATGCTAGAAATCTAGCTTGCCTCATTCCTCCTTTTGGAATAGAAGAGGAAAGAGGAATTCAGAACTGAAACCTCAGAAAAACTGGTTTATCTAGATGAGGGCCTCCAAACTTTGACTCTGCAGGAGGCCGATTCTGTGTGCTGAAGGAGGTTTTAGCAGCACATGTGACCTTCACTCAGTAGGTGCTAACAACACCCTTCCCCCACGGTATAATCAAAAACTGTCTCCAGATGCACAAACGTGCCCCAAGAGACAAAACTGCCTTGAGTTGAGAACTATCAACCTAACTGGTTCCTGATTGGATGCTTTTGTCCCAGAGGCCCCTTCTGAGGGTCAAGGGTAGAGCAGGCTGATGTGAAGACTCTCAGCATTTGGCCTCCACGTTCCAAAGGCAGCTCAGAGGAGCCCAAAGGAAGCCCTTTGCTTTCCGTATTGACCATTGCAGCTCACCCAGCTCTCCAGGCCATTCACCTACTAAGACTAGCCCACATTTGCATCCAGACAACTCTCAGTTCCCTGTCCTCGCCCTTTGGTAAAACAAAAGGCATGTCAATGAAAGAAAACAGATTTATGTCATCAAAGTGGTTTTTTTTTTTGGGGGGGGTGTTGAGACAGGGTTTCTCTGTATAGCCCTGGCTATCCCAGAACTCACTTTGTAGACCAGGCTGGCCTCGAACTCAGAAATCTGTCTGCCTCTGCCTCCCAAGTACTGGGATTAAAGGCGTGTGTCACCACGCCTGGCGTCATCAAAGTTTTATGTGATGTGCGAACCTTCAGATGGACGACCCAAAGACCCAGGAGAAACTCTCCACCTTTATGTGGGGTTGATGAAGAAGGAACAGATATATGGGGAAATGGCCTGACAGAATGATTACCGAGGAGGACCTGGCAAGGCTGTTTGGGTTCTCCTTGGCCTCTCTGTGACGTGTGGGGTGGGACTCTGCTGGAGTGTGTGTGTTGGGGGAGGGGAGTGTCTGACCTTGATAAAAATTCCTTTATGACTAACTCTTACACAGAAAGAGGGACTTAGAGTTCAGAGGGCTGGCTTCTCGGGGGAAGGCCCTCGGCATCTGTAACCCACCTTGAGGGAGGGGAGAAAATCTGGTGTGTGAAGCTTGTCTCAGCAGAAAGGATATGAGACAGACGACCAGAGAATCCCCCAAATGAGGCCTCAGGGGCCTTCCTCTTGAGACACTGTTTTCTGAACCCTAAAAAAGAGGCAAACTCTGGGAGGCTGGATCCTTTCCGCCTCAGACTTCTCCCAGTTCCCAGGGCAAATTACACGCTTCTATAATGAAAGGAAATAGTTCCAGGGCTGAGCTGGGGAACCCAAGTCCCTGATGCCCCCTCCTCAGGAGTATGCTGGGAAGGGAAAGAAGAGAAGCTGTTTCTCTTGCCTGAACTTTTCTCTATCCTTGCTAGGGAGCCCAGTCCAGCCTGGGACAGGGACTACTTCCTTCAGCCTGCAGAAGGTTCCAAACCTGCCTCAGGGCAGAGCTAGACATGGGCAATTCCAGAGAAGCTGAATGGAGGATGAGATTGTATGGGAGAAGAGGACCCAGATAGTTTTTTTTTTTTTAAAGATTTATTTATTTTATGTGAGTACATCGCTTTCTTTAGACACACCAGAAGTGGGCATCAGATTCTATTACAGATGGTTGTGAGCCGCTATGTGGCTGGGAATTGAACTCAGGACCTCTGGAAGAGTAGTCAGTGCTCTTACCTGCTGAGCCATCTCTCCAGCCCTGGACCCAGATAGTTTTTATTCTCAATCCTTTATCTGCTGCCTGGGAGTGTGGTTGTCCCCTGCCACTGCTGTGGACAGCCCCTGGGCACAGAGCTGACGGCTTTAAGTCTGGCTGACCAGCACAGACACAGTGGGGAGCAGGTGACATTGGCTGACTTCTCAGGATAGGCCTGCAGGATTATCCTCTGCCACTAGGCTTTCCTGGGTCAGTGCCTTCCCTGGCAGGTGGTTTTAGAAAACAGTCTCTGTGGGGCAATAGGCGAGGAGACAGAGGGGACAGCTGTGGGGACAGGAAACATCTGGGCTGCTGCTTTGCTAGAGTGGTCAGTCCTATAGCACAGTGCAGGATGTGACCCTTGGGGACCACTGTAGAGAGGGAGGAGGAGAGGGATGAGCTGGGAGGTAGGGATGCAGAGCCAGGATGCTCTTCCCTCTCTCAATCATCCCTTCCAGCTCTCCAGAAAAATAAAATACCAACCTTTGGGGTGACGGGGATGGGAAAATGAGGAAATGAAGTCATGGTGTGGCCCTTTGCTGGCTAGTCAGCAGTTTCTTCCCTGAGGAAAATCAGGACAAAGAACCAGGAAGATGATGCCAGGATACATTAGAGACTATAAACTCATAAGGACAGGTCTCTCCATCTTGAAAAGCAAAAGCAAAAACATTTATTTATTTTTTTTAAACAGCATTAGGGACAGAACTTAGGGCTTGCCACAAACCACTGAACCAAACCCTAGCCAAGCTTCCTCCCCACCCCACCCCCCAATTAAAAATGTTACTGTGGGACTGGGTACATAGCTCACTTGATAGAATCTTTGCCGAAGACACACAGAATCACAGGTCCAATCCCTCGCACTGACGAAATTAGGCATGGTGGCACACACCTATAATCCTAGCACTTGGGAGATGGAGGGATTGCTTTCCCAGGAGACCTGGGCTTAGATCCTATCACCCAGACTGGGTGGCACACAAGCATCTATGACTTTTGGGGATCTGCTGCCCTCTTCCGGCCTCCATGGGCACTGGCATGTATGTGTGCATACACACACACACACACACAAATAAATAAATATCTTTTAAGCAGAATGTTTCATGTGATTTTGGAGATACTTATTTCTCAGTGCAATCTTTGGCAGAGCTAACCAAGTGGTGGCATATATCAGTAATTCATTGCTTTTTATTCCCAGTCTCCTAGTATACACATGTGCCAGTCACCTGTTCAAGGACATGTGGGTTTCCCCCAGCTTGGTGATGAGCAGATACGGTTGCTATTTGCCCACCTGTACCAGCACTGGTGTAGAAACCTTGAGTTTCTTCCTAGCTACAGTATCCTTCTGGGTACACTGTGGACCCTCAGGCACTGATCTTCGGTAGTTTGGTCCCAGTTAGGGGAAGGGAAAAAGCAAAGTGAGGGTAGCTCATGATAGTTGCAACAAACAAATAAACAAAACTCTCCCCAAAAATAAAAACAGGGGCTGGAGAGGTGGCTCAGTGGTCAAGAGATCCTGAGTTTAATTTCCAGCAACCACATGGTGGCTCACAACCATGGAATGGAATCTGATTACCCTCTTCTGGGGTGTCTGAAGACAGCAGCAGTGTACTCACATATATATAATACATAAATCTTAAAACAACAACAAAAACAAAATCAATGATCAAAAAAAATCAAGGCCCCATTTGAAACAAGGATTGCCCTAAAGACAGAGGCAAAATTATCACAAAGTGCTTAGAACTGCAAGAGAACAAAAGGTAGTCTGATGTGCGTGACAAGGTACAGGTGGCATGCAACATCACGCCTGGCTCATCAGCACTTTTTTTTCCGCTGGATGGATTGATACTTTTCCCTGCCAAATACATAACCCCCAAAGTGATCTTTAAAACTACAAATTAAGCTGGGAAGTAGTGGCGCACGCCTTTAATCCCAGCACTTGGGAGGCAGAGGCAGGTAGATTTCTGAGTTTGAGGACAGCCTGGTCTACAGAGTGAGTTCCAGGACAGCCAGGGCTATACAGAGAAACCCTGTCTTGAAAAAAACAAAGCAAAACAAAACAAAACAAAAAAACTATAAAATTAAACCCTGTCACACCTTTGTGTGTCCTTTTGAAGGACTTCCTGTTACAGAAAAATGAGACCCACACAATCTGGCTTCTGCCAGCTTACCTGACCCTGTTTCTGTTTCCCCTTGGCCTGACTGGCTTTCTTCCTGAAACTCCAAATTCCATTTTCCTACTGCTTTCCTCCTAGATCTCCCTGGGGTGGGCACCTTCTCAGAACCAACACAAACATCACCCCCAAGGGCTTGCTCTCCCTGACCCTACTCCAAAAGCCCCATCCTGTCTGACTTTCTCCATCACCGTCCAAAGTCAGGAGTGAGTCTGTGAACTTTGGGGGGTGGGTGTGGGTAGATATATTCTCCACATCCGTAGGGACGTCACTTATGTGACCCCAGATAATCAAAGAGCCTAAGAAATATTTCATGGTGGTGCCAAGAGGAGCACCTGGGATTTTATTGGGATTGAGAAAGGCCCATGTTATGGGAAGAATGTGGGTCTTGGAGACCAAAGCAGCTTTTTTATTTTAGCTTTCCTCATTGATACAGTAGACATTGCTACCATGTGGCTTTCACGAGAGTGTGGAAAGGAGAGGATTATATGAAAGAACAAATGGGCGTGGAATACACTCTGGCTTCAACCTATGTCCATGTGTGCTTATCCAAAGAGAGAGAGGAACAGCGTCAGGTTGCAGCCTGTGAAGCTCTTCTTCATACCTTTAATCAGCGCTGTCATACTTTCCACTTACAAGTGAAGCTGGCCACTGGCAGGCACTCTGATAGGGTGGGGGACACAGAAACCACAGTCTGAGGCCAGGCTACTAATGGGGTTCTATGATTCACAGGGAAAGAGGAGGTTTGGTTTTGTTTTTCAGATTCATTTATTTCATATGTACAAACATTTTGCCTGAATGTATATTGTTCACCATGTGCATGCCTGGTGCCCATGGAGGCCAGAAGACACTAGGGCCCCTGGAACTGGAGTTACAGTTATTAGCCACCATGTGGATTCTGCAAACTGAGCTGTCATCCTCTGCAGGAACAGCCAATGCTTTTAACTGTTAAGCCATCCCCCCCAGCCCTGGTGTTTTACATTACTAAGTGGTTAAAAAGAAAATCGAAGGAGGATGGGGCTGGGTGTGTAGCTCACTGGTCCTTGCCTTTCCAGGACAAGGCCCTTGGTTCCATCTGCAGTATTTAGGGGAAAAATTACTTTTGGGAGCGACACATGAAACTTAAACTTCCATGACCATTGGTAACATTTCATTAGATTCAATATCGCCTTCACAGATATCTATGGCTTCTTTTGTGCTATAAGCAGAGGCAAGAAACTGGGAAGACTATGGGCTCTAAGATATCTGTTATCTGGAAAGAGTCAAAAGCCTTTCTAAGAGGTCTGTGAGGTGGTAATGAAGGGCAGGGTGGCCCCAGGAGACCAGTCCCTTTCAAGGGCTCTGCTGCAGGCTGTGTGAAAGGCACACACCTTTAATTCCAGCATCCAGAAGGCAGAGGCCAGCAGATCTCAGAGTTCAAGGTTAGTCTGATCTATAGATTGAGTTCTGGGATGGTCAGGGCTACCAGAGAAACCCTGTCTGGAAAAAGCAAAAAGTAAAAGAAGAAGGAAGAGGAGGAGGAGGAGGAGGTAGAAGAGCAGGAGGAGATAGAAGAGGAGGAAGAGGAGGAGGAAGAGTAGGAAGAGGACGAGGAAGAGGAGGAAAAGGAGAAGGATGAAGAGGAGGAGGAAAAGGAGGAGGAAGAGGAGGAGGGGGGAGAAGAGGAGGAAGAAGAGGAGGAAGAGGAGGAGGAGGAAGAAGAGGAGGAGGAGGAGGAAGAAGAGGAGGAGGAGGAGCAGCAGCAGCAGCTTCCTGGACCTTTGGGAAGGAGCTCCATAGTGACACCTGAGAGAGACCTGTCTGTTGCTGCCGGCCTCATTCTCCCCTCTCTGGTAGATAGAGTGCAGCAGTCAAAGTGGTTTCACTTCTTTGAGACATTAACTCTTTAAGACAAAGGTGACCTACCCCAGGGAGTTACCCTGTGTGTCCTCTGTCCTGCCAAAAACTATCCCACCCACATCCGCTCTGCAGCCTGTGTGGGAGACAACCTGCAAGAGCAAGTTGAATTATTCTTAGAGAGGACAGGAGAAATGGTGGCTTCAGGGAGATGGGAAGTCTGCTCCTAATAACAGGCCTCTCTCTCTCCTCTCTCTCTGGGGAATATATAATAATCCTCGTGTGACAGAGACGCCAGGTCTGAGGGAGACCAGGACATGGAAGGAAGCTGCTATGTGGCCTTGTCCGGGAAGAGGGTGGCACATACTCACAGCCACAGTGGGAAGGGACATAAATTAAAATGCAAAATGTATTCAACAGCTCCGGCCTGGCCTAAGCCAAAGATCAGGGTGTGAGAGGAGGGAGAGGCTAGCTGCCCAGCAGGGAAGGACACAGGGCAGCCACACGCCCTCTGGACACATCTCTCTTCCTCTCTGATCTTCCACCATGCCTGGGGAGTCTAGAGCACAAGACTGGAATATCCACAGTGCTGCTTCCTCTAGGGGAAAGAAATCCCTTTTCTAAAGGCCCTGGGGGAAGCAGATATATATATTGTATGGTCCTGCCTAACTTTGAGGTGCCTTCCTTAGAGAAGGACCTAGTTTGAAGAGAAGAGGTCAAGGCTGGGCTCATGCAACAGAGGCTCTGTGGCCCAGGCGAGCCACTCATGGCTCCTCTGGGTTTACATGTCCGCCCCATAATAACACCTGTCTCTCAAGGCCATTGTAAGAACCAAATGACAGGTTGCACACAAAAACCACTTTGAAAACCAGGAAGCCCAGGCAGGAACACTCACTAAACGAGCTACAATCTTTCTGCTCACACTGTCTGGGTAGACAAAGGACACCATGCTCATCACGCCGGCAGCGTGACTCAGGTCCCCATCAGTTTACAGAAAAAGCAGAGTATTTCCCCAATAGAAAGGGCTTCTGTCCCCAAGGTTGGGGACAGGCCATCTAGGGTTGTACTGGCATATGCCATGTCTGTGCAGGCTCACACGTGGGGCTCCTCATCTCTCATTATCCCCCCCCCCCCCCGTGGTACATCTCTGATAGGGCCCTGGCTTCCTGTTTAAGCCCAGAGGCCGTTAAGAATAAGATAGGGTGGGTTTTGGCTTCCGCCAGCCTACTGCTTGCTCTGCCTCCCAGGGTTGGGTTAGAAGGAGAGGAAGTGATTACATGCGCTACAGTTGGCATCTCTCTCATCCTTGATGCTTGAGAAGGTTGTGAAGGTTTTAGAAATGCCCATGTGACTCAGGGGAGCCCAGTACCAGGGCAGCACTGAGAGTTCCAGCCAGAACTGCCATTCTGTCCAGGTGGCCCTTAGCAAGTCACTTGCTCTCCAGTGTGGGGAAGAGGGGAGGTTCTCATCCTATAAAGCAGAACGGACACCCTCTGCTCGCCTTTCACAGCTGTGAGGAGACCCATGGCATGTGCCGACAGAGATGCCATGCACACACGCAAGCATGGCCGGCGATGAGGACATAGGCAGGCCAAGGCACGGAGCTGCAGGCGAGGGGGCAGGGACAGGAAAGTGGGATTCCTGCAGAGTGTTCCATCCTGTACCCCAGTGCGCTCTGGCCCTTTAGCCTGTGGGACAAAGACTGCCACTGAATCCTATTCAGCAAAGGCAGGTCCCTAGCACATAGTAGGGGTTGTAGACAAGCCAGCTCAAGTAAGACCTAACTTTTTGCTCTGGTCTTCATGCCCCACCAGGTCTGTAGAGTACCTGTATTGGATATGGGCATGAGATTGAGCTGGGGTAGGAGGAGAGAAGCCAGCTGGAAGAAGAGAGGAGGGAGGTGAAGGAACAGCTGCCCCTCCTTTGAGTCAGTGTCTGCTGAGTATGTCCTCAACACTCCTGATGAAGCCTATACATCTAAGACGGCTGATGTGGTCTCACGTGCTGCTCTGTAATCTGTCTTCCCATGTTTCACTGAACTAAGATAGCTATCCCTGCTCCCTTTTCTTGCCCCGGAGCCCTCAGACTTCTACACCATCACTTCTGGAGCCCATGTCCCTGCCCAGATACCTGGATTGGGCTGCCCCTCCTTCCCAGAGGCCAGATAAGCTGTGTGCACCCTGTGGCTGTAGGCTCCTTCAGAACCTGGTTATTAATGACTTGCTCCCTTGTTATCTTGAACATTGCATCAGCACCGTGAGAATCACTTTATAGCCACTTAACTTGGTATCAGCCCCGCTGGCTTCCTCAGACACAGACACACAAGGGACCAGCTGCAGCAGGGAATACAACCAGAGCCATTCCAGTGCTGGCCTTGCTCACCAGCTCCTAGCCTTTGCTAGCCATCCCGACTCTCAGCATCCTCAGACCCTGAAGAAGGAGCCAGTTCATCTCACCTGCCTGCTACCCTTGGGTTACCTTGCACTGGATTCAGGGACATTAGACACTTACAGGAACAAGATTAGATTTTATAGCTTGCTGAGACACCATAGGCCTCTCATCTTTCATGCTGTGGTTCCAATGTTTTTCTGCTTTTCAGCAGACCAGTTGAGCAAACACTGTGGAAGCACTGACAGTATAGAAGACTTACTTCTCTTCGTGCTCTGCACTGTGAGCCCAGAGCTTCTCCTTGTACCCTCCTGCCCCTTGCTTGACCCCTCTGCTCTTCCTACTCCATCGACTGGAGTCATAGAAAACAGCCAAACCAAATCCCTCTGTGATCCTCAGCTGGTGTGAGCTCTGTCTGGGCCTTCTGCTGCTGTCACATGGCTGGGTTATCTGAGCCAGTCCCCACACTGCAGGACAGGTCACTCAAGGCTCTCACTCTCCTCAGCTCTACCATCTTAGGCAAGTTGCCTGTCTTCAATTTTCCCAACTGTCAAAGTGGTCCCTACATACTTTAGTCATAGCTGTGAAAACCAACTCCAGGTGAAGCCTGGCACAGGACCAAGTGGTCACCATTCCCCCCACCACCACCCCCCAACTGCATCCTAGAAGCCCCAGTGGCTCTGTACTCTGCCTACTTCCCTGACTGGCCCGCTAAGCCAGGAGTATCTTTACATCTAGGCTTGGTGCAGAGCCTGCAGAGTTTATGATTGGGGACACATGGCTGAGTCGCCTCTGGACACCACTTTCAGCCTCCTGGGGCTGACTATGGTCTCCGTGGGGCAGAAACTACTCTAAGCCATTTTTCACCTCATCAAGGCACCAAATTTAGGAGTCCATACCAAAGACAGAATGGGTACACCTGCTCTGAGCCCAGATATGTTCCACTTGTTAAAAGCATCCTTCATCTGACCCTTGCAGGTGAGTGATCTAACCCTACGCCGAGCCCTATGCCCAATGTGGCTTTCATTTGTTATTTAAATAAATGTTAGTGGGGCAAGAAATGGCAGCTGTGCTGTCTATTGAGCTGTGATACCGCAGCCCTCATTTGCTCCACTGTAGCAGTCTCCTGGTGGCAGAGGCTCACTGGTGAAGGATTTCCATGTCCACACGGAAGTGGAATTACTGGAGCTCTGTGATCTCTTGAATGGGGTAAGTTAGCCCTGCAGGCAATTTGAGCTGCCTCATCGGATCTCAGTGTTCGAGTGCTCACAAAGACACACAGTATCTCCCCTGGCATTGAGGCTTGCTGCTGCAGTCACACAGCTTGGTGAGCTACTAACACTGGGGACCTATAGGGAGGATGGGATTCCCTTACCTCCATAAGGAGGGAGACAGCTTTATTTTTATGCAATGATCTCACAGGCCTGACTTGAATACCTTGACCAGGTGTCTATCCAATCCCAGTGTAGCCTCCTACTTAAGCTCCTACAAGAAGAGGCACCATGGGTTGTTCATGTGGTAGCTGTGAAGCAAGAGAATGGGGGTGGGGGGTGGGCGGGGAGGGATTGAGAGAGACAGAGAGAGAGAGACAGAGAGAGAGAGAGAGACAGAGTTCATCCACTCTCTCCGTCCCCTGATGCCCCAATGCCTCACTGCCCTGCCTTGCTTAAGGTTACTTGAGGGGCTGGTGAGATGGCTCAGTGGGTAAGAGCACCCTACTGCTCTTCCGAAGGTCCAGAGTTCAAATCCCAGCAACCACATGGTGGCTCACAACCATCCGTAATGAGACCTGACGCCCTCTTCTGGTGTGTCTGAAGACAGCTACAGTGTACTTACATATAATAATAAATAAATAAATCTTTAAGGTTACTTGAAATCATTTGGGCCTTGCCTCCAGGTGAACTTCCTCTTCCTCCCTCTAGACCTCTTCAAAAGCTTTGTTTCTGGTTGGCACCCCATGACTCTGGTTTTAGTTTGCCCTCTGAAGATTCTACACACTGACTTTGTCCATGAAAAAGCCATGAACTTTCTGCAGCAGGAACGGACTCCGTATCTGAGCTCCATCCTGTTTGTTTGCTCTGTTTGTTCTCCCCGTACACTCTGCCCCTGCTTGTTGAAAGTACAGCTGGGGCGGCACCTGGTTCTCAAAGATTCTCCTGGTCAGGTCAGAGAGGGAGAGTCCAACAGCCTCAACAAGGAGGCAAAGGACAGATTCCTCACGCAAGGGTTCCAGAACATTCTCTAAGGGGAGCTTTCTCCAGGCCTGCTGTTGTGACCCGAGTTATGTGGTGAAGACCTCATTTGTCAATAGCTGTAAGGCCCTCTGGCCTGTGATAGCCATTAGGGTGGGGCACAGTGACCTCCAAGACCCAGAGGCCAAGAGCATCCCTGAGCTGAGCTGGAGAGGGAAGTGGAGCCATCTGGTTCTGTCAGTGCTTTCGATTTCTTCTTCTCTTACTCTCATAACGTCCTGAAGCTTGGCATGCTGGGAAGCTCAGGGCTGGGAGGCCTGGTCCAGCTGGCTGCCCTGCATCCTCCCTGGCTGTTCTTTATTCACCCTCTCCAAAGTGCTTCTCCTGGATTCTTTGCTCACCATGGAGCCCCTGTCAGGGACTTTGCTCAGCCCTGGCCGTCTGTCTGGCTTCTGGTCTCCCTACCTCTAGCCCTTTGGAGACAGGTGGCAGAGGCAGTCACAGTGCTGGCTACTCAATTCTCTTTTTCTTCCTCCTTCCTTCATTTCATTTTATTTTTGCTATTTATAAATAACATGTATTGGGCTGGGCGGTGGTGGCGCACACCTTTAATCCCAGCACTTGGGAGGCGGAGGCAGGTGGATTTCTGAGTTCGAGGCCAGCCTGGTCTACAAAGTGAGTTCTGGGTTAGCCAGGGCTATAGGGAGAAACCCTGTCTCGAAAAAACAAAACAAAACAAACAAACAAACAAACAAACAAAAACAAAACTAGCATGTATTGGACCAACAAGATGGCTTTAGGGTTAAGGCATTTAATACTATGCTTAATGCTGAGTTGGTCCCTAGAACTGCCGTGATGGAAGGAGAGAACCAACTCCTGCAAGTTTACACACATGAACGAGAGCATGCGCACGTGCATGCTCAAACACACACATACACACACACACACACACACACACACACACATACACACACACACAATAAACAAACAAGCAAATAAATGAATGCATGCTTATTAAGATGGGCTTGGAGGAAAAGAGAGAGTCTCAAGTTCAAGGCTAGCCTGAGCAATAGTGTAAGTTTTTGTTTCAAAAAACAAAACAAAAAAAAACAAAACACAATCAAAACTCAACACACTCACACACAATAAATAAAAAATAAAACAAAACAAAAACCCCAGGCATGGCAGTACATGACTGTAATCCCAGAGCTGGTAGGCAGAGAGACAGGAGGCTCCTGGGGCTCTCACTGACCAGAGAGCCCAGTCAATTGATGAACTCCAGATTCAGTGAGACTGGTCTCAAAAGAGTAAGGTAAGAAAGACAGTCAGCCTCTGGGCTCCTGATGAAGACGAGTAATGTATCCCACCACAGGAACACACACACACACAACACATGCACACACACACACAAATTCAAGAGCACCCATAACACACACTCACAATCTTTTTTTTTTTTTTTTCTTTTTGAGACAGGATTTCTCTATGTAGCCCCAAGTGTCCTCGAATATGCTATGTAAATGAACCTGGCCTTGAACTCACAGGGATCTACCTGTCTTTGCCTCCCAAGTGCTAGGATTAAAGCCATGCACTGCCAGGTCCAGCTCCTTAAGAACAAAACAACTTAGAGAAACTGAAAAGTCCCTGTTGTCCCTGTCAAACACACACACACACACCAAACACCACCAACAAAAAATAGCTCTCCTGAACAAACATAAAACAAAACCCAGTATTCACCTTTTTGGCTACATCTTTAAAAAAAAAATCATTTCCTTGAAAATATAACTTTAAAATCATTTTTAAAAAACATTGAACGAATTCTAGACAAAGTTGACACTGAATTCCTCTCCACTGGACCAGTTTCCCACAGCAAAATGACCAAAACTGAGAAATTAATACTGGGGTGCTATTTGCTTAAACAGGATCTTATTCTGAGTGCCCTTTCCACTGGCACCCCTTTCCATTTCAAGGTTCAATCCTATTCCATGAGTAAATGACAAATCTCTATCTTGTGCATGCTATTTTGTAACCAACTCTTCTCACTTGAGAACACATCACAAACATTTTCCCAATCACAGTTATCCAGTTTTTCCTCCCTTGGCTCAGATGGAGCTCAGGACTATGCTAAACACATCTTCTGTCACTGACCTATACCTCTGCTCCTTAGTGTTTTGAGATAAGATCTTACTATTGTAGCCCAGGCTAGCTCGAATGCAGGCTCCTCTTGCTTTTGCCTCTGGAATGCTGTGATTACAGTCACCCTTACCAGTCTGTCATCATTGTTATTGGTAGCAGAACATTTCATTGTGTGGACATGCCATAATCTGTAGAACCAGGGTCTTGTTATTCTATACTTTGTTTCTAGCCTTTTCCTACTATGAAGAATAATGAGACGAACTTAACTTGCATGCTTCTGAAACACACATCTCTGGCTATTTTGTTGTAAGAAAACTCCCAAGAACCCAAGGGGTCCATTCTTTCTTCCAATTTTCGAGCATGGATTTGACTGTGTTGCAGGTCCTTCTGATTCAAGAGACTGCTCACTCTCTCCCTAAGGCAGGCAGGAGAAGCGGCAAAGACACCGTGATATGACCATAGTCTTTGGATTATCCAGTTGGGGAGAAGAGAGAAGAACATCAAAGGAACTGTAGGTCCTTCCTGGCTTCTCAGCCTTCTCAGCAAACCCTACCACTCTCAGCTAGGTATCTCATCTTCCTAGAAAGGAGGCTGCTCGCTCTGAGCCCAAGGATAATGGGGAGAAGATGGGGAGGGGGTGGGGCAGAAGCTGCTAATGCATTTTGCCAGCATCTTTGGTTTCTCCAATATCCAGCCAGACTATTAGCAGTTCCCCAAGGATGGCCTTCCTCCTCACATCATCCCCCATTTCCTATAAATGGGAAGTGGCTAGGGAGTAGGGTTTTAGTATGTGTGTGCACATGTGAGCAATGGGGGAGGGAGAAGACAGGAAGGAAAGGGGTCATGATGGTTTTCCTATAGCTGACTTAGTGGAGAATTGAGAAGTTATTCACACAGGCCCCAGCGTGGTGGGGAGGAACACAGGTGTGATGAATTCCTCTGAGCTCTGAAGTTACAATCACAGCTAGATGACAGACTCCTTGTTTCTGCAGGAGACTGTGACTGGGGACTTGGGAGAAAGGAATTAAACTGAGAAATTACCTTGGTTTCTGTAAGGTCCGGATTGTCCTAAGCATTTAGAAACCATTCCTGGCATACTGGTTAACTAGTATCAATTTGACTGACACCTGCAGAAGGGGAAGGGATTTTAGAACAGGCCCCAGCAGTAAATGCTTGGGAAGAAAGTACCTTTGTTGGGAACAGCATTTCAGGCAATTGTTCAGATGGCAGGTTTCTAGGGGATGGTCTTGGATCTCTGGAGTCCTTCCCCCTCTTCACTGTGTCTTGCCACCCAGGAGAATACATACAGTCCTCTAGCAAGGCACGAGGAAAGGACAACTAAGAGGACACTCAGTCCTCTGAGGTGGGACAACACTCTTGCTCCCACTGCTCTCACAAGCCTGGAAAATACCACTGTCCACTCTCTAGGCTCTGTAATTTTCCACCTGACCTGGCATTCCCCATGACTCCTGCCCCTTTTTCCTGGGGCAAAGGGGACACTGGCTTCCTCGGAGTCACCAGAACTCCACCCTGGGCTCTCTACTGGCTACAGATAAGTATGTTAAAAATGTTGGAAAGCCAGGATCCCAGTTAGGATGAATGTTCATGTGCTCCCAGGGAGGCTATGCCCAGAAGGTTTTCAAGTAATGACTCGGAATGTAGACTCTTAACATTTTGTTCTCTGTTTCCCCCTGTACATATGCTCTCTTCCCCACTAGCCCATTTCTTGTTTTCCCTTTGACATCTCTCATTTTCTTCTGTCCTTATCCTCCTACCTGGGGGTGCCTTTGGGGAATAGCTGACTAGCTGCCTCGAATAGAACCCAGAAGATGGGAAGGACTTGCCCCCACGGTGCACAATAGTTAACACTTGGTTAACACTGCAATCCAGGCCGGGGCAGTGGTAGCACACGCCTTTAATCCCAGCACTTGGGAGGCAGACGCAGGCGGATTTCTGAGTTCGAGGCCAGCCTGGTCTACAAAGTGAGTTCCAGGACAGCCAGGGCTACACAGAGAAGCCCTGTCTCGAAAAACAAAAACAAAAAACAAACAAACAAAACACTGCAATCCAGCACCATAGCGGCCAGTTCCCATCTAAGGCCATCCAGGTTCTCCATGTCAAAAGCATCTCCTGGGATTCTGTAGTGCAGATGGTCCCAGGACCCTATGGATACCCGATCCACCTCAGGGTCTCAAGACAGCATGCTGTAGTATTTGTACATAAACCTGCACATATCTTCCTGTGGACTTCTTCTCACTGAGACATCACACATATTTGATACGATGTAAATGCTCATATATGTAAGCTCTGGCTATATCTATCTTGCTCAGAGAAAACGACAAAGGGAAAAATGTCTGTTTATATTCATACCGAGATGATGAAAACAATCCTTAGCCCAATATATAATATTCATCAACAACACATTTCCCTTTGATATTTTTATGATTACTTAGTCTCGTGCACCAAAAATATCTGCAGAAATGTCTAGCCTGTGGTATTGAGGTCAACAAGTCGCCTAAGTGAATTTCTCTCCACCTTTGACAAATCCATGGATGAAAGAGATACAATAAAGTCCCCACCCCCACCCCGGGGTTAGCCTACGATTGCAATGCTCTGCCTCCCACCTGCACCCGCTTCCTGCCAGTCCAGGCATTTTGGAAACGTTGACTGGGAACATTTTGGTGGCAATTTATCACCTCTCCTTCCTTATATGCAACCACAAGTAAAAGAAGAAAAAAGAAGTGGGAGTTTTGTCTTTGAGTTGCAGAAAGAGGCACTGAGTTAGCTTTCTGAGAGCAAGGAAAAGTAGCTCTCAGAATGTGACCGATCCTTTGAAGGCATGGTCCACTGCGGGTGGGTCGCAGCTGTGTCTGGACAGCAGGATGTCCAGAATGGCACGCGCGGGCAATGGTCGCAGACTGGCTTGAGGAGCAGAGGGGAGGTACCCCGTGGAGCTGGGTAGTTTTTACCTAAATGTTTTGGTGGCGAGCGGCAGAGGGGGCGGTGCACGGCCCTAGGTAATGACAGGGCAGTCTAGGAGCCACGCGGGGGCTGCCCGTCCGGTCGCGACCAGAAAGGAGACTGCTTTTCCACCTCCCGCTTTCTTCCCTTGGGGACCGGCCCCACCCCTCCATCCCCTCCCAGCACCCCCCCACCTCCGACCCGCCTTGCCCCGCCCCCCTCCTGGCAGCCCCAGCGCGCATGCTCTCTCCCCCCACTGAGTAACCTGGAGATTTAAAAGGCGCCCGCTGGCGCGCGTTGGGAAAGCAGGGGTCCGAGCTCGCACGCGCCAGCCCCAGGTGACAGCCGCGCGCCGGGCCAGGTAGGGGAGGGGCTGGTCCCGGCGGGAAAGGTGCGCGCGGGTGGCCGTGCTCGGCGGTGGCTTTCAGCACCCCGCGGGATGGGGCCGCTCCGTGGCGTCCCGGCCCTGCGCGAGCGGAGGCTCGCGGGGAGGGCGCGGCCCCTGGCGACCCGGTGCCTAGGGCGGGCGCCCGCTCCGGTCCGCGCTGAGTGCGCTTCCTCCCGGAGCGCTGTGCTGTGGTGCCCGCTGTCCCGGGCCGCGCGCGGAGGGCGGGATCGATCGGAGCCGCGGAGTCCCGGGCCAGGCCGACGGAAGGCCGGCCGCCCCTGCTGCAGCCTCCCGCCGCAGAGTTTTCTTTGGAAAGTTGCGTTTATTTCTTCCCTTGTCTGGGCTGCGCCCGAAAGGGGCAGATGAGTCACCGCGGCGCGCACGGTCCACACTTAGGGAAGCCCTGGGAGGTCCTTCAACCGGGAGCCTTGGTCTGAGACAGAAGGGGACCCAGCTCTCTTGACCCTAGAATTTGAACAAGGCTTTGGTGGAGTTGAGGCTGGGATAATGAGTGTAAGTGTACGTATGCGATCCTGCGCCTTCCTTCTCTGCCTCCGTTACCCACCTGCGAAGAGTAAAAGCAGCTCCGGCTGTGGCTGCTGTGTCCCGAGGCTCAGGTGGGGATGGGGAGTACTCTACAGAGCGAGAAAGCGCTCGGCGGGCGGCAGCACGCCCGGTGGAGAGACTCCAGGAGCTTTGCAGGCTCAGCTCTTCCTTAGTCTCCGCTCCCTGACAGGGAACCCTGTGACTGCTCTGTCCCTTGCCCTCCGACTCAGCCCCCTCCTTCATGACACACACTTGACTCGTCCAAGGCCACGGAGAACTCGGTGCTTCCTCTTTCCCTAGGAGTATGAATTGGAGGTAGGAAGAGTTTGGCCCGGTGGGTACCTGGTGAGAACTTGATGCTCAGCTGTGACAGACCCAATCCTAGTTGACTAAGTTGAATTTTGAATAGCCAAACTAGGGCTTCGCAGACGGGCACAGAGTAGATGCAGCTCAGAATGACTGGCTGGGCTTCTGGAAGCTTTTCTTAGGAGGGTGAAGTTGTTAAGGTTTCTAGCCTCTGTTTCCTACGCATGAAGCACAATCCCTTTCCCAGAGTTTGAAGCTTCGGTGTGGGCCCACGTGCCTAAGGCATGGAGAACCGGTTGACATATGGAGCTGGGAAGAGAAGGGCCCAGGAGCTAGATGCTGGACAGAAAGCTGAGGAACCACACAGAACACTGTGTCCCAGGGAGTAAGTGGGACGGGATCTGAACCCTCTGGCCTTTCTGTTGGATCCAGTTCATCCTCTCATTCCTCCCTTATCTCCCGCCTGCCCCAACTCCGGGGCTGGCCTGGAAGCAAGACTGTACTAAAACCAAAAGTGCCCAGAAAATGAAGCTTGACTCACTGGCTGAGTCTAAAGATAATAGTACAGCTGTGGACATGCAGGCCCCAGTTAGGGTCTTTGCCAAGAGAAGCTTTCCTATGCACTTTTGGAGTGGAGAGTGAAATCCCCACCCCCCACCCCACCCCCTCCCCCAATCCCTCTAACTCACTGAGTAACCCTAAAGGAACAGAGGAGGAACTTGACAAGGTCCTTGGGTAGTACATTATGCCCTGCAGGCTGCTGGTTTGTGAAAAGATGTGTACTGGTCCCAAGCTAGAACTGGGCCTAGGCAGAGCCCTGGAGAGAGAAAGGCAGAAAGGTAGAGAAGAATGGTCCAAGGTCAAGGAAGTAAGACTGATTTCTGGTGGTAACCTCTGGACGGAAACCTTGCAGCACTTCAGGGATGAGAATGCAGACTGCCCCAAAGCTGGCTTTTCTGCTGCCTGTTCTGCTCCGCGAGTCTCTTTAACTTTTCAACCTTGTTGCAAAGTGGGGACCATGATGATGACAATGATCATACCCTCGGCACAGCTTTGTGATTGAAGTTAATGATGGCAAATACAACCAGCACTAACAAACACACACACACACAGTCTAAAATTATAACTTCATTAAATAACACATGTAGAACTCAACTGCGTCTTTAGCCCAGTGTGGTGGCTTGCACCTGTAATCTCAGCACACTTGGGAGGCAGAAGCAAGAGGATTAGGAGTTCAAGGCCAGAGTTTTGACTACATAATGAGTTCCAGACCAGCCTGACTTATGTGAGACTCTGTCTAAAACAAACAACACAAAACAAAACAAAATCCCCTCAAAACAAAACCTATTTTGTTTTGTGTGAAATGTAGAAAATGCTCAATGAATGTTGGTTTTAACTATTATATTTATCACCTGTCATCTGGATGGATGGTCTGCAGATGGTTCAATACTCTAGGGGCCCTGCTTTCTGGTTTTCTTTTTTCTTTTCTTTTCTCTTTTTTTTGAGACAGTGTCTATGTAGCTGTCTTGACCTCGCTAGTGCTGGGATTATAGGTGTATGCCACCATGCTCAGCTTGAGCCCTGCTCTTTTCTTTCTTTTTTAAAGAGACTGTTCTAGGCTTACTTCTTTGAAGACAAGGTCTTGTGGGCTTTGAGAAGTTTAAGTAGCTAAGAGACTTGGTTCTAGCAAGTGGCTTGAATCCCATTTCCTCCAAAGTAAGTTATCAGTCTCCTGATTCTGCTTTGTCCTCTGTAAACCAAGCATTCTAGGACCTGTCTTCCAGGATTTGGGGATTAAGGAGCCGGCTACAGGTAAACCTCTGAGCAGAGCAGCTGGTTACTGCGAGCTTGATAAATGTCAGCTGCTGCTAGTTGGTGACAGGGGAGTCGATCACTGTGGATTAAGTTAGAAAATGGTTTCCTAGCCAGGCAGGGAACACCACCATATATAACATATGTAAGCCACCAGTAACACATTTGCAATTGAATTCTGGGTCCAGTGTGAAGAACAGACCAAGACAGGGTGGACATCTTGATCTCTTCCCCTCTCTCTACTTCCTGATGGGTTTTATGACTAGTGCAGAAACCGTTGCTTGCCTCCCTTCCAAGAGTATACTCACAGGCTGGGGGAGGGTATTGCGTGAGGCAAAGGAGGTGAATATTTGCCCTGAAAGGTTAAGAGCCTTCTATGTAGAAAGGTTACATGTTATTTTAGGAAGACTGTGGGGGGGGGGGTGCCCTGCAGTGAGGACTCTGCTCTGTCTTCTCTCTCCAGCCTTGGGGGGTAGGGGTGGGTGTGGGGTCTTTCATGCTACTCTTTGGTATCCACAAGGAAAACCTAGCCCAGCTTTCTAGGCATGTATTCTGTCACTGAGTTAGATTCTCAGCCTAACTTCCTTTGACAAGCCAGTGGCCCTGTTTGCTGTACAGTGCGTGTGGAGGCTGGACCAGTTGGTACCAGGCCCAGTGTCTCAAATGCTGGTGCCACTTGACTCACAGCGACAGAGCTGGAGTGCCCAGCTTTGTTTAGTGTTGAGTGTCCCTGCCTGGGGGCAGGGGCTAGGGACAGAACTCTATCAGTGTCCTGACCTGTGGCCAGAATTACCTGTTTAATCTCATTTTCTGCTATGAGGTCTGTGTTTCTCCCTCCCTCCTTGAATGGCAGGTGTGGGGAGCCTTTTTAATTCTAAGGTTGGAGATGTCCCCCTGTCTCTGCCAATGTCTGTAAAGTGGAGGTTCTATTCGTGGGAATTAGATGCAACATGTGTATGTCAGCCAAACTTGCATCAACCAGATAGATATTCAAAAGATGTTTGTTTTCCTTCCTTTAACTCTGGAAATCACTTTCTTGGGGGTGCTGGGACCAGCAAGCATGAAGAAGGTAGGAAGCAATTTCTATCTCAACTTCCACTGGTTATTAAACCCACGGCAGGCTAAATATCCAGCCAGATGGGATCCCTTCAGGACCAGCCAGCCCCTAACAGGAGTCCCTCTCCCCAGAGTGCTGTCAGCAACCCCCAAGTCTCTAATGACAAGCGTACATTGAGCTAGCAAATAGTGCCCGAGCTAGGAGCACTTAGTCACTGTAGGGATGCATCCATTGTAGATTCCCAGCTCCTGATGCTGGAGATCCGTGGACCCGGATACTGGAATGCACCTGGCTGACTACTGGATTCCCTGGTTCAATCAAAAGGTTTTTACATTTCCTGCTTCCTAGACCTCAAGGCCTGGGCTGTGCTGTGCTTCTGTCTTGTCTGGACCACACAGAAATGGTGTTATGGGAAAGGAGCAAACCAGAGACTGAAGACCAAATGCAGACTCTAGCTCTGCATCTTAGCATAGCAGAGAGTTTAGGAAAGAGAGAACATGACAACTTGGGGTTCAGGGGGTCCTGTAGGATTAGGTATGGGACTTGAGCTGCAGAGGGTTCAGGTGAAGGGCAGAGACTGTTCAGGAAGGGGAAGTAGCAGGAAGCAAAACCCAGCCAAGTGCCAGTAAATTCCTCTGTCCTGGGCCCAAGGAGGTGTGACCATCTAGGACACACAGATCTGCGAGCCGGATCTGAGATCAGAACCCAGTTGTGTGGCTTTGGTTCTCATGTTCTTTCCTGTATCCCTCACTGGAGAGGGGCCAGTAGGAGGGGTGAATGTGTTTGGAAATCCCACACTCTAGGGCCTGTGTGCTCTTTCTGCGTAGCACCTGCTTACCTTTCATGACTCAGCCATATGTCTACTTCCTCCAGGAAGCCTCAACTGTGCTGCCGCCGTGCCCCCTGCTTGCTGGGCGTCTTAGTGCTTGTACCACCTTACTGTACATGGCTTGCACTTTATTGTTATTTCTCTCTCCTGCCAAGCAGAACTGTCTGTAAGCAGCACTTTCATTGCTGGGGGGTGAGGGGGAATGGTAAACAGTTGTGGCTCAGTGAGTCCGGATGGGCATGTTTTGGGGGGCTCTTTGACATTTCTTTAGGGGTGCTTAGGTTGCATGCTGAGGTGGACTTCCTCGAAGGGTAGGTAGACTGGCTTGTCCATAGTCTCTTTTAGTGTCTCTCTCTCTCTTAAAGATTTATTTATCTAATGTATGTGAGTACACTGTTGCTCTCTTTAGACACAGCAGAAGAGGGCATCAAGTCCCATTACAGATGGTTGTGAGCCACCATATGGTTGCTGGGAATTGAACTCAGGACCTCTGGAAGAGCAGTCAGTAATCTTAACCGCTGAGCCATCTTTCCAGTCCAGCCCCCTTTTAATCTCTTCTTACCTTGTTCACCTGAGTGGTTGTTATTTCTGGGCTTGGGAGTCAAACCAAGGGCATTATGTAAGCTCTATGAAGTCTCTGCACTGGGTCCACAGCCTGCTTCGTTTTTGAGACAGGGTCTCACTATATAGCCCTCCCTGGCTGATTTAGAACTCACCATGAAGACTAGACAGGCCTCAAACTCACAGAGATCCACACGCCTCTGCTGGGACTAGAAATGTCCCACCAATACCTGGCTTTTTGTTTGTTTGTTTATCTCTTTTGAAGCAGGATCTTGCCGTGTAGTTCAGTCTGGTCATAAACCCGTAGTCCTCCTGCCTCAGCCTCCCTAATGCTAGGCTTTACAAGTATGTCCTACATCATTACAGATAGGCTGGTTACAGACCTGAGTATCTGGACAGATAGAAGCCAAAAGACCATCAGATTGGCGACCTTGGAGGCAGGCCAGCCACCCAGAGCTGGGACAGCACCTTGTTGGAACACTCTGCCCAGGGGCCTGCCCAGCTGTGCATTTGACCTAAATGCATGGCCCCTGGCCTCTGTCCTGTGTACCTCACCTCCAGAGAGAGGCCAGGCTAAGGGAGAGGACTCAGATTGGCTGTGTGCACCATGGGAAGAGCTGCCTAGGCTGGCCTGGCTGAGTGGCAGGTGTCAAATTCACAGAGAGAAAGGCTGTTGAAGTTCCACTTTGCAGAAGCTCTGGAAGGGTGTGAGGGAATTTCCTGGTGACCTAGAGACTGAGCCAAGACCCCCATTGCTTCCCGCATGTCCCTTCCTCCTCTAGGGAGGACTTCAGGCTTTTCTGGCACACGGCTTTTATTGTGGACCAAGAGGAGAAAGAATTTAGTTACTAATTTCTGCCAGGAACAGAGTCCAGCTCCAGGAAAGAGGAGAGATGGCAGGTCTGTCCCTGATGCCCTGCTTACTCAGCTGCGTTTCAGGTGACTTCTGACCTTGGCACAGTGCTGGTGTCTGCGCAGTGTGTGGACAGGTCTGATGGGGTAAGTGCTGCCCGGGAACTCTTCCCCACTGGATCTTCCTGACTCATTGGTGAAGACTGGCTGGCAAGCTCTTCCCTAACGCCCTGTGGCTTTGTCAGTGGGCACCTGTCCATGAGATCACCCTACCCAAGGCTCAGGACAGGTGCTGGATCACCTAACCGTACACTCTCGGTTTACAGATATGGAAACTGAGTCCTAGGGTGGTAACTTTCCTGTGTCACCTAGCTAGCTATCATGTGGCCAAAATAGGACTGCATCTTTCTGACACCCAGTTCCAAGTGTTTTTCAGAATGTTTGGAAGGTTGCAAATTTTTTCCTGGTTTTAGTTTTTCAAACTTGGAAGTGTTAAGTCCCTTGAAACTAACATTTCCTTCTTGTGAACTAAGAATATGAAATACTAACTCTGTATGGTAGACTTTTATTAAGAGGTCTACCAAGCACTGGGTAGTGGTGGTCCAAGCCTTTAATCCCAGGACTCCCAGGCAGAGGCATTTAGATCTCCTGAGTTCAAGGCCAGCCTGATCTACAGAGTGAGTTCCAGGACAGCCAGGGCTACCCACAGAAGTTTTGTATGGAAAAACCAAAAAGCAAACAAAACAAAGCTCCTGGCATGTATAAATACCCCCTGGGCGGTTGGTCGGGTCAGCTATTGGCCTTGTTGTCCCCGTGGGTGGAAGCATCTGTCAGGTAAGGGTGGGGTAGCCTTTCCTCTGCAGCAGATCTGGGGCACTGACCTCGCTCACCTGTTGGGGCCAGCACCTGGGAAGGCGTTTACATTCTTGGCATTCCTCTCCCCACGGGGGCTGCTGGGATCTGGTAAGAGGCCTTGCAGATGAAGCTAAGGAGAAAGTCAGAATTGATCTTTCCAACCACTCTGTTGGGACAGGAGAAGACCACACCCAGGTTCCCCCTACCAAAGGCCCTTCATATCCTTTTCCTCACATACTACATAGTTTCTAAGTTGTGGTTTGTCGGGTTTTATTTTTTATTGTGTTAAGGATGGGATTCCAGAGCGTTCTGCATGAGAGACAAGCACTTTACCACTGAGCCATACCTGCTGCTTAAAGTCGGTGGTATGTCGTGAGTTCCATCCGTGAAATGGGTGGGCAGTTGTACCCTTATCACCCAGTGGCTGGCAGAGTAACCGATTGGAAGGGGGCCTGGTATGCATGTAGCAGTCACCAGGCTAGCTGCAGTTTTAAATCGTAGATGTGGAAACTAAGGGTCAGTAGGTCAAGTTACAAACAGACTCAAACTGGCATCCAACCCAGGTCCATCCAGCTGACCCTAAAAGCTAGATCACTGTGGAACCTGCCAGGGTTCAGGATGGCCAGATTGAGTTTTCCAGCCCCAGGGGTAGAAGAGGGGTCCTGGTAGAAGACTAGTGCCTGTCCTGGTATGGAGAGCACACAGAGCGTGACCTTGGGTGGCAGCTGTTGTCAGCAATGAAGTCTGGTTGGGAGGCCCAGGTGCCTGGAAGCAAAATGCACGTGTGTGTTGCCTGTCGCCGGAGGAGACCAGGAGACCTCAAGGGTACTTCAGCGCAGCTTAGGCTGGCCAAGGTGAGGTTCAGGCCAGCCCGAGAGTCCCTGTCACTAGATTAGAGAGAGGAGGGGAGGGGAGATCATTGCTGGCTCCAGGGACTGCCTGTTGGCCCTTTCCCTCCCCCTCCCCCATCCTCCAGCATTTGTTTCCGTCCTGAGGCTGCCCAGGGCTCTTAGACACCGCAACAAAAGCAACTTTCCTTCAAGCCACTGCCACCTGTTGGGTTTTCACACATTTCGAGTGAGTGGGGGGAGGGAGCCGTTGCCCTTTTCCCAGTGTCTCTGGTGTGCCCCCGCTCCCCCCCACCCCGAGCTCCCCCTCCCCAGGCCTGGGATTCTCTTTGCTGCCCGGTTGTGACAGGGCTCCAGAGCAGGAGGAGGTGGGGGGCCGGCAGCAGCTGGAAGGGGAACTGAGTGGGAAGGGGCCAGAGCTGGCAGCAGGGGAGGGTTTGATAGATTACTCTGCAGGCCCAGAGGTTTCTCCCTAATCCCCCTTTGTGTCCCGGCCTGCAGCCCCTCACTCTCTCTGACAAGCTGCTAAGCAGAAGGCTTCCAGTCTGAGGGAAGAAAAGGCAGCTCAGCAGGGTGAACTCTAAATCCCTGGCCTCCCAGCCACGGGGGAGGCAGGAGCTAGGGAACCTGCCCTGGGGTGGGACTGGGTCTCCCTTCCCTCTGCCCAGCCTTGCTCTTTGTTAGGATTCCCTCCTAGTGGAGAGCTTGTGTTGTGAGGGGGTCCTGAGATGCCTGTGAGGTAGTGAGGTTTGTGTAGTTACTGTTGAGTTTTTCTCCAGCAGGACGGGATAAACAGAGGCCCTCCGTGTTTGGAAATAATTGGCCTCAGAAACCCAAAGGCTGCCTAGTGGGTTGAAAGGTATCAAAGCTTAGTGGTCCCGCACTGCATCTCCCCCTCTCCCAGAAGCCCAGGTAGAAATTTTCCAGAGTACCCGTGCAAGGTGTGCAACAAGAGAGGGTTGTAAAACAGCAAGCTCAATACCTCATAGGGACCGGTTTGGCTTTCGTCTGTTTTTTTCAGGTGTTCCCAAGTTTCCTTAAGATGCTACCATGAGGATCGAGCTGTACTTTGGTAGTTCAGCATGCCAGGTTTTATTAGGCAAGGCTCATGACAATGGTCTCCTGGGATTGAGGCAAAGGTATGGGCAGTAAGGGTGCCGCAACTGGGAAACACTTGCACCTCTGAGGGCCATCCTTTCTGCCGCTGGCCTAGAGGGTCAGCTCAGCTTGCAACAAAGCACTGACTCTAGGCCACTTTGGAGGAGCAGGGGTCCCCATACCCTTTCTCTCTAGCCTTGTCTGGAGTGGGCCAGGGAAGTTGAACTGTAGCGATCAACCTCTTTCTCTGGCCGTGCCTTGATGCGAGACGCACCCCCCTTACCAGGTTTCTCGCTCTGGGAAGGACAGTAGCTTGTAGTGAAGGATACGCCAAGTATGTTTTTAGCTTGCAGAGGAACCCAGCCTGTGAGAAAGCAGTTCTCTTTGTGAGTGTGAAGGGAGGAGGACACAGGGTCGCAGAGCCTGCGGGGTCAGGGTGGGGGCTGAGGCCGTTTGATGTGCCCGGGCGGGGTGTGGGGGACTCTGGCATGCATAAAGAGGCCATAGAATTGCTGTGTGACAGTGGTGGGGCGGGGCCTGTCCCCAGACTCTGCTGCTGCCTGTGGCCTCTTGTCAGCAGAGGGTATCTGCTCCCCCTGCTCCACCTCAGCCTTGTGGGGTGGCAGGAGCCCCTTTGAAAGCCCTCAAAGGCCTCTTTCTATGCCTTCTGATCCTCCCTCCCCTTACTGAGCTATGAAGGGCTTTGCTCACTGGGGTCACTTTCCTGTGCTGGCCTTCCACTCTGTCTTTTGAGTTTTGGACAAAGTTCAGGCCAAGTTTGTTCCTGTGACTATTTCACTTCCCTAGGCTGCCTGCTGGGGGTGGCCACGGAAGCATTCTGGGCCACTTGGATCTATCTGGTCCCCTCACCGGGGTTCTGGGTAGGCATCTCTTAAGTATGTTGGGAAGAAGATTTAAGCTTTCCCTTAAGCACCCCCCCTCTGCCGCATCTATCCGTTCATTCTTTGCGTACACATCTCATAGTCTTCCTAGTCTTGCTGGGTGGATGTCAAGAGTTGCCTGCCCTGAGGTTTGGTGTGTTTCATCCTAAGGTTCACAGAACTGTATTCGAGTCCAGGTTCACTGACACTCCTCGTCCTGTCTTTCCAGGCTTTAGTTCCGATCCCCGGAAGGATCTGAAAGGTCCACACAGTCTCTCTGGCCTTCTAGCTGGGCCGTGGAGACCCACAGAGGAGGGGAGAAGCTTGAAGCTTGAGAAGGACTTCCGTACTCGCAAGGCTGCTCATGCTTGTCCTTCCTCCCGTGACCTGGTCAGCCTTCCTCTGCCCTCCTCTTCCTGTCCTCCCTCTCCCTGCTCCCTCCTCTCCAGGTGAGCAGTCTGAGGCTGGCTCGCTGGTTGATCTTCTGTTTGCCAGACCAAGTGCTCCAGAAGTAATGGGGGAAGAGAATCATCGGAAAGTCTCCGAGGCTAGAAGGTCACAGGGAGAGTTAGTCCCTGTCGCCTTGCCAGTGTTCATTAACTCCAAGAGGATGGGGGAGTCCAGACTGGAAGGGACCACTGTGATCTGTCTCTCTTTAACTTTGATGAGAGAGCACACTCCAACACGGCTGCCAGAATAGCCCTGGGCTTCTGTCTTGTTATCCAGAGCAAAGGGCCCTGTGGGTAATTCTGTCAGCTGGAGTCAGTGCGGGTGTGTGTGTGTGTCTGCAATAGGGTTGGCATAGTTGGAGGGAGCAGGGGGGCAGTTGAAGAGAGTGGGACATTGAAGACAAGAAAGAAGGGGGACAATGTTCTTTGGGGAGGGGGGTTAGAATTCCTTGTGTAATTCTGGTCTCAGAAAAGCTGGGCTCTCAGGAGTATCTGCATCTCCAGAGCAGAGTGGATACGAAAAGAGGGAGGGCAGGCTCAGCAACTTGAAATATAGGCATCTGGGACCTGCCTACCTTCTGCCTCACTCGTATCTATGAGTTGTGTGTGCCCCTGGTCCAGACCCCAGATACCAGGTAGAACATCTCTATGGATGGAGAGAAGCACTGTAGCTCAGAAGCTGCCTGGGTTGTAAGAGGATGGGGATGGAATATTTGTGTTCCTGTTGTCCTGTGAGCTCCCCATTCCTCCTCACAAAAGTGCTGGAGGACTGGGGCAGAGATGCCTGCAGGGAGGGAAGGCAGGTGAGGTGACCGGACTAGTGAAGAACAGTGAAGAACGCAGGACTTACAGAATGAGGGCAGGTTTCTGGGTGAGGTTGGGTCTGGCAAAGTCTCTATTTGCTCAAGGAGGAACTGGTCCCTTAAACCCAGTGCAGGTGAGAGCCCAGTTCCTCCCAGACTGAGGGTGGAGAGTAGAGTGGCTACAAGTCTGTCACCCCAGAGCCTGCCCCTCTAGGCTGGGAAGCTTTCCCTCTGGATCACTAGAAAAAGGGGAGGAGCCAAGTTGAACCCAGAGTAGCCCAGCTAAAACTGAGGTCTGTCTGGTGCCTCCACCTCAGGACAGGTCAGTATTTTATCTTCCTTTTTATGACACCCTTTTTATAAGCCTCACCCTTTTAGCAAAGTGTAGGAACTTTGGAGAGGGGGCTCTCTGGTGCCCAGGTTTATCTCCCTTATTTCCTAGTCTTTCAGCAGCAGAGCCTCAGAGAGTCAATATGGTTGTGAGCCAGCAGCATGTGGTTGCTGGGATTTGAACTCAGGACCTAAGGAAGAACAGCCAGTGCTCTTAACTGTTGAGCCATCTCTCCAGCCCCAGAGGGCCAATATGGAATGGACAGGTCTCACTCAGGTTGGTCCACAGTGCCTGGTCTCTCTGAGGCTCAGCTTAGTACCTGTGACATGCTTTTGTGACACGCAGGGTGCCGGGACCCCTTAGGCTCTGGTGTTAGTGGAGAAGATAAAAGTGCCTTTTATCAGGAGCTAGTGAAGCTAGCAAAGGAGATGTCTGGAGGGAGCTGCAGCCTCCTCAGCCTCCCTTTTATGAGTAGCCACTCCTCAGCAACCTCATAGGGTTGATTGGGGAGGAGTGGGAAGGTGCCCCTGTGGGGTGTAGTGACAAATTTTGTCTCCTGGTTTTTCGTTTTGGGTAAATGCAGGTTATCAGGCTCTTGGCTTTTCTCACTAGGCCCTGCCCTCAGTCCCCCAGTCTCTTAGTACACTTTGATGCTGATTTGAAATGTGTGTGTGTGTGTGTGTGTGTGTGTTTGTAGTGGTGCAGGATTAAACCCAAGGCTTTACATATGGTAGGCAGCCCTGTCTTTAATCTAGGGGGCTCACTGTGTAGTCCAGGCTGGCCCTGAACCAATGACCCTCCTGCCTCAGTATTACAAGTGCTGGAATTTCGGGGCCACCCCCACCAGGTCCCTACTTTTACCATTTGCATAGTAGGCAGCAGCGGTGCCATCTCCAGGAGGCAAGTCCTGGAGGTTACTTAGCCAGCAGATCCAATGACTGGCGAGACTATGCTGGGTGGACTTGTTTGTGTGTGTGTGTGTGGGGGGGGGGGCAGAGGTCACCTAGGAAGTGACGGCATCCCACTAGCTTAGGGCTCGTTGGCATCCTCTCAGATGCCACCAATTAATATCTAACTGTTGAGATCTTGGGTCATGTCCCGCGTGAGGCTAGGGTTGAGGAGTGGCCCCAGTGGTTGTGTGTGTGTGTGTGTGTGGGGGGGGATTGGACGATCTTCCTGCCTCCCGTGAACTTGAGGGAAAACTCAAGGGAGAGTTTCTTGCTTGGGTTTAGGCTTCACCAAGAGGAACTCTGTGTCAGTGACAGGTTGAACCCCCCACTTAGGGAACTGTACCCTGTCTTCTTCCCTCTTGTCTCTGTCCTGGAGTGTGGGATTACTGTGTGACATGGCTCAGGGCCAGGAAGCAGAGAATAGGAAGTACCCCTTTGTTTTCCTTTTTGAAATGTTCTGTGCACATGTTTATGTATGGGCTTTATGTGTTTGTTAATGTGAGCGGAGGCCAGAGGTCAACTCATGGATGTCTTCCTTGAGTCTGTCACTGAGCCTGGAGCTCACCAATTGGCTAGACTGGCTGGCCCAGGAGTTACAGTCATCTGCCAGGCTCCACTGGCACTGGGTTAAGACAAGTGCAGCCACAGTGGCTTTTTCATGGGGCTGGGGGTCAGATCCTTACGGGTTTTTTTGTATCAGGCACTTTGTCAACTGAGCCACCTCTGCCCCTGACTGGAAATGTTTGTGTGTGTCTGTGTTTATGTTTGTATGTAATGACTCTATATGTTCAGTTCATGGGTGTATATATATCTGCGTGTGCAGAGGCTGGAGATTGGTAATCAGATGGCCTCTTCAATGCTTCTCCACCTCATTTTCTGAGACTGGATCTTCTGCTGAAGCTGGACTTTACTGAATCCGCTGGCTATCCCTGACATCCTTGTGTTTCCAACTTCCAGCTTGGGAGTTCGAGGATTACATGAATTACCTTTGCCCAGCTAAATCCAGCTAAATTCCAGCTGGGAATCCAAACTCATAGCCTCATGTTTGAACACCCACTGAGCCACCATCTCTCAGCCCCAGAACTGTCACTTTTAACAAGAATGGAGTAGCTCAGCTTGGGAAGTTGGAGAACAAAGCAAATGAATTGGGGCCTGGTAGAGGGTGTCCCAGGCCACTGTCCCAGCCAGTCTTGAGTTCCCCCAAAAGGGGTAGTTGTAGAGATGTTTAAGATGAGAGTAAATGACATCTGCTTGGCCTTGGGGTATGCAAATCCTGGAGATCTGGTGCCCAGGATGCGACATTTCATGTGACTGTGACTCTCCTGCCCTTCTAGGATCCCACCGATGAGGTGTGTCTCCATCAAGCAAGGCACTAGATGGTGACGTGTTTAGCGTGGGATCAGATGCCGAATTGTCACTAAAGGGCTGGCAGAAATGGAAACCTGGCTGCACCCTAGGAGGTTAGTGCTAGTGAGGAGGAGAAGCCACGGCAGGGCTGATTCAAAGCAGTTGTGGAGTATGTGAGTGGCCCCTGGAGCCCTACCTGCCCTGTCCATCATGATCCAGAGGCTATGGGCCAGCCGTCTGCTACGGCACCGGAAAGCTCAACTCCTGCTGGTCAACCTGCTCACCTTTGGCCTGGAGGTGTGCCTGGCTGCCGGCATTACCTATGTGCCACCCCTTCTGCTGGAAGTCGGGGTAGAGGAGAAATTCATGACCATGGTGTTGGGTGAGTCACTTCATCTTCCTTTCTTCCAGCTCTGGTGCCTGGGGCTGGGTTGTAGGCAGCATTTCTCTTGCCCAGGGAGTGGCTCAGAGGGCAGTGTGTGTGTGTGTGGTGGTGGTGGGGCATTAGCAGTTCTCATTTATACCCCATAGCCCTTGAGGACAATCCACTCTACACACATGGAAAGAGATGGTTTGGAAAGGCTAGGTTTTTCTTGTTTAACTCAGCTGCTATATCTGCAGATCAGTAGAACTGGGACTTCACCATGATCTCCTGGGCAAGGTTCTTTTTCCTGGGCATAGGACAGGTGGTGTGGGTTTCTGATACTATGAACAAACTCGTCAAGAGCACAAGAGGTCAGTGGCTACTCTGAGGATTTCCTCTGTGGTTTCCCTCTTTCAGGAAAAGGATGCGTTTTGAGGATGTAGGCTCTGGGGTCTGGCTGCCTGCAGAAATCCTGCTTCTAACCTGCAGCAGACTCAAGTCTTTGCATAAATATTGCTTCTCAGGTGCAGCATGGCTCTGCCGTTCCCTCCTCCGAAAACAAGGTGTTTATAACACCCACACTGAGAGGAGCAGAGTCTTTGTGAATGCTGTATGGGGGCTTGCCTCTTGTCCCTCTGTCCCAGCCACTGATCTGTGCTGTTTGTCCTTGCAGGCATTGGTCCAGTGTTAGGCCTGGTTTCTGTTCCACTCCTAGGCTCAGCCAGTGACCAGTGGCGTGGGCGCTATGGCCGCCGGAGACCCTTTATCTGGGCTCTGTCCCTGGGTGTCCTGCTAAGCCTCTTTCTCATCCCGAGGGCTGGCTGGCTGGCAGGGCTGCTGTGCCCAGACACCAGGCCCCTGGAGTTGGCCCTGCTGATCTTGGGAGTGGGGCTGCTGGACTTTTGTGGCCAGGTGTGCTTCACTCCATTGGAGGCCTTACTCTCCGACCTCTTCCGGGACCCAGACCACTGTCGCCAAGCCTTCTCTGTCTACGCCTTCATGATCAGCCTTGGGGGCTGCCTGGGCTACCTCTTACCTGCCATTGACTGGGACACCAGCGCTCTGGCCCCCTACCTGGGTACTCAGGAAGAATGCCTCTTCGGCCTCCTCACCTTCATTTTCCTCATCTGCATGGCAGCCACTCTGTTTGTGACAGAGGAGGCAGTACTGGGCCCGCCCGAGCCGGCAGAAGGGTTGTTGGTCTCTGCCGTGTCACGCCGATGCTGCCCATGCCACGTTGGCCTGGCTTTCCGGAATCTGGGTGCCCTGTTTCCCCGGCTGCAGCAGCTGTGCTGCCGCATGCCTCGCACCCTACGCCGGCTCTTTGTGGCTGAGCTGTGCAGCTGGATGGCACTTATGACTTTTACACTGTTCTACACGGACTTCGTGGGAGAGGGGCTGTACCAGGGTGTACCCAGAGCCGAGCCAGGCACCGAAGCCCGGAGACACTATGATGAAGGTGAGTCTTTAGCACCAGTGGAAGCTGCTGTTGGCGGCTGCCCTGCAGAGGACAGGCCAGGGTTGGGAGATGCTCACGGCCTGGGCCTTGGCTGGTGACTCTACCCTGGGTCCCAGCTCCCCGTCAGTAAAAGAAAAAGGATCTATCTATATGCAGTGGCTCATGAACACAGCTGCTGCTGTCTTGGTTGACTCAGTAGGGCTTCTAGGTCTATGTGGCTCCAGTTCCATTGGGCCCTGTGCTCCCTGCTTGCTTTCCAGTAACTAACCATGCCTTCTAGTTCAGCATTCCACAGAACTGTCTTAGAGCCAGTGTGGGGCCCGTTTTGTGATCCCCCCCTCCCTTACATACCTTATACTTCTTCCCTAGAACATCTTCCTCTGCCCTTTGTCAACAGCCCTGGTCACATTCACTAATTACAATTTAGATGCTGTTGTCCTTGCGGGAGGGTCCCAGGGAGCAGATGCCCATGGCTACTAGTCTCTAGCTCCCCCCAGATTGTGTAGGGTTCTTACCCCACTTCTTCCTTACCCCCAGGCATTCGAATGGGCAGCCTGGGGCTCTTCCTGCAGTGTGCCATCTCCCTGGTCTTCTCCCTGGTCATGGACAGGCTGGTACAGAAGTTCGGCACACGGTCAGTCTATCTGGCCAGTGTGATGACCTTTCCTGTGGCTGCCGCTGCCACCTGCCTGTCCCACAGCGTGGTGGTCGTGACAGCCTCAGCTGCCCTCACCGGGTTCACCTTCTCGGCCTTGCAGATCCTGCCTTACACGCTCGCCTCCCTCTACCACCGTGAGAAGCAGGTACTCCCATTGGCTAGTACAGGGTGGGGGCGGCCTGAGATTGTGGCGTCTGACAAGTGATATTGGAAAAGACTTGGATTTCTCTGACCAGAGAGGATAGCTGGGGCCAGAGGCTACAGCCGCTGAAGAAGGGTAGATTCTAGGAATGACTTCCTGGCTTTAGAACTAGAAAGCACTTGAGTAGATGATTGCAGGAAGTGCTGAGTCTCTCACTAGGAATCTTGAACAATAAGCATACAACGGAAGTCCTTTATTCTGGGCTGTATTATTATATCCAGAGGTAGTGTGTGGGTCCCTGGTGTGTGGATGTGGCAGGTGGCAGTGGGCATGGCCTGGCCTTAGCTAATCTTTGCAGAGAGGCAATGTGATCGATCTGTATCTTGCTTGCTGCAAGATGGCGGAGGCTTCTTTTTTCCTGCCCCTCTTTCTAGTTTACCTTCTAATCCTCTGTCTCTCTGTCCCCCACCCACCCCCTCCTCTCCCTGCTTTCCTCCTTTGCATCCGTCCTTTTCCTCAATCCCTTCAGTGCATATCTGAGCCTGACATACTAACTTCGTTTACCTGAGGTTAATAAACTGGGGAGGAGGAGGAGAGGGCGGGGCGCTGGCACCTTCATCAATCTACACTAACCAGTTCCTGCAGAAAGCCCTCTTCCTTGGCAGGCTTCCTGACTTAGACAGCGTGCTCACCCTGTCTCCAGCACTGCCCTCCCTGGATTCAGAACTCCATCAGAAGAAGCACAAGTTGGTGTAGCTTAGGGAAGAGACCACAGGCCTTCCCCTTCTAGAGTTTTCAGAGTTAGGAAAGACCTGGCCCTGGCCCTGGCCCTGGCCCTGGCCCTGGCCCTGGCCCTGGCCCTGGCCCACAGCTTGTTCAGCAGTAATTTGCAGGGGTGTGGTGGGGGGTGGGCTGGTAATGGGAACCTGGTCCTTCCTGTTGAGTCTTATGGAGCTCTGGGCTGGGGCTTTAAAAGCTGCTGTCCAAAGATGAGGACCTGTGGTTATACTAGGAGTAGCCTTCCTCTCTGTACTGAGGAACATGTCTGTCCTGGGGACCTCTCTAGTAGCCAGCCTTAGTGGTCTTTCCTTGGATGGCAGGCAGGAATAAAAGGGTGTATAGCAGTAGCTGGGGACAGGCTTGGTCCTGCATACTGTCCAACTGCCACTTCCGGAGTTATGGGATGAGCTGATGAGTTGTGGGTTTCTCTGGCACTGCCTGGGAGCTCCCAGCTCTCTGTTGCAACCAGCCCCATCAGCCTTCTGTGTTAGACACCGCCTGGCACTGGGACCAGTATGGGGTAAAACCTTGTCTTGTTATTCAGTAGGAAGCCCCAGGCCATTGGGGCTTAGGGTTGGTGGAGGGGGGTGGTGACCCTACAGACGTGTGTTCTCTAGTCCCTGGCAGCCTACAGGAAGAAACTGAAAAATGTCAGGGTCAGGCAGCTGGGCTGTGGAGGTCAGCAAAAAAAAAAAAAAAAAAAAAAAAATCTCCCTGCTGCCTCTCCCTTTTGTAGGCCCAATTACTGGGCTCTCCCTGGCCAAAGGCAAAGGCCAAGGCAGTGACCTCGTGCCGGACAGTTATCTCTAGCAGGCCTGGATCCTAGAGGGGCAGGACAGTAAAGAATTCCCTATGGCCCAGTGGAAGGAAGAGTCTGCAGGGGGTTGAGGTAGTCCCTGTGGAACTTGGGACCTTGAAAGCACCTCCTTTTTTTGTTTGTTTGTTTTTGTTTCCCCCTCTGTTCTTCTGTCTCTATTCTGTCTCATTTTCCTATCTTTTCTAGAGGGCTCTGCACTTTTCTCAATCTGTGGATCTGAGTAGACTGACTCCTTGTGTATTCTAAGAAAAGCTAGAATAGACTTCAGGCTGTTTCCCCAACCATGTTAAGGGGGTGGGGGGTGGGGGTGGAGGGTCTGCTTGGAATCCACATCAAGTAGCACCTCCTTAGGTTTTGGATTTTTTTTTTCCCCCTGAAAGCCAGTTTCCTGGTTTGCTATAGCCCCTGATTAGAGGCAGTGAGGGCCTGTTGTCATATACGGGAATCCCCGCACCTGAATACACACCTGTCTTTGTTTCCTTTTTATCCCCACCCTCAGGTGTTCCTGCCCAAATACAGAGGGGACGCTGGAGGTAGCAGCAGTGAGGACAGCCAGACAACCAGCTTCTTGCCAGGCCCTAAGCCAGGAGCTCCCTTCCCCAATGGACACATGGGCTCTGGCAGCAGCGGCATCCTGGTCCCTCCACCTGCACTCTGTGGGGCCTCTGCCTGCGATGTCTCCATGCGAGTGGTGGTGGGTGAGCCACCTGAGGCCAGGGTTGTTACGGGACGGGGCATTTGCCTGGACTTGGCCATCCTAGACAGTGCCTTTCTGCTGTCCCAGGTGGCTCCGTCCCTGTTCATGGGCTCCATTGTCCAGCTGAGCCACTCTGTCACTGCCTATATGGTATCAGCTGCAGGCTTGGGTCTGGTCGCCATTTACTTTGCTACACAGGTAGTGTTTGACAAGAACGACTTGGCCAAATACTCAGTGTAGAATTCTGTAAGGCATCAAAGAGAGGGTCTGCCTCATGGGTTCTCAGCCCTTAGAGGGCTGCAGAGCTGGCCTCTCCAGGTCTTTGTCGCTTAAGTGGCTCTCTGCTGCCACCCTAAGGCAGTGAGGTGTATAGTTGCACAGATAAGAGCCAGAGCTTTCGGGGCTCTGGCTTCAGAGTATGGCTGGCCTACTGGCAGCTTCTCCAATGGATGTCAGCCTGAAGTTCTGCAGGGATGCAAATGTGGTCTGTCCAGGTGCTGTATCAAGGCTCCAGGTCAACAGTTAACCTCCTGCTTAAGTCACCAAAGGGAGGATTTGGGGGACCTGAACAAACTTCCCTCCAAGTCCCTTGACCAGATTCTGCCACTGTTGCTCTTGCATGGGAGTTTCTTGTAGGAAGCTCTCCTCCACAGGGTTTGGCAGGGTGGAAGTTGGAAGGAGGAACCCTAGCAGGCAAGATGAAACCCCGTGATCTACAGCACTGCCTTTCTGCTGAGTCTCCCACCCCCCACTTGTTTCAGGAAATGGCTCAGCTTGTTGGCTACAGAGACGCAGGCCTTTAAATATTTAATTTATTTATTTAACAAATGAGAAGAAAATTCATTCCTAGCCTTTTTATGTTGTGCCTAGGAGTTGAGTAGAGTGGGATCCCCCAAAACTGGGTCCCCTAAAATAGCTGGTCACTGTGCTAGATATTGCCAGACTCCTCTTCTTGGGTGATAGATAGGGTCCCCCAAACTGCTCAGCCCAGTACCTCGGGCAATCTGTTCATCCTAATTGAGAGCCATAAGATGTTCCTGCTCAAGGATTGGGACCCAAGGTCTCCTCAGCATACCAAATCCCAATTCTCTCTTGACCCAGTTTGGTTCCCTGATTGCCCACTTCTCCCTATGGGAAAGGACTGTGAAGAGATTGCCCTTACAAGTCTGTCCCCTGGCTCCAGGACCTCTCTATGGGGCTTTCTGAATCCTAAGCACAAATGTGGTTCCGTAGGCTTCTGCCCATCTCAGCCTCTGGGGCATATCTGTCACAGCCTGGGGAATTTCACACAAACTCAGGAGTACTCCCTGCCAGAGCCAGTGAGCTCATCACGTCTAGGGGGATTTCAGTGCTGATTGCAATAATGTTATCTATGTCTTATTTATTTAGC